>NC_138182.1:28398163-28906068 GCF_964194105.1 Spermophilus citellus
CTCTTTGCACTGTCAATTATACTTCATATCATACATCCGATATATTGTTTAGCTTTTAAAAGAGAGATTACAATGTATAAGTAAGAATTCCTGCTTAAGTTTATTTTCAACACTGTGTGCTGTTACCCATGTTGAATGAAATAGTATGAAATGTGTTCCCTGCTCTTTTCAAACAGATGTAATTCAAAATTACACATACTACCGTTATTACTTTTTTTTGCGTAAGAAGAAAATTATGTGCAATATCAAGTTGCTGAGGCTTTCCCATGTAAACATGATTGATGATAAGTCCATGACTGTCAGAAAAAAAGTCTTATGGACTTAAAGAAATTCATCCTATTTGTAATTTTCCCTCTATTTTTACCATGGATACAAGCAAAGGAAGCAGAACTATCTGAGGCAGGGAACCACATGATGTCATTAATTGGCTCTCCTGACAGGGTAGATAATTATCCTCTGAATGCCTTACATAAAAGATCTGATGGCTCCTAGACAAAATCAAGCCAGCTCAGAAAGAAGACTGAAATTATAATGTGAAGTCTCTCTCTCTCTCTCTTTTCTTTTGATACTGGGGCCTTGCACCTGCTAAGCAGTCAATCTACCACAGCTATATCCACAGCTCTTATTTTATTTTGAGACAGGGTCTCACTGTCATCCAGGCTGGTCTTAAACTTGCAATCCTCCTACCCAGCCTCCTGAGTAGGTGAGAATACAGGTGTGTGCTACCACCCCCAGCTAGATAAGTAATGTTTTTACAGAGATGTCAGAACAATAACATTAGTCATACTCCTTATTCGTTACAATATCTAAAACGGACCATGAGGTCTGCCCCACAGTCATCTTGTTATTGATTAGTGCATGGGTGGAAGAGAGTAAATCAACCATAATAAGAATCCTTTCACAGTCTGAATAATTAAGAATTGGAATTAACAACGATTAAAAAAACAAGCAAGCTAAGGCTTAAGAAAAATTAAGGATCCAGTGAAAGAAATCCATACCACTGAGGTTGGACGATGTAGAACATTTTGCCCATAATCTGACATATTTCACACAGCAGATGTATTCTTGGGTACATCTTCCATGTTTTATGACAATCTCAGAGGGCATATTTCACTCTACGCCTGCAGAGGTCACATTATATTAAATAAAATATTTTTATACATTTGTACTTCATTTCATGAATGACTGGGTGTTGTTTTTGAAAATATTTATCCAAATTTTTCCATTTCTTAAGATTTTGTTTGTAAGAAACTTACATTTGTTTAATAAACTTTTATTAAGCATTATTATATGCTAGTAACTGTGTTATGGCTAGGGGTATTGATCTCAGTATGTGTCGTAGTGCTTATTTCAGAGAAGGCTTGATATTTAGTGAATAATTACGTAAAAGATGAATAAAACACATAACATCACCAACTCACAATCTAACTCACAAGATGGAGGAGAAAGACATGAACAGAAAATCACAGTGAAACTAACTGAAGAGCAATAAAAGCAAGTACTATAAGGGCTGGGGTTGTGGCTCAGTGGTAGAGTGCTTGCCTAGCATATCTGAGGCACTGGGTTCGATTCTCAGCACCACATACAAATAAATAAATAAAATAAAAATTTCATCAACAACTAATAATTTTTTTAAAGAAGTCCTATAAGAGTGAGTGCCAAGTGAAAACACCTCCAGAAGATAATAAAGTTAGGAGGGAGAAGATGGCGGCGATGGGAGTGCATCACCCCAGTGCGCCGCGTCACTGTGCGGGAGAAAGATGAGGTGAAACGGCTGAAGGCTACCTTGTTGGGAATTTCCAGTGAAATTGAGGTGCTCCAGAATCTAGAGGACGGATTTCCAGCGCGCAGGATTCGGCTGCGGGGGCTCGGTCGCGGGCGATTTCTCCGCACGGAGGGTAGCAGAACCTGGTCGGCAGACTGCCCCGTGGATGGAGTCTGGGGCTCGCGCTGGGTAGCGGCGAGGTACCGGAGCGGGAGTACAGCGATGCGGATTCTGGGGGCTCCTGCCAGCGGTGCACTGGCCGTGCTTAGTGCTGAGTTCCGGCTTTGAGACAGAGGAGAGAAGCGGTCCAGTTCGATTCTCGACACCGGTCGGACCACGGAGGAGGACAGCAGCCGCCATCTTGGAGAGCTGATGTAATTATCCCTGTTTTCTACTGATCTCAGCTCATTCAGCTACGGAACAGGTGATTCCAGGCTGGTATTTGCCTGTGTCTCACAGACAGATCGCTCAGGCTCGGGGCTGGAGAACCTGAGGAGAATACTCTTCAGGGCTCGCTCCTGGCAAGGCGTGCGCCGGACTTTGAGCGGCCGGATTCTGGCTCCCCGGGCTGCTTTGGCCCAGGGCAGGGGAACCTGCAGGGACTGCGTGCTGAGGCCAGCTCCAAGTGGAACGTGCGCTGAGGGGCGGCGGGGCTCTGACTCCCGGAACAGTTTTGGCCTGGGGCTGGGGAGCCCGCAGGGACTGCGTCTTTGACCCTGCTCCTAGTGGAGCGTGCACCGAGCTGGGAGAGTTTGGAGCGGCCAGGCTCGGGCTCCCGGGGCTGCTTTGGCCTGGGGCTTGGGAACCCGCGGGGGTCGCTCTGTGGAGCCTGCTCCTAGGAGAGCGTGGCTGGGATCAGAGAGGCTGGGTTCTGGCTCCCGAAGCTGCTTTAGCCCAGGGCTGGGGAACCTGCAGGGACTGCGTGCTGAGGCCAGCTATAAGTGGAACGTGCGCTGAGGGGCGGCTGGGCTCTGACGCCCGGAACAGTTTTGGCCCCGGGCTGGGGAGCCCGCGGGGACTGCGTCTTTGACCCTGCTCCTAGCAGAGCGTGCACTGAGCTGGGAGAGTTTGGAGCGGCCAGGCTCGGGCTCCCGGGGCTGCTTTGGCCTGGGGCTGGGGAACCCGCGGCGGTTGTTCTGTGGAGCCTGCTCCTAGAAGAGCGTGGCTGGGATCAGAGAGGCCGGGTTCTGGCTCCCAAAGCTGCGTTGGCCCAGGGCTGGGGAACCTGCAGGGACTGCTTCTCGGTCCGGGTCCTGCTGGGTGCTGTGAGGGCCTGGGGGGCAGAGTGGAGCTGCCACCTGCGCCCAGAGCAGGCCAAGTGAACCGCCGGCGTGGTATCACGGCACCCCAACTGCAGCTGGGGCCGAGGAGAGTAGCCGCCCACGCCTGGAACAGGACCAGCAACCCGACGGCGCGGTAGCCAAGTCACCCCATTTGGAGTGGGGGCTGTGAAGAGCCGCCGTCTGAGCCTGCAAGGTAGGCAGACCTGCGACCCACTGGCAGGACAGGCCCAGCAGCCTGCCAGTGTGGTGGACAAGTAGCATCGAGGAAGTCACGTCACACTGGTTGGAGTGGGAGTTGAGCAGAGCAGCCGCCCGTGTCCGGAAAAGGCCCAGCGACCCGTTGGAGAGGCAGTTAGGTACCACCACTGGGAGTGGGGGCTGAGCAGAGCTGCCGCCCGAGCCCGCAAGGTAGGCAGATCTGCGACCCACCGGCGGAACAGGCTTAGAGGCCGACCAGCATGGTAGACACGTCACACCAATTGGAGTAGGGGCGGAGCAGAGCTGCCGCCCACGTCCGGATCAAGACCAACGACCCGAGGGCGTGGTAGTTACGTCATCACAATTGGAGTGGGGGCAGAGTAGAGCCGCCACCCACGCCCGCAGGGTGGGCAGACCTGCGACCAACCAGCGTGGTAGATAGATCACCCTAATTAGAGGAGGAGCACAACCACTACCCGCCCTGCAAGAGAGATCTCCAAACTATACAAGAGCAATATAAATAAATAGGGGGAAATTTTCAAAAACACAACAGTTTCACCAAGCAGAAAGAAATGCGAGCAGTATGAAAAGACAAGGAAAGAAAGGACCACAAGCAATGCAGGTCAACTCAACTCTAGAAGAGGTAATAGCTGCAACAGATGGAATGTCAGATAAAGAGTTCAGGATATACATGCTTCAGATGATCTGGAGTCTCAAGGAAGACATGAGACAGCAAAATCAGACAATGAAAGATCACTTTGACAAGGAACTACATAAACAAATCCAGGAAGTAAAAGATCAATTTCACAGGGAGATAGAGGTAATAAAAAACAAACAAATAGAAATCCTAGAAATGCAGGAAGCAATAAACCAACTTAAAAACTCAATTGAGAATACTACCAGCAGAGTAGATCACTTAGAAGATAGAACATCAGACAATGAAGACAAAGTATTTCAACTTGAAAAGAACATAGACAGCTCAGCAAGTCTGCTAAGAAACCATGAGCAGAACATCCAAGAAATATGGGATAACATAAAGAGACCAAACTTAAGAGTCATTGGGATACAGGAAGGCACAGAGCTCCAAACCAAAGGAATAAACAATCTATTCAATGAAATAATACGAGAAAACTTCCCAGACTTGAAGAATGAGACAGAATCCCAAATCCTAGAAGCCTACAGGACGCCGAATGTGCAAAATCATAAGAGATCCACACCTAGACACATTATAATGAAGATGCCCAACATACATAATAAGGAGAGAATTTTAAAAGCTACAAGAGAAAGAAAGCAGATTACATTTAGGGGTAAACCAATCAGGATAACAGCTGACCTCTCAACACAGAATCTGAAAGCTAGAAGATCCTGGAATAACATTTTTCAAACACTGAAAGAAAATGGGTTCCAACCAAGAATCGTGTATCCGGTGAAATTAAGCTTCAGGATGGAAAATGAAATTAAAACCTTCCATGATAAACAAAAGTTAAAAGAATTCGCAGCTAGAAAACCATCTCTTCAAAAAATCCTTGGCAAAACATTACAGGAAGAGGAAATCGAAAATAACGTTGAAAACCATCAGTGGGAGGTAGGACAGTAAAGGGGGGGAAAGTAATCAAAGAGGAAAACAAATCAGGTTTAGTAACATTAATAAACAAATCTGGCTGGAGGAACACACCATATCTCAATAATAACCCTAAATGTTAATGGCTTAAACTCACCAATTAAGAGACACAGGCTAGTTGAATGGATCACAAAACAAGACCCAACAATATGTTGCCTACAGGAGACGCATTTGATAGGAAAAGATATACATAGACTGAAGGTGAAAGGCTGGGAAAAATCATTCCACTCATATGGACTGCGGAAACAAGCAGGAGTGTCCATACTCATATTAAACAAAATAGATTTCAAGCCAAAGTTAATCAAAAGGGATAAAGAGGGACACTTCATACTGCTCAAGGGAACCATACACCAACAAGACATAACAATCATAAATATATATGCCCCAAACAATGGTGCAGCTATGTTCATCAAGCAAACTCTTCTCAAGTTCAAGAGTCTAATAGACCACCATACAATAATCATGGGAGACTTCAACACACCTCTCTCACCACTGGACAGATCTTCCAAACAAAAGTTGAATAAGGAAACTATAGAACTCAATAACACAATTAACAACCTAGACTTAATTGACATATATAGAATATACCACCCAACATCAAGCAGTTACACTTTTTTCTCAGCAGCACATGGATCCTTCTCAAAAATAGATCATATATTATGTCATAGGGCAACTCTTAGACAATATAAAGGAGTAGAGATAATACCATGCATCTTATCTGATCATAATGGAATGAAACTGAAAATCAACGATAAAAGAAGGAAGGAAAAATCATGCATCACTTGGAGAATGAACACTAGGTTACTGAATGATCAATGGGTTATAGAAGGCATTAAGGAGGAAATTAAAAACTTCTTAGAGTTAAATGAAAACACAGACACAACATATCGGAATCTATGGGACACATTGAAAGCAGTTCTAAGAGGAAAATTCATTGCTTGGAGCTCATTCCTTAAAAAAAGAAAAAACCAACAAATAAATGATCTCATATTTCATCTCAAAATCCTAGAAAAAGAAGAGCAAAACAACAGCAAAAGAAGTAGAAGGCAAGAAATAATTAAAATCAGAGCTGAAATTAATGAAATCGAAACAAAAGAAACAATTGAAAAAATTGACAAGACCAAAAGTTGGTTCTTTGAAAAAATAAATAAAATCGACAGACCCTTAGCCATGCTAACGAAGAGAAGAAGAGAGAGAACCCAAATTACTAGCATACGGGATGAAAAAGGCAATATCACAACAGACACTTCAGAAATACAGAAGATAATCAGAAATTATTTTGAATCCTTATACTCCAATAAAATAGAAGATAGTGAAGGCATCGATAAATTTCTTAAGTCATATGATCTGCCCAGATTGAGTCAGGAAGATATAGACAGCCTAAACAGACCAATAACAATCGAGGAAATAGAAGAAACCATCAAAAGACTACCAACTAAGAAAAGCCCAGGACCGGATGGGTATACAGCAGAGTTTTACAAAACCTTTAAAGAGGAACTAACACCAATACTTTTCAAGCTATTTCAGGAAATAGAAAAAGAGGGAGAACTTCCAAATACATTCTACGAGGCCAACATCACCCTGATGCCTAAACCAGACAGAGACACTTCAAAGAAAGAAAACTACAGACCAATATCTCTAATGAACCTAGATGCAAAAATCCTCAATAAAATTCTGGCGAATCGGATTCAAAATCATATCAAAAAAATTATACATCATGATCAAGTAGGATTCATCCCTGGGATGCAAGGCTGGTTCAATATACGGAAATCAATAAATGTTATTCACCACATCAATAGACTTAAAAATAAGAACCTTATGATCATCTCGATAGATGCAGAAAAAGCATTCGACAAAGTACAGCATCCCTTTATGTTCAAAACTCTAGAAAAATTAGGGATAACAGGATCATACCTCAACATTGTAAAAGCAATCTATGATAAGCCACAGGCCAGCATCATTCTGAATGGAGAAAAATTGAAGGCATTCCCTCTAAGATCTGGTACAAGACAGGGATGCCCTCTCTCACCACTTCTGTTCAACATAGTCCTCGAAACACTGGCCAGAGCAATTAGATAGACAAAAGAAATTAAAGGCATAAAAATAGGAAAAGAAGAACTTAAATTATCACTATTTGCAGATGATATGATTCTATACCTAACAGACCCAAAAGGGTCTACAAAGAAACTATTAGAGCTAATAAATGAATTCAGTAAAGTGGCAGGATATAAAATCAACACGCATAAATCAAATGCATTCCTGTATATCAGGACAAATCCTCTGAAACGGAAATGAGGACAACTACTCCATTCACAATATCCCCCCAAAAAATAACATACTTGGGAATTAACCTAACAAAAGAGGTGAAAGACCTATACAATGAAAACTACAGAACCCTAAAGAGAGATATAGAAGAAGACCTCAGAAGATGGAAAAATATACCCTGTTCATGGATAGGCAGAACTAACATCATCAAAATGGCGATATTACCAAAACTTCTCTATAAGTTCAATGCTATGCCAATCAAAATCCCAACAGCATTTCTTGTAGAAATAGATAAAACAATCATGAAATTCATATGGAATAATAAAAGACCCAGAATAGCAAAAACAATGCTAAGCAGGAAGTGTGAATCAGGCGGTATAGCGATACCAGACTTCAAACTATACTACAGAGCAATAGTAACAAATACAGCATGGTACTGGTACCAAAACAGGCGGGTGGACCAATGGTACAGAATAGAGGACACAGTAACCAATCCACAAAGCTACAACTATCTTATATTTGATAAAGGGGCTAAAAGCATGCAATGGAGGAAGGATAGCATCTTCAACAAATGGTGCTGGGAAAATTGGAAATCCATTTGCATCAAAATGAAACTGAATCCCTTTCTCTCGCCATGCACAAAAGTTAACTCAAAATGGATCAAGGAGCTCGATATTAAATCAGAGTCACGGCGTCTGATAGAAGAAAAAGTTGGCTATGATCTACATACTGTGGGGTCGGGCTCCAAATTCCTCAATAGGACACCCATAGCACAAGAGTTAACAACTAGAATCAACAAATGGGACTTACTCAAACTAAAAAGTTTTTTCTCAGCAAAAGAAACAATAAGAGAGATAAACAGGGAGCCTACATCCTGGGAACAAATCTTTACTCCACACACTTCAGATAGAGCCCTAATATCCAGAGTATATACAAAGAACTCAAAAAATTAGATAATAAGATAACAAATAACCCAATCAACAAATGGGCCACGGACCTGAAGAGACACTTCTCAGAGCAGGACATACAGTCAATTAACAAGTACATGAAAAAATGCTCACCATCGCTAGCAGTCAGAGAAATGCAAATCAAAACCACCCTAAGATACCATCTCACTCCAGTAAGATTGGCAGCCATTATGAAGTCCAACAACAACAAGTGCTGGCGAGGATGCGGGGTAAAGGGTACACTTGTTCATTGTTGGTGGGACTGCAAATTGGTGCAGCCAATTTGGAAAGCAGTATGGAGATTTCTTGGAAAGCTGGGAATGGAACCACCATTTGACCCAGCTATTCCCCTTCTCGGTCTATTCCCTAAAGACCTAATAAGAGCATGCTACAGGGACACTGCTACATCGATGTTCATAGCAGCACAATTCACAATAGCAAGATTGTGGAACCAACCTAGATGCCCTTCAATAGATGAATGGATAAAAAAAATGTGGCATTTATACACAATGGAGTATTACTCTGCATTAAGAAATGACAAAATCATAGAATTTGGAGGGAAATGGATGGCATTAGAGCAGATTATGCTAAGCGAAGCTAGCCAATCCTTAAAAAACAAATGCCAAATGACTTCTTTGATATAAGGGGAGTTACCAAGGACAGGGTAGGGACGAAGAGCTTGAGAAGAAGATTAACATTAAACAGGGATGATAGGTGGGAGGGAAAGGGAGAGAGAAGGGAAATTGCATGGAATTGAAAGGTATGCCTCAGGGTTATACATAATTACATATAAGAGGAAAGGAGGGGTAAGAGAAAAATAATACAAGTGGAAGAAATGATTTACAGTAGAGGGGGTAGAGAGAGAAAAGGAGAGGGGAGGGGAGGGTAAGGGGGATAGTAGAGAATAGGATAGACAGCAGAATACATCAGTCACTAGAATGGCAATATGTAAATCAATGGAAGTGTAACTGATGTGATACAGCAATCTGTATACGGGGTAAAAATAGGAGTTCATAACCCACTTGAATCAAACTGTGAAATATGATATATTAAGAACTATGTAATGTTTTGAACGACCAACAATAAAAAGAAAAAAAAACATAACAAAAAAACAAACAAAACAAAAAACAAAAGGAGAAAAATCACATGTGATTATTTTCATAGATATAATAAAAGCAATGGAAAAATTCCAATCAATTCAAGATAAAAACTCTCAGCAAACTAAGCATAGAAGAGATTTTTCTCCACCTGACAAATAACCATTTATAAAAACCCTACAGCTGAAGTGCTTATTGATGATTGAATGTTTTCCACAGAGATTGGAAATAAGGCAAAGATATCTTTCTTATAACTTTTACTTAACATTTTACTAGAAGTCTTAGACAAAGAAGTACTATAAGAAAAATAAATAAAAGATCTATGCTTTGGAAAAAAAAAGATAATAAAGTTAAGGGATACAATTATTAATATTTATATTTACAAGATTTTACTTTAAGGAATACTCAAAAGTCACATCAAATTTTGCGGGGAAGAAAATAAAGTGAGATGTGTGCTTAATATGATTTACCCAGAAACAAAAATAGATGAAGAATTTGCATTTCTAAACAGTCTTAATTCCCAATATTTTTTAAAATAATGGATAGAAGCACTGTGTTTAATCAACCGTTTAGCCACAATAAATTACATGCCTTTTTGTTATGCAGATGAAGCCTCGGACCATCTGGAACACATTTCCTATGACATGCTATTACTCACCAAGGTAGTGGGACTCACCTTTGTCATTCTTGCTGTATCTACACCTATTCAAAAAGTCGAATAGTTTACAGGGTGTAGAATTGAGATTAAGTTAGAATGGGCATTTTTTTTCCCCTTTTTTATTCTTTTTGTACCAGGGATGGAACCCTGGGGCGATTAACCACTAGGCCACATCCCCAGCCCTTTCTATTTTTTATTTTGAGAAAGGGTCTCACTAGGTTGCTTACAACATTGATACACTGCTGAAGCTGTCTTTGAACTTGTGATTCTCCTGCCTCAGCCTCCTGAGCTGCTGGGATTACTGGAATGCGCCACCATGCCTGACTGGAATACACATTTTTGAGATAATTTTTGGAAATACTTGGGGTTTCTTGATGGTTCATTTGAGAAACACAGAAAGAATGTATTTTATTCTTTGCTCTTTTTCTTATTTTGAAGTGTCCAGAAGCAGGTATCCAGAATAGAAGCGTAGTATTGATCTTTCAATACTTGAAGACAAGTCCTTTCTATAGGAAGTGTTTCACCGATAGCAGCTATTTTTACTTGAGTTCCAACAAAATGCACAAATTGATATTTGTTTTATTATTTAGGCTTTATTTATAACAGTGTTTACCACAACTATTCACTATTTGGTTTTTTATTGTTATTGTTTTTGCAAATATCTAGGATATTAAACAGGTCTAGCTTTAAATATAGATCCCAGCTAACCAACCAAGTGATTTTGTGCAATTTACCTAACCTCTTCTAAGTGGGGACTCCAAAGTTCCCACATCTAAAATGAAAATAATAATGTTTTTTGGGGAGAATAAAGAGACTAGTTGATCCCTCTGGTATGTATAGCATAATGTCTTGCAGGTGGCATGCGCTAATAAAGTGAGTGACAGGGCTTGCACTGAGCAAGGCCCCTGAAGTTGTGCAGTGTACAACTTGCACGACTCTTGATGTCAGCCCTGGTTGATTATTTTTGTTATTTTTCTCTGGGAAAAAGTGGTCTGAGACCCCAACATTTGATATACCCAAGGCTTTTAGGTTGAGACTTTATGTTAGAAACTCTGACTCCTTGGTTTCACTTAGTAGAACCTTGAGAAATCAACCACAGTCACGCACTGCTTATTGTTGTGGTTAATGATGGATCTCACCTATGAGGACATACACCCGAGAGCCTCGGCCCAGCTGTACCATGTTGCTTTGTGCAATTGCACACTATGATGTTGGCAAATGACAAAATCACCTTGCGACACATTTTTCAGAAGGCAGGCCGCCCTATTGTTAAGTGACACTCGACTGTATTGGAGGTGTTCAGGGGTAGGATTGATATCTGAACTGGAGCCATCAGGGAAACTTTTCTAAAGATTTGGTGCTTGGAGAATGGGCAGGAGAAAGGGATATTTAAATTAGGGGAAAAGGTTTTGTGCCTTGGAGTCAAAAATTAAATGGGGTTTAGTGCTAAATTTGAAGCAAAATGGGCTATGATTGTCATTTTGACTGGGAGAAAATCAGAAAAGAACCCACCTCTTAGAACCCCACTTGAAGAATGGGGTTCCAGCCTCGTTATGAGGGGAGCCCTTCCCCCTATCATTCTGGACCCTCCATTCTGAAAGTCTTTTCCTTCAGAGGTGCACATCCAAGGCGACGTCATCTGTGGAGCCAGGCTCACAGCCCCTCATCCTTGTGTCCCCATGAGGGGCCCTGGAGGCTGCACTCCTCGCCTCTGACAGAGCTGGGTTAGAGAGCGCCGTGGCCCAGAGGAAGCTGTACTGTCTGTGGCTCACCCCTCCGCCCTGGGAGCCAGAGCCAGTTTCCCAGCCTGGAATGAGGCAGCCTTAACTAAGGAGCCCCCTGGGACCGCTGGGAGCTGAAAACCACAGCAGAGATTTGTCCCGACAGCCATGGGGCTCAGACAACAAGGAGAGATAATTTTAGACCACAAACTTTGACCTCTTGAATAGAAGGAGAATGACGTAAACAGAGGAAAAACAAAGTGCACGGAACTCATAACAAGTAGAAAAATGGTAGGATTTCAACTGCTAGGTTTTAAGACGTGATACAGTTTTAAAGATTTTCAAAAAAGCTTAACCTCGCTATCATTCCTTTTGTTTTATTTGGAGTGCTACATGGGTCAGGAGCTGGTTGAAGTTATATGCCATTGTGACATCTATTATTTATTTACATTTTGCTTTGCACAGATGGTACATAGTGTCCTAGTGCCTCACCCTGAGTGTGTTAGTTTCCTGTATCTGCTGTGACAAATTATCACAATTTAGTGACGTCAAGCAACACAGATTATTCTTTCATAGTTCAACAGGTCTTAGAAGTCTAAACTGGGTCACTCTGGCTGTGTTTCTTCTAGAAATTCTAGGGGAGAAGCCTTACCTTGACTTCTCTACTCCTAGAGGCTGTCTCCCGTGCTAGGCTCCTGGCCCTGTACTCTGTCCTCTGTTTACTTGGCCACATCTCCCTCTCTGACTCTGGCCCTCCTGTCTCCCTCTTAAAAGGACCTTTGTGATTATACTTAGGACCCTCTCAGGTGCTCTCCCCATCTCAAGGCCTTAACTTAATCTCTGCAAAGTCCTCTTAGCCATCCGAGGTAATGCATTCAAAGGTTCCAGGGATTCAGATATGGACATCCTTGAGGAGCTGATATTCAGCCTACCACAGTCAGGCCTCACAATGCATTAGATCAACAACTGAGACCAAAATCAAGCAGTAGAAAAAATGTGAAAATGTTGGAACTGGAAAGTTATGCAAGGTCAGAGTGTCCTTGTCCAGAATCTTGTAGTTGAAAGCATTATCTGTGTGACAAATGAAAATATATTCGGATATTGTGTTCAGGAAGGGGGGCTTCTCCCTGGACTTGCGTATAAATTTTTGAATATGTGGTCCAGACCCTGGTCATCACTCATTTTGCTGTGTTTGTTCCGTTATCCAAGGTAACCAAGGGCCCACTACCCACTGAATGCCGCCATCCAGGCCAGGCAGACCACATTCATGCCAGCTCATTTCCTCTGGGCATACATTGTGTCTTTGTCTTATATTTAGCATATAAATTGGTTGTCAGCCTGTCTCAGAGCAGTAACATGACCTTGCAGCTTAGCATATCACATCCTTTAAAAGACAATGTTTTCCTGGCTTTCCCTTGTGGCTCATGGAACAAGATGGTGTGGAAAGCAATGGGAAGAACAGTCACAAAAGATAACAGCCCTTCAGTTAGGGGCTGAGATAGCAGATGGCACCCTTGCTGTTTGCCACGGAAAAGGTCCCCACTGGGAGACTGACAGTGGCCAAGGGGGCTGTGTGTGCAGAGTTCCTGCATTGATGGAGATGGAAGGACTCTTTGTAGAAGTGCCACATCGAGGGATGGGAAGCCTAGGGCTGAAGAATGGGGGCACCTGCTGATCTTGGGATCTGGTAGGTTGGGAGTGGCTTCATGATGCTCTGTACAGATCCCTAGATGCTGCTGAGGTTGGGGGGAGGTCACACTGTGGTCATGCCAGGCTTCTCTATACCTACCTCTCATCCCTAGCTTTGCCCACCCTGTGGCCCAGGAGAGAGCCAAGCTGCCCCTGGCCTTGTCTCTCAGTGAACCATGGGAAAACCACGTGTCACATACTCCCCAGGGCATAAGTGAGACTTGTTGATGCCTAAGTAAAACTCACATTCATTGAGAATTTACTGAGGTACCAGTTCTTTACATAAGGTGGCATTTAATCCTCAGGACTATGTATTGGAAATGCTCCTCTTATTTTATAGAAAATGGACACAAAAGTGATTAATTAATGTGCCCAAAGCCACCAGCTGGTGGTGCTGAAATTGTGTTAAACCCAGACAGGCTGAAGCAGAAGCCCACACTTGATCTCCCACTGTACCCCAAGATAAGATGCCAAATGCACTTGAGTAAAGATTTTCAAGAAAATTCTAATAATAATGTAAACACAGGGTTTTACATATGTGAATTCATTTAATCATTAGAGAACCTGAGGTAATAAATAAATAAATAAATAAATAAAGTTTATTGGAAACAGGCAGAGAAAAAGAAAAAAGAGAGAACCTGAGGTACATCTGGTTATTACTGATGTTTAGACAGAGGCATGGGAGGGGCTGAACAACTGTCCCAGGAAGCAGTAGAACTAGGATCTGAAGTCAGGCAGCCCACCTTTGTGTTCCAAAAAGGAAAAATGCTGTCACTGAGACACAGAGATAACTCCTAAGTTGTATGCTTAAACAATGGAACTGAGATTGTGGAGGGCCCTGTAATTAGTTCAACACAGAAATAAATCCAGGAAGAATAAAGGAATAAAGTCTCTTTCATGTCCTTAGGGAGTGTGTAGCTGTGGAGAGATGGCGTAGACACAGTCGATTATAAACTCAGATGAATTTTGAGACTCAGAAGAAACGATGGTCAGAGAAGGGGGCTCTGGTGCTTCGGAGACTTGCCTTCTAAAGAGATAGGCAGGTGCCACCCACCCACAGGCTTTTCTCTCAAATTTCATCCGTTACCTGTGCATGCAGTGGGTACCCTCCTGTTCAGGATGCTTGTTTATACCACCTTCCACAGGAAATACAAGCCTAAGGACCTGTGGGAGGTGATGAGCTACTGGCTTACCTTGAATAAGGCAAGATATTTGGCTTCAGGAGGAAAGTGACCCAGGCATAGGACATAAATGACAATGAATGGAGGCAGATAGAACCAGGCAGAGCTACCCAGTGGCAAAGCACCAGATGGGCAGTGAGATAAATGATGTTAAATAAGCTTATGATGGACAAGGGAGGTGGAAAAATTAACATACTGAGGACTCTACAACCTTTCTTCAGGGTTTACATTTTTCTTTAGGACCCTCATCCTTAATTCCAATCTATAATGAACACAGTTATGGTGAGATTTTGGTTGCATTTTTGTTTCATTATGACCAGACATGTGATTTGTGGATGAGAAAGATGTTTATCAAAGAAAAAAGATCCCCATAGGGCGGCTTCTAAGAACACAGATTAATCTTACAGTTTGTTAGGTCAGAAGTCCACCATGAACCTTACTACCCGAAGACAGGGGTACTTGGGGTACTCCACAGGGGATCTGTCTTCTTGCTTCTTCCACCTTCCAGAGGCTGCCCACTGTCCTTGCTGCCAGGCCCAGTGCTTCTCATGCTGCTTGCTGTCCCTCTAGCTCTGTCGTCATAATCACATCTTATCCCTTTCTGTTTTTAATACATGAATCTTGAAAGTGTTGGGACCCTGCCATTCTCTTCCCAATGGTGTCACCAGTGGTGGCTGCCTTTCAGCTACAGAGTTATGCTTGAGGTTGTAGTTGCAGCGATCAAGGGGGGAGGTGGTAGACATGTTGCCAGGACTCAGAAGCATGTGCAGGTGTGACAATATAGAGGTGAAAGCAGAGAGAAGGTGGAGCACCAGGAAGTATGTCCTGGTGAGTCTGAGTTTTCTATTAAGAACATTTTTAGTAAACATTGTGCTTATATGGGGCTGGGGTTGTGGCTCAGTGGTAGAGTGCTCACTCATGTGAGAGGCATTGGGTTCAATTCTTAGCACTTCATATAAATGAATAAATAAATAAAGGCCATCAACAACTAAAAAAAAATCTAAATTGTGCATGTCAAATGAATTTATGCTTCTAGAAAAAATATATGGTTTTTATTATTCAGAGCAAGCAATTCATGATTCTGTTATGAAGTTGAACAGTTAGTTATTAACCTAGGCAGCAGCAACATAGTGACATTGAGAAAAAATTTTTTTTTAGAAAAATCTGCATTCTGTTAGACATGTAGAATTATATTCCCCGTTATTTACTTCCCATCTCTCTATTATACTCCGCATTATAATTTGGTGGGAATAGAAAAGTTGATCTGTATCACATAGAAATGTGAGTCTGGCAGCAAAACAGGTTTTCATTAAAAATAGAGCAAAGTGGACAAAAAGAAGAGGCAGAAAGGTTTTATTACATTTATTTTTGTCCATTTCCATAATTTTTCCTGTTTTATTTTAAAACCCTGGCCACATGGTGCCAGAATTTATATTTATGGTTAAATAAATATATCCATCAGACCCAAGTTTATATAAAGAAAATAATGCTTATCTCGGGTCAAGAGGTATTTTTAAATCTTCATATTTTATATTGGTTTAGTAGCTTTAGGCTATCTTCCCCGACCCCCAGGCTCTCAGTTCTTGACTTTTCTCACTTCCTGTCCAGCATTGGACCTTGTCAGTGTGCCTTTCCCTACAGGACATCCTCACCCCTTCATTGTTCTTTAATTCTGTTCTTGCCTTTCTGCCTTACCCACATGTAGTCTCATACTTTTCTCTGATGAATGACTCAGTGGTTGAGAGAAATCAAGCAAAATGTCACCCTTGAAGTAAATTATTGGCCTAGTTTATGTGCCAAGTCACTTTTAGAATTCCATAATTATTTTTTAATCAGGTACATCAGTGAAATTTTAAATACCAATAAGCAATATGAAAAGGCTCATGCTTTTCAAAATGAAGTATTGCCATGGCCTGAGGTTTGAACTTTCTAGTAAAGAGCATTATTGATTCTTTGTTACTGCCTCAATCATAAAGTGGGATAACACCTCCAAATCACAGGAAGATGACTGGGTTTGGGTTAGTAGTTAAAGAAGAGGAAGGGGTGTCTTCTCAAGACCAAATCCTAATACAAACTATGTTTGAGCTATATTTGTTACAGTCAAGTTTCAATCTTGACTTAATGTGATTGAAAGCTCTGTGCTGAGGATTCTGGGTCTTTGATCAATTAGTAATGGGTGCAGAATTTGGATTGTAAGCATACATACCACATATTTCTATTCTTAATAAATCTACATGAAGTAACAGCTTTTTAAAAAATAAAAAACAAAAACACCATGACTTTGTGGAAGTAAAGAACTTGGTCTCCAACCAGGTCAAGTGGGTCAAAATTATAACTTCATCTTTATCTAGTTGTATAATACTGGGAAATCTAGTTAACCCTTCTGCAATCCAGGAAATGGATATAATACCTGTATTACATGATAGTATAATATAATTCCTAAACATCAGTAATTAATCAGAACAATACATAGAGCCTTTATAAATGGTAGATGTGCTAGTTATTTCCATTTTATCATCTCACACTCATCTTCAAAAAAAAGTCTTTAGGTCATGAGGCTCCTGTGGGAAGGAGGGGTACCCAAGCTAAGTCAATCACATTACACTCATCCCAAGCCACTTGGGGATAAGCTTCTTTTCCAATGAGAACAACCAAGTCCTTCCCTGGGAAATTCAGCTGGGAAAAGAGACAATTTCTATCAGTTAGCCTGTGGTCCCAGAGCCAGGGGTCCTGCTCCATGTGGCAGCCTGTCCACAGTAGAAAGAATAAAATCCAAGTGCAGCATCTTAGAGTCTGGTTCAGAGAGTGGACACTTCATCCCAAGGCCTGGGTGTTAGGTCATCCTTTCCCTCAATTTTTTTTTAAGCTCCATCTTCCATCCCAACTCCTTCTATGCTCACTTTGAGGTATAGATTTCTAATCTTTAACTTTAGACTAGATCCGGACTCCCAACAGTTCTAATATGGTAATTATAATTGTGTCTATTTTTTAAGAAGCTAGTTTTCTATAGATCTATTATTTAATTATATCATTGTTTCTCTCTTAATATTTTTCCTGTGTTCCCAGTACAAGGAAGCCTCCAAATTCAAAATAACTGTCAAAGACTTTTCTTATAAGCATGTCATGTTAAGTAACTGAGCCGTAAATATTTAGGGATGATTATATATTAGGATGATTTGTCTCTTGTAGTGGATAAAATTTACTTCTTAAAATAGGCATTATTAAATGGTCCATTAAAAATTTGGTACCATATGGTGCAAACAGAACTACCATCCTTACCTTAGACCTGGTCCGGCAAGTTAGCTCTTCACAAAGAAAGCTGCACCCACCGTTGTGACACAGGGACACATCAGCCAAATGCTTCAGCCTGCTGGGAGCCAGAAGAGCACTCAGGGCGTTGTCAGAACAGGGTGTTGGACTCCATCATCCTCAGCACCTTCCTCTCCCTGTCTGGCCATGACTGGTCATCCAGAAATGTTAATTTGATTGAGCAGAACCACAGATAGAGGGAACAGCACATTACACTAATGCATCTTGCCCTGAATCACACCCCAGCAACTGCCCCTCCCTTTTGAGCATCGTTCTGCCTTAAAGCACTTACCTTTCTATACTCAAGCATCTGTTCTCAGCTATCCTAATAAAGGATCTCATCTCATCTCACATTTCATTGTAGATTAAGGAGAATGATTTTTCTATCAGCTACGTGGAAGAATCAAATTCATTGCTTTCAGCTGACAACTATAGAAAGAAAAAGAGTCCCTTGCCCTTAAAAAATTCACAATGTTATTTTAGAAGCACACGCATGAGAAGTGGTTAGAAAATCGCAAATGCACCAACTCTCTTCATTAGGAAAACTGAACAAGAGGGAGCCACAGAAGAGCCCTTTTCTTTTCCATCTTCCTCATCACACAGTTAACCACACGTGGACCAAATATTTGTTCACTAATTTGTACTTGGACTCAATGCCTTACAGTCTATTATACCAATTCAGCTATTATGTTTTAGTTATTTCACTTTGGTCGATTATTCTGAATAATGTGTTGATTAAAAGAATAATTTTATTCTTTCTAAACACTTCATGATCTTAATTTGCATTATGGTTTTATAATTATATCTAGGTTCCTAGATGTCCATTAAATCCTTACTTGATGCTTGATAACTGAATATGGAATTGGAAAGTGAAGACTTTCAGAGCCTGAGAGTCTAGTGGGAAACACAGGATGAGCTCCAAGATGTCTATAATTTCCCAAAGAGCATTCAAATTAATAATTTAATAATCTTCACTTTAAAGCCACACTAGATGACATTACTCGCTGTGACTGAAATAACCCCCAAACACAGAGAAAGATCCTGCAGTTCAGTCGCACTGAGTGAGTAGAATGTTCTGAGCAGGAGTGTGATCTGGGTCTCACAATCGCATGAGCTGGAAGTTTCACTCCAAGGTCTTTGTTTTGAAGACGCACAATAAGCTGCCTCCCGTGGTCACACCCTGAACCAGCAGAGAGCTGAGAGCCAGTACCTCAGATCCTCAGACCTCTGCTCTGCACAACAACAAGGATTAGATAAGATGAGCCTAGCATGAAACCTGTCCCATGGGCTGTCTTGAAGCCCCACGCTGTGCTGTGGAGGAGGAAACAGGACGTCTGGCTTTGGTTTCCAGAACTTTCTCAGGTATCCTGTGCACCTAGGAGCACCCTTCAGCCTTGCTGAGTCACAGCCTTTTCATCTGTAGGTTGAAAGCAACCCCCCATGAAGCAGATTTGAGTGTCCGGGGAACAGTGTGTAGAAATATTTTTTAAATCGTGATGCTCCGTGTAAACGTGAGGCATTGTTATTTTTGTTGTTGAGACTTCTGTTGAGGATCAGTTATGTGGACTTTCTGGTATGAGAAGATGTCAGTTGACGCTGCTTCTCACTCTCCAGACAGACCGCATTCTCCCTTGAATCTGTGTCTTCCTTTCTAAATAAACCTCTATGCCAAAAAAAAAAAAAAAAAAAAGAAAGAAAGAAAGAAAGAAAGAAAGAGAAAAAGAAAAGAAGAAGAAGTCGTAGTAGTTGAGGAAATGTGGGATAACACCTGATTTTACTCTTAACATTTACTGAGGGCTGTGATTTGAAAATATTTTACAGTAAAGGCTGCTTTTAAAAGGAGCTTTCAAAAGTATATATTTTTAAGGCTGTCCATCCAGAGCCTCAAGAAAAACATTGGAAAATCTCCTGATCATTTCTTAGGACTTAATTTTTTGTTATTTTCACTAAAAACAGGTATATTTACTAACTTATTTTTTCATTTCAAACTGAATTTTCAACTCTTTTTTTATGTTCTTGCTTCAATTTGGCCGCTTTGAGTGAACATCCACTAAGGTAAATGGGAGAGTTGATTCTCTTACCAGTAAATATGGCGAAGACATGTTGTTGCTGATTGGTACTCGACTAGGCATTTGGGAAGGTAGCTGCAGCCGGGTAGTTTCAATGGTCACAACTGGGCTACAGCAGCTCACAACTGGGCTACCTCAGAGGGGACATCTTCCTGGGTTCCAAGGGAAGAAAGGAGCCACCAGTGCTTCTCAAGTCAGGGCTCCATGAAGTGGAATTTTCCCTGGCTTTGAATGTGGAAATTGTCCAACCTCCAATGACAATTGTTTAAATAAAAATAGAATAAGAATTCTTGGGTGGGACACAAATGTGCCTCGCCTACAACAAGATTCAATAGCAAGTGTACACAGAGTCTATCCTATTTTTCTGTAGTGAAAGGAGAATGGTGTATCATTTGAATCACTAAACTTCAGAGAAAAGAAATCACTCAACTTGGTTAAATTTCTTATTAGGAAAAAATGGTTTCTACAGAGGGTAACAGTTACTGGATTTTAATTTTACCTCTTTTTACTGCATTGAGTGTCCTTGATGTTGAATAAAACAAAGTAGGAAAGAAGGCAAAAGGCAGGCTTTTGATAAAGACAGCTTTCAGTGTGTGTATTAGAAGGCTAGAAATACTTCAGTATCTATTTAGGTGGTTTGGTTATAGAAATAAGACATGAGCTATGAGCAGTGAAAGACACTTCTAGAACTCAGCAAAGAGATCATGTACAAGTACCATGGTGGTTTATCAGATTCCCTCCTCTGTTCATCTGGCGATCTTGCCGGGTTCCCTTCTCTTCATCTTACCAAGACACCTGGTGAGAGCTAACCATGCGACCTCCACACTTCCTTCCCTTGTTCTGTGGTTGCCATCCCCTCCCAACCTCCACACAGTTCTCTACTCCATATACTTTGCTGGCCGCTCCTCTCTCACCCAGATACTCAGTGCTGAGTGCCCCAAGATGCTGTTCCCACCTCTTCTCTTCATTAGCTGCACACACCAACTCCATATGCTAACGTATCCAAATCCATCGCTCTGGTCCTGATAGCGCCCTACGTTCTTCAACTCATTTTCTAAATGCCTCTGCATAGAGATCTCGGAGGCATCTCAGTCTTAACATGGCCAAAACAAAAACTGATTTTGTATCAGTTCCTCCCCCAGTTTTCCTATTTCAGTGGACAGCACCATCATCCAACACCAAGACAAGACATCTGAGGCTTATCCTTCATTACTTTCTGACTCCACCCATCACATTCAGTCCTTCCTATCCAACCTGCCTCCCAAACTGATCCCACTCCTCTTACTCTTTTCTATTTCCATTATTGACACTCCAGACCAAGTCACCATTGTCTCTGACCCTCCCCTGTGGCAGTAGCTCCCCAGTTTTGTCACCTTGTTCTTATTCTGGTGTCCTTTCAGTCACTTCTCTACCCAGCAGGCACAGTGACATTTGGGGGTAGGGGGTGCCACAGTCCCGCTGCAGCAAAATAACCGGGGGGGTGACGAGCAACTTGTGTACATTGATACAGCAGGAGTGGAAGCCCTTTATTGTAGGTCAGGAGGGGTATATATCCATTCCACACAGCTTTTCTTAATTAACATAAACTAGATACAGCAGTCAACCAATAAGGAATCTCCACACTTAATGGCTCGCTGGCGTTGCTTCACAAACCACTCCCTCTGGCAAAATGCCAGGCGCCGTCTTGACTTGTTTACAGACCCTAACAGGGGAGTATCAGGGAATGAACTCAGGGGCACTCAACCACTAAGCCACATCCCCAGATCTATTTCCCAGCCCTATTTTGTATTTTATTTAGAGACAGTGTCTCACTGAGTTGCTTAGTGCCTCACTCTTGCTGAGGCTGGCTTTGAACCCACGATCCTCCTACCTCAGCCTCCTGAACCATTGGGATAACAGGCGTGTACCACTGTGCCCAGCCATAGTGACATTTTAAAATCATAAATGATTGTGTCGTTCCCTTGTTCCTCCGTTAATAATTCCCCACACAGGCATCTCCTCTCACTTGCAGTGAAATCCAGACTCCGTCCTGGCTTACAAAGCCCCAACGTCATCTGGGCCCTGCCTACTCCTCCCATATCACTTGGTATCACTGTCCTATTCGCACTCCAGCCATACCAGTTTATATTTTATTTCTCTAGCCCATCAAGCACCATCCTACCAGAGAGCCTGTGCATATGCTTTTTCTGGGCTGAGAGCTCTTACCCCCAATCTGTGCATGGCTGGATCCTTCTGGAACATTCTTGCCTCAGCCTACATATTTCTTCCAGGATGTCTCCCAGAAACCTCATCTGAAGTAGTCACTGTTCAACAGTTGCTGTGCTTTCATTCTCCATGCATTACTTTGACAACCTGACATTTCTTATCAATTTGTCAGTTTTGGTCTGTATGTGTTGTGCACAAACTACACTGTGAGCTTTCTCTGAGCAGGGACATATGGGTCTTATTCACCTCAGTAACCCCAGTGCTTAGAACAGCACTGATAGTAGGTGCTCAAAAAACAAATGAACAAAGCATGCTAAGCAACAGGAAGATCTCTTAATGGGAAGTGATGACTTTTGATTGTTTTATTTCAAAGCAAAGCCTTGACTGATTCAGCTAAATTCCTGAGGACTAATCAAGAAAATAAAATCAAAACTTATTATCATTTGGCTGATTCAGCTCCTTGGAGACCTCTTTTTTTCTGCATTGGTAATCCAGACCTCCATAAGGAGGACACACCATGACAGGGCGCATCTGATCCATTTCTGAGGCATGGAAGTTAATGTGCCTTGGGGACAGGATCCTTGGCTTTTCCCCTATGGGGTCCTCCCTGGTTCCTGTGATAAGACTGCAGCCATGAATTTGGCAGAAGCAGAAAACTTGCAGTGCTAAGGACTACTCCAGTGGATGGCCCCGATTTCTCCCTATTCTTCACTTTAGTGATGCAAGATGAACTCTAAAGCACAACATGTGCCCCGTGGTGGGATCCATTCTCAGTCTGCGTCAACCAGGGGGCAGACTGTCACCTGTGTGGCTGCAGCTCCTGTATGCACTTCCTCTCCCTCTCCCCCAAGCCACACCCTTTCCCGAAGCCACTGACCCATTTAGAGCTTGGGGATTAGGAACTTTTTATTTGTCATCAAAGCACTATTTACGGCATTCTAATCTTGTGACACTTATGACTGTAGTAGGAGTAGAGCTTCCAGAAGAATACAGAACATTTCGTGTTTTGATTTATTTGGGGGGGGAGCTCATATTGAAAATAATTTTGTCTTTTTCTTGAGCTCCCCTCACCTCTGGCCAGTCCCCCATCTTCCTCTCTCACTTCACACTGCACACCGCCACCACCGTGTAGTTTTCCTCTGTTTTGACTCCACCCTTCCTGTTGCTAAGCAGATGAACTGGATTGCATAAATCATGGATTTCTCAGCTGTGACAATGAAAAAGACAGGAGAACAGGAGCCAGAAACGGGGACAACGGCCTCTAGCCCTTGGGGCTTAGGATTGGACCACAAAAAGAGTCAAAAGGCAGTAGGTGAAGCTCTCAGACAAAGGTGGATTTATAATGTTGCCAACCAGGAGGATTTGGAAACAGAACAAAGCACACCCTTCCCACATCCTAATTTTCTTTCCATATAGTTTCAGAAAGACTTGAGCAACCACATTCTCCTTCCGTCATATTTATTTCTTGAAGTTTTTTTCTCCGTTATGAAAGTAATTTCATATCATGACCAAAAGAAAAGGGAAATTATAGAAGAAGAAAAATGACATATTATTCCACTACTTTAATGATATACCTATTAACATGTGTTTATTTCCTTTGGAGACTTGAACTCATTGTGTATTAGAGTGAATTTATTTAGTTTTGGTTGTGTCTTTGGTTTTTCACATACTTTAATCATTATCTTAGAATATTTACAGAATTTCGGTTATTATTTGAATATTTCAAGTTTCTTTGACTCACAAATATAGAAAGTCAGTTGTAAATCTGTGTATTTTAAATACATATTTGCATTTCTGACTCACAAAATAGGGCTAATGTCACTTGACAATAAGTTTTCACTCCTTTATTCAACTTATTTTTAATAAACCAAGTTTAGTAATGAGAGGTCTCCATCAAACGGTTTGCCTTCATCAAATCACCTGTGGCTTCCCATAGACATTTCCCACAAAACAGGCATTAAATAGGATTCTCGAGATTTCCTTTGGAGCCCTCTAGTTTACCAACTCCATTCACCTGTGCGGCTGTAGGAAGCCTAACGCCCTCTGTGCGCTCCAGAGCCCTGTGTGGAGGCATCACTGGCCTATCATCTGGCTGGGAGGTGTTGTGAGAGCCGCCTGTTCCGTTTCCTTTGATGAGACATTCCCCTGCAGACACATAGTGGTTTCTCCAAGTGAGACTTTGCGAATAGCTATAGACACTCAAATAATAAGCTCAAAAAGGCATGCTACTGGTAGGACACCAGAGGGTGCTAGAGTAATGTCACAATGTGCTTCTGCTTTCCCTGCTCTCTGCCATTAAAAAACTAAATAAAGCTTTTTAAAAAATAACACACTGCCTCATCTTCAAAGGAACATGCTCATTTGAAGTTTTACATTGCAGCTTGATGTGAGCCTCAGACACTAGTCATTGTTCATCATTCTGATCAGCGACAGACATCTCAGAAGGAAATCTTTTCTTCCCTTGCAGACTTTTAAAAAAGAAATTCCAACTGTGGTCTCTTGCTAGACAGTTTTTTAAAAAAAAAACATTTTCATTATCTCAAGGTAATATCTTTGCCCTTTTCAAAGAATGTTTGGTAGTTCAAGTCTGCTAGATATTAAAGAAATAAATTATTTCCAAATTTACTTTTAGAAACATGGATTTGATCATTTGATCATTATATACCTACTATTAAATTTAAAATGAAACATGAGTATATCCGAATAAAGTAGTAGAGCTAGAAAAGCAAGGATAGTTACTTAGAAAATTACATTGGCGTTTATTTATAAACAGCCGCTGTAGTTTAATCAGTTTTTATTTTTCAGTGTTAAACTGTCTTGAAAACTAGTTTCGAGACTATTTTCGTCCAACATAATTTACTTAAATGTACGTAATAAGTGCCTAATATTGATATGCCTAAAATTATCTTTTGAGCCATCCCTGCCTCAATGGCCTGGCAATAAACTTGAAGAGATGAAAGATTCACATGACGTTTTTAAATAATTGAAGAGGTAAGTAAAACGTGCCAAACACACGAGATTTGCAAATGCGTATGTGATAAAATATTGCACATTTTGCAAGAAGGAGTTACTACAGCTTTGTAGGGTTAAGTGGAGGAATGAGTTATGCTTGAAACATGGGGAGGACCTAGTTAGGCAGAGAACAGATGGTTGAATCTAATCGCGTGGCCAGAAAGGGACAGCGGGCAGAAGTACCCAGCCCAGCAAGACACCAAACACTGTCTCCTCACCTTTCCACGGGAGGTCCCAGTCCCAAATCAGGCATGTCATTGTTTGTATGTTATTTCTTTGTTTTAAATGCTGTGATTTATTTGGGCTTGGGGTTTAGGGTTTGTTTATTGTAGTCGTGGTACTTTTTACCAGAAACAACAACAAAAACCTGACTGTCTTTAAGGTGGCATTTCCTTCCTCATGTCTGATACGACCAGTACGGTCATTTTCCCTGGGCCTCTCGCCACTGTTGGAGCCAGCTGCGTGTGTGCAGGTGTCATGCCCAGCCCTGCAGCTGCTGCCTCAGGAAGGGCTAGGTGCAAGTCCTCCCTGTGCCTCCCGCTCTAGGAATGTGTCATCTCCCTCTGGGGACTGAAATTCTCAAGATAGAATCATGACCTGATTCTAATAGTCCTAATGCTTAATGCACATTAAGAACTCAATAAATATTTTTAATTTAAAATGTCTTTCTGTTGGTTTTAAGAGCAGTATAAGTGAATTGTAAGAAACGCAAACCAACAAAAAACGTTTTGAAAAAGACCATATTCCCACAGCAGTTTATCATCAACACCTTGGTGCCTGTGCTTTGAAACATTTCTCTGTACATCTCTGTATCAGTCTTTCTACCTACCTAGCTATTTTTTTTTTACGTTAGATCATACTACAGTTTTTCATTTACTACTCCACACATTTCTTTGTTAATAAGTATTGATCTCCATGTGATGATTCCTATCAACAAACTTGCTCCATAAAAATACACCTGTGGAACGCTTGCTCAAATGCAGATTCCTGGGCCCCAGCCTCCACCTGCAGGTTCAGAACCTTTAGAGATTTGGCTCTGATATTTGAATTTTAATAAGCATCTGAATGTGCATGTCTCAGTCACGGATCTACAGATCATTTTAGGGATATAAACGGTATAGGCTACAACTAATTCAACCCATTTTGAAGGTTAAGTTTTTCATTATGATTCAGGTGTTAAACATCATTAATAACAAGCATTGTAAGAAGTAATAAGCATCATATCAACATTTTCTTCACTGTGTTACTGTAAAGAAAATATCAACCTAATATTCATGTACTGCCTAGGTGTGCAGATAGAGGGGGCTTTTGGGTTCCAAAGTGATGTGATCCCAAAATCTCAACACAATCATCATAAAATCATGACATCGACTTCTGTGTCCCCCCGTACCTCCTTTAGATGGTGAGCCACAGGAGCATCAGTTTGCGTGTGCAGGTGTCCACGTGACTCTGGTCTGCAGATTTAGTGCCTCAGGTCCTCCTCTGCTTCACGAGGACACAGTGACCTGTTTTCCTCTCTGAATCCCTCTGACTTCTGCTGACAGATTCTCAACACCACTGATTTAAGTTATAATCAAACAACCCTGCCCAGCTTGGATTATTTCATCTTAATATTTGCATAACTGGTACAGTTCTCCAAGATTTGGGCTGTAGCCAGGAAAAAGTCTTCCCAGAAGTTTTTCATGTGTCTTTTTTCTTTCAATTATTTGTGTAGTTCCCCCAGTTTCATGATGTAGATACCATGGGCATTAAACGTGAATGGTTTAGAATTAAGAGATTAATTACATGAAGTTTCAATCAGAATTACTTATTGATCCCCACCCACCTGCTGGTAGTGAGTTTCACAGTACCACAAAGGACAGATGGTGAGGCTTCATTTGACCCATCGTTTGTAGCATTTGGATAATTAGGTTAAAAATATTTTATAAAGATCTCACGTGGGCCACATAACAGGCTCTGTAGGAACACCTAGGTTGAACACCGAGGCTGTATATGAATATTAGGTTGATATTTTCTAATCTACTATTATCTATAATATTACTGGAGTCTGTTTCAGCACAACAGAGTGAATTTCAATGGTGAGCAAGAGAGACATCGTCCCTTCCTCGTGGAGGATACAGTCTCAGGAGATCAAAGACACAAACCCAAACAATTCCTGTAAACAGAGCATGTACAAAGGAAGAGCAATTAGAGTGGGGGCCATGTCTCTCCTGTGATAGAAATCAAAAGGTCAAATAGGGACAGGTCCAGAGAGGGCAAGAGACGTCTAAGGCAAAAGGAACGGAAGCTGCAGAAGTCCATGAGCCCTGATGCCACATTTGGGGTCTGGGAGAAGCTCACAATGACTGGAGCAAGGAGCTGGCCCTTGGGGTAGGAGTTCCACCCTCCCCTGGGTAAAAGGGCTCCTCCGAATCCCCTCCCTCAGGAGCCCTTTATGATAAGGACCATGGGAGCCCCTGAAGATTTTTAAGAACAAGAGTCTTATCATCATCATTATGTTCCAAAAAGATCACTCTTGTCCAGATAGGAGGAATGGGTTTAAAAATTGCAAAACTAGAGCCAAGGGGCCATCCTGAAGTCATGTAGCTGAGGGATGCTGTTGACCCAGAAGAGACAGGATTTATTAAATTTTCTTACTATATTTTACCACATGATCATTATCACATTAATATATATTCACAGTATTCTGTGGATTCCAATCTAGCACCAAGACAATTTAATAATAATGATATTTAATAATATTAGCATAATATAAAATGATAAAGATTCACATACTGGTTGTTCCCCACATTTTTTTTTGCAAAAAAAAAAAATCTGCCATAATTATGTGGTCAAATATCCATCAAGTAGGACTGTTTTGTTTGTAATGTTACACTTGGCTCATATCATTGTACCTGGCTCACTTTCTCCTTCCAGAAACCAGGCATTGTTCTATGTAAACAGTCTCTGTTCTATTGGAGCTTACATTTGGGTGAAGCAAGACAGACAAGAAGCACATTTGAAAAATTAATACAATCACAGCATTTTCCACAGTAGTCAGTGTAGACGTGAGTCGAATGTCCATGACCAGGTGCATGGATACACGAAACATGGTATAACCATACGGTGGAATATTATTCAGCCTTAAAAAGGAAAGAAATTCAGACACATGCTACAACAGAGCTGAATCTTAAGGACAGTACCATAATCGAAATAAGCCAGTCACTACACCACAAAAATTGTATGACGTCACTCACATGTGGTACTTAGACTACTCAGAGCC
The DNA here is from genome assembly GCF_964194105.1 of Spermophilus citellus. Classification (NCBI taxonomy): domain Eukaryota; kingdom Metazoa; phylum Chordata; class Mammalia; order Rodentia; family Sciuridae; genus Spermophilus; species Spermophilus citellus. Next base: position 28,426,446 of record NC_138182.1, read on the forward strand.
AGAGACTCAGAAAGTGGAATGGTTGTTGCCAGTGACCTGGGCTAGGGAGGAGTAGGAGAATTATTGGTGGTTGTTTTTTTTTAAAGACTTCACTTTAAAAAATTTTTTTTTTTTAGTTTTAGTTGGACACAATACCTTTATTTTATTTATTTATTTTTATGTGGTGCTGAGGATTGAACCCAGGGCCTCACATGTGCTAGGCAAGTGCTCTACCACTGAGCCACAACCCCAGTCCTAGAGAATTATTGTTTAATAATGTTCAATTGGTTTAACATCATTAACTCTGAGGGATTTCTGAAATAAAAGGTTTTGTTAAGCCATGAAATTTGCCAACCAGAAAATGATCATCTACCCAAGTATCCATGACTAAGATAGCAGCTGGAAACAGGTCCATTGGACCAGAGAAAATAGTATTTTTAAAAAATGAAAAAATTGGGGCTGGGGCTAGGGCTCAGCGAAAGAGCTCTTGCCTTATGTGTGTGAGGCACTGGGTTTGATCCTCAGCTCCACATAAAAATAAATAAACAAAATAAAGATATTGTGTCCATCTACAACTCTCTCTATATGTATGTATATATACACATATTGGGGCAGGAAGGTCTAAATTGCTTAGATGGAAACTATATTGGTTGTAAATAAGAGATGGTATTATGCAAAGTGGAGAAAACTTTGGGATGGAAGGGCAGTCCAGAAGAAGTGCTTACTTCTGGGTGGGTTGGGTTGTAAGCAGGCACTCAAGGGTGGGGTGGGGGGGCAGTGATGGGATTTTTGACATACATTCATGTCTTTTGTTCCTGTCATTGCTTAAATGACACTCCCATCTCCCTGCCCTTCCTTCCTTCCTCTGGCCCTTATTGTAATTAAGTTTAGGCTGTCTCAGAATTTTTATCTCATCAATGGGTACAGAGTTTCAGTTTGTAAAGGTGAAAAGGGTTCTGGAGATGGATGGTGATGATAGCTGTACAATTTATGTTAATATGCTTAATGCCACTGATCTGTATACCTTGCAGTAATTAAAATACCAAGTTTTATGTTATATATATATTTTCTTAGAAGTAAAAAAAAAATAGGAGGTAAGTTTTATTCTCATTGCAACAGAAGGCACAGCAGAGATAAGATCAGGTTTTCCTAGCAAAAGATCACCCTACAGTGAGATCACAGGCCAGGGTGGAGGTGGGAAATGCAGGGAGGCTGGCAGCAGTAGCTAGGGTGAGCTGGTGGGGAGACACCCAGAAGAGCCTGGGTGTGAGAGCTGCCTGGAAACCAGATGCCATAGGACACAGTGCCTGATTATCGAGTTGAGGATGAAATGTGGATTCTCATTTCTGACCTGTGTTTCTCCATAAATGATGGTCTAGTGGTTACCATCCTATATTCACACTGGTGAATCCTGGGTTCTGTTTCTTATCAGGGAAGCTGTTTTTGGAAGGAGCTAAGTAGAAGATGATCAGAGCATTGGCTTCAAGGTCAGAAAGGCTTGGGTTTGAGAGAGCACCACTTACTAACTTGGGGAAAGATACTGTATCACTTTCATTTTCTAGTCTGAAAACGAGGCTATAGCATGAGATCTTAAATGGTATCATGGGAACACAAATGATTGATATCTTTTCCTTCTGCAAGTCAGCCTCACCAGAGGAGAACCATGGCCTCAAAAGCAAGTAGTACAAAAAAAGATCTTGCCTGAAAGATTAGACAGGTGGATCTCAGCAGATACCCTGATTCCTGCACCTCGTTAAAGAATCTCGGTGGAAAAAAGCAGCTAAGCCTTGGGGAAGCTGTGTACTCAGACCACCAGATACAAGGTCAACCCACAAACACTGGACTCTGGCAACAGCAAATCAGCATTAAGTAATGGGGGAACATGGAGATCTCATTCACAATAACAAGAGCTAAAAGGTACCTGGCAATAAATCTAAAAGATAATGAAGTCCTTATATGGAAAATGATAAAATATTACCGAAGAATATAAATTAAGTTACAAATAAAAAGAGATATGCCAAGCTTCACCCAGTTGATTTTAAAACTCAATAAAATTCCAAACTCCAAGGAGGCTTGATGTGGGCATGTGAGAGTGTGGAATTTTACAAGCTGGTCCTGAAATTCTTATGGAAAATACCAAACATAGCAAACTCCTAGGACATCAAAGCATAGAAATTTTCTGTATCGGATTTCAAAACTTATTTTAAAGCTATACTATTTTAGTCGGAGTAGTATTAGTACAGGTATAGAAAATGCCCCCCTCCCCTCAAAAAAAAAGAACACATCACATTCTTGCATGTATAGAAACTTGTATGATCCTCAATATTGGCACTGTAGATAAAACAGAGTAAATGATTGATATGTAATAATGGTACAGGCATATTTGGTTTTCTGTGCAAAAAAGTGTGTGTGTAATGTGGGGGAGAGAGAGCTTTAGAGCTAGTGACCAAGTCAATGCCTAATTCTTTTAACTTTGCTAAAGCTTAGAAGGACAACAACCAGAGTAATATGGAATTCAGTTCTTTAGTCAGACTACACTGGATTTTAGAGGAAGTAGAATTGGATGAAGTCTCAGGTTAGTCACGAGTAACCCAGGGAGCATCCCAGCCCATGGGCAGGGGAAAAAAAATCACAGAAGGCAGGTGGTGGGCTAAATCTATGCCACCTCAGTCCTAAAGCTTGTCAGTGTGAGGCATGTGAATGAAGCTTGGAACCCAAAGCAAGCTGAGCCTCGTGGGGAAGGCAGTCACTCTAAAACGGTCTGGCATAAACCTCTGGCCAGCTGAGCCCGTCTGTTCTTGCTGCAGGTCTATCTCAGTCAAGACTAACCCTTGAGCAAGACTAACTCCTTAAAATCAGAATTGTGATATCCTCATCTGGGCTTACTTTGAGGATTTGTGGGTAATGCAGTTTGCTAATTTGACTCAGTGACGAGTGCTCCACGTGTCCAGAGTCTGTTCTAGATGTTTAAGACACATCCATGAACAAGAATCCCAGCCCTCCTGGAGCTTCCATTATAGTGGCAAGAGGGTCTTATATAAATAATCAAAATATGTAACTAGATTTTTCAATTCCAGGCACCACACTAGTTCTAATAAAAGAAAAAAAAATGAAGGTGCATTTTAACAAGTTCCTCCCGTACTTTGTATGTACCTAAAAATTTGATTCTAGGAATTGTTTGATACTGCAAGATTGCTGTTGACTTGGCTGTCTACCAAATCCACACCTGGCCTATGCTGGCTGCTGGTTAGAGGTGGTGATAGGAAGTTAACTTGTAAGCGGATATTACAGGCAATATTTGCCAAGTCATTCTGAATTTAGGGCTGTTTTCTTTGCTCCGGATGTACCTATTTCTTACACTAAGCAACTAGTAGCTATAATTAAGGCAACTTTGATGGTAGCCAGTGGTTTTGTTATTTTTATGCAACTGACTATTTGGGAGCAATTTATTTTAGTTCTGCCATATATGGTTACACCAAAAAATATTGAATTTTTTTCCAAATAAAGACATATAGCACTGTTTTCTTTATCATTAACAAAAAGAAGCAGGCAGATAGTGAGAACAAAAAATGAGCAAAGTGGTCTGAAAGTCTTTCTGACTTTCATACTTCAACGCCCGTCATTGCCACTTCCAGAATGTTCTTTACATGTTTTGCTGCCAATACAAACTCTGTCCATTCTTTGATATCCAGTTTCTACTAAGTCTTGTCCATTAATGTTTTCATGCCCATCCCCAAATGAAGGAATCATCTTTTATTTTCATTTTATATTGTACTATGACTGTATGATTCCTTTTGAAGTGAATGATATACTACTTACTGTTCCACACTTCAATCTGAACTGTCACTGCACCTTGTAGAGTGTCTTTAAGTCTTGGATTGTTGTTTACATGCTCACACTTTTGTATCATATCTTCCAGTGTAGATTTTTGATTCCTGAGGACAGGAAGTATGTCTTATATATCTGAGTGCTTTTTTTTCCCCTCTAAAAACACACTGCCTTATACAAGACAGTCATTTGATAAATACTTGTTGATTTTAGTATGTGTTCTCTGGGTGAAGGCTGTTCTTATGAAAGTTCAAGAATCTAGTCTGTAAATTGTAAAATTGGGAGCCGACGTCACACAGTGATTTTCATTTGCTACTGGAGTAGAGTTTTAAGTAATATTTTAAGGGTTGGAGCTTGAATCTTGTTTAGCTTGGAATGACATTTCTCAGGTTTGCTGAGTGGAAAGAGGTCTGAGTAAATACTGGTTTGTTCTCAGTGTGTGAGATGACAGGAACTATTTGAAGAGCAAATAAGATAAGTGGCCTCAACCATTAGAAAACAAGCAGAAAGGGAATCTGGAATTCAATTTGAATGCTAGTCATTTTTAGTAGGGTGTCCCTTGTATATTATCATCACCATATATAAGAAGTGGGATGAGCTGAAGTTGTCTGCAGAACGGAATTTCTGGAAGATGGAAGAGGAAAAAATTAAAAGGCTAAACACCAAAAGCTTATTTTCGAAAACACACAGATTATTTCTGTTCCATAACTTCTTTAGGGTTTTCACATTTACTATAAAGTTTTAAATTCTAAGAATCTATCTCCTGCTTATGTACCTTAGAATAAACAGTAGTTTTTACAGATTTGGATTGTAGATGGGAGCAGACATACTCAGATTTTCAGAAATCTGGTTGACCCTGCTTCCCAAATTTATGCATACCTCAAAATAGAAAATGGATCTGGAGAAAATGACAAGTGTTCAAGAAGGACCCTGTCACACCCAAAACAAACTCTGTGGCCATACATTTCCTCCTCAGAACGAATTTATTCTTCCTTTTATTTCTCTATTTGGCTCTCCAAACTGTGATGTACTCATATAAACACTCAGCACAAGGTAAAAATGTGACTCTTAGTACCTTTTTGCAGAATGTTTGCTATGACTTTCACATGAGTAGAGAAGTTAATGATCATGATGCCTCACATACTATGATAGTGTTGCAAATATCTAACTAAATTTAGAAAAGATAATATGACAGAAGATTTAAAAAAAAAAAAAAACAACTTACTGACAAGTTCCACGGTTGGCTTAGAGGAGACAGAGGACTCATTAGAGGGAAGAATGGATTTAAAATAACCTTCATAGTTAATTTCTTTCTATGTTAAATTATTTTAAATATTTTCATTGTACTCCCATCCCCCTGGAATTTAAAGACTCCATCTAACTCTTAACAATGTGAGCTGATGCTAAGTGGGAATTTTGAAACACAGTCATATAAGTGGAAGAACATTTTTCCTCTGAACATGAAGTAGTAAAATCCGATGAAGAAAACAAGACTAGGAGACAGTAGTCTGCCATTCCAAACAGCAAGGGGCAACTTCTCTTCTCTACTGCTCAGAAGACCAAGGACCAAAGATGATATTTTATTTCAACCAGCTAAAAATGTTTTTGGTGCAGGCTGTGGCATTATGACAGGATAGTTCAGGTCAATGTCTGCATTTCCAACCTAGACACCACTTACCTCTTAAGACCAGGCAAGTAGGCTGTCTCACAATGGGTGAGATCAACAGTCCTGACCCTCCTGCTGCATACTGGTTAGTAGTGGGATGGTTTTTTGGTTGCTTTTTAGTTCAGATGGCAGGGCACCCCAATGTTCAGTGATCCTACGTAATATTTTACTACTTTTGGCTCCTTGAAATACTGGAAATCTGAAAGTCTCTTCTCCCTTGAGTTCCAAGATGTTATTGTCTTCAGGTCTTTTCCAATTATAGCTGCTCCTCTCCCTCATTTTAATTTAAATGTGGCTGGGTTTCCTCCTGCCCTGACTATTCTTCTAAATGCCCCCTTTTCAGGCAATCTTTTGTGTTGCTGTTGTTGTCAACTGTTATCTAAATTCTAGACCCTGATGGCTTCTAAACATTCTTCAACTCCAACTCTCTCCTAAAACTCCACACCTTGCATGAGCGGTTCGTTAATATTTCTACATCCTGTCTCTTGGGCACTGCAAAGTCGATTATTTAATTTTTTTTAGAATCATCTTGTCAAGTGTTCAGAAACGTTCTGTTTGAAATCCACCTGATTTATATATTGATCTGGAGAGAATAGATCTTTTTTTTTTATTTTTAAAGTCAACTTTTCTGTCTCTTAGTAACATTTTGTAGCATCTTCTAGATTCCATAGATTTGTTTGTTCAGTTTAAGTTTTTAATATTTCATTTTTTTCCTTCACATTTTCTGTTTGTTTGCTGCTAATTAGGAAAGTCATTGATGTTTGTATATTTGTACAACTACCTTCCTATTTCTGATAGCTTCTTTAGTTTTTCATGATTCTCATATTTTCTAGGTGGATAATATTATTACCTGCAAATAATGATGTTTTGTCCTTTGGTTTCAATCCAGAATGTACCAGCATTTAGCTTGAGTATTTAGGCTAATTTGCCTCAGTTTCTTCACCTGTAAAATGGTATAGAAATACTTTATATCACTGCTGAGAAGAGTAAATGCAATAAAGTATATAAAATTCTTGCATCAATGTGCAGTTAATCAAGATCTCAATATACGTAAGCTAGCTTTAGAAATTTAATAGTCTAGTCTTAGATGTTATAATATAGATCCTGTTTGTATTTTTATTATGAATTGGACCTTTGTAGAAAATTTATATCCCAACCAGTTTTTACAAAAATATAGAAAAACAATTTTTCTAGACTGTTATAATGAATCTTCTTAGTCAATGGCTTTTTCTACAAGTGTAAAGTCTTTTTTTTGAGAGAGAGAGAGAAGAGAGAGAGAGAGAGAGAGAGAAAATTTCTTAATATTTATTTTTCAGTTTTCAGTGGACACAACATCTTTATTTTTTTATTTTATGTGGTGCTGAGGATTGAGCGCATTACCGCTTGAGCCACATCCTCAGCCCATGTGTAAAGTCTTCTAATTTACAAATTATATCACTAGTTATGTATATTTGTATTTTAGCACATTAATCAGAATTCCTAGATGAAATTGTTAAATAATGTCAGTGATCTTTATTGTCTTTTGAAAAAGTCAACCCCGAGATTCATTCATTCATCATGTGGTTTTCTAATTCTTAATCTTGTGATGTTATACGTCTTTTAAATTTCTTCTTACCCATTATCTTTAGATTTATGTTATTTCTCTGTCATCTTTAATCCTATATTTAATCCACTAATTTTGATTTGTTGTAATTTAATAACAGTCTTAATTCAAAAGTTTTGCATACACATGTTTTGGGACCGGAGGGAATTATCAAAATCATATTATTCAAACCTTTTTTTTTTTTCAAATTCAGAAAGTAAACAGGTTGAAAGATTTGTTTCACAGCTTGCTAGTTATAAAACCAAAATAAGGATCAAATAATTTCCCCAATCCTCTGTTTCCACTCTAGCAGCCCACCTGGCTTCTTCCATGAGAATGAAGTCAAGGATGTAAGAGTGGAATGTGAACCATCTGAAAGACTGAAAACCCTTTCACATGGCCAGGGCCTAAAGTAGCCAGCTAAGTGCTTTGAGAGCAAACACTTAAAAAAAATTCCTCTGGGACTGAGGTTAGTTTGTATTGACACAGGAGAATAAATAATCCTTCTGTTGATTCAGGAGGGTTCAGAGCACCTGTCTTAAAGGAGCAGCAGCACATTTTTTCAACTGCCCAGTTTTAAGCCAGACCCCTGGGGGAGGGAACAAGGTCCCCTCCAATGGATATCATTGTCCCATCAGGACCCAACTGCACTTTTCCTCCTGGAGAAGGACTGCCACTTCCTTGAATTTTTCCCAGCAGGGCCTGTAAGCTTATCCATGGAAGCTGGAGAGAACCAAAGTAGCCAGCCGGCCGGTGACTGTGCTCTCTCTGGCATGGCCTTTCTTGCCCTGGCTTGGTTAGTGAAGAGCTGGAGGCTGGCGGGCAGAAAGCCAAGGAGTAGTGTAGACACGGATTCAGAAATGAGCTTCCTTTTAATTTGGTAAGGATTGTGATAGTCAAATAAAGTGTTTCATTTAACGGTAAATGTTGATACTTTAAATAATAAATGTATAAAATGACAGATGTGTATAGACACGCATGCACATAAAAATGTGTACATACACATGTATTTTGCATGTACCTGTGCACTTGCAAAGAGCCTGAACCCCAACAGAATCTCGTAGTGAAGCATCTTCGTGTACAGTGAGGAATATTTTGCGTTGGAAATAATTCTTTAATAATAATAAGTCATTCTTTAAGTGTCTTTTTTCTGGGGGAGGGTCTGGGCTGTTCACATTTCATATAGAGTAATACTCAAAATTATTTTATTTATATTTTACTTTAATTTGGATTTTGTTAGTTTGTTTCTTGGAGTTTTGTTGTTTGCATTGCATGAAGATAAAAGATTTTACTCTTGTCACCTGAAGTTACCTGTAAACTTGTGAGTGTAGCTCACGAAGATTCAGAGTCAACCGATGTTTATTAAGGCCACCTCTGTGCCAAGCCTGGATCCAGGGACTTTCACAACAATAATTTTTTTTACTCCCCCACAACCACTTCCCATGTGCGTAGTTGATGTTATCGCTCTTACTTTAATGCTGAGGTCACAGAAGCTCAGATAAGTGTAGGAACTTACCCTAGATCACGTAGCTACTGGATGCCAGGATCTGGACTCAAACCCATTCTAATTTCAAGTATTCTTTCATCCTCCTCCTTCTGGATGAGGCCTTTTCATACTGGATTGCAAATTCCTTCAGGGCTGGGATAATGCTTTGTTTGCCTTCATGCAGTGTGTTGTCAGCTGTTTCCCTGGAGATTTTATGTTTTGTGGCGTATTATCTTTTATTAATTTTTATTTTTATCAAAGTATTACATAAGCATGTTTTGAAACTTCAAACAACATTGTGAATCCTATAAAAATTAACCATCCCCCAATCCATCCTACACAATGAGTTTATTGTTCCATGCCATTTGACTTATAATTTGAGAGGAGAGGAAATAAGAAATTGCTTTTACTTAACAAACACTATATCCCAAGTCGTGTGTGTGTGCTTTCTCTGGGTTATCTTATTGACTCCTCTGAACAACTCTGACGCCTCTGACTAAGCTATCCTGGACTGTTTCCACCCCATGGGGCTGAGTCCCAGTGCCAAGAAGAATGAGAAGCACATTTATTGCAAAGTATTAAGAACGTTGTTAACAACATGTTTTATATACCATGTGGAAATTCGGCTGCTTTTTGAAGTTCTTCCTGCCAGTTTATCATAAACCGATTGCTAATTAGACAGCAATGAAGCAGAAGCAAATCTGCACGTAGCAGTTGTTTTTATGGAATCCTGCTCTCTTCCTCCAGAAAACCTGTGCATCCTCTTACAACTTTATTTGAATGTTTTGCAGTGTTTCAACTTTATTTTCAGAAGCTATGCAAGTAGCCTATAATTTTAAGTAAACGTTCTTAATTTGGCCTTCAAAATGTTGCATTTTCTGCTGTCTGCAGAATAACACATAGATAACCCCTTGAACTTGAGAGCAGACTGCACGGTCTGCTGCATTTGTGAAATTCAGTGCAAACACTGGGTCATTGTTGACACAAGTTATGTTTATCATTTTTTTTTGCTTATATTCACTTCTCCACTTACATTGTCCACTAAACACGTGTGATGGAAATTTGGTCTCTCTTCCTTCCCTCACCCTTTTCTTGTTCAAAGTACCCCCTAGCTGTTCTTCTTTTTTAAAAAATTGGTTCTTTTTAGTTATACATGACAGTAGAGTCAACTTTGACATATTTATACAAACACGGAGTCCTAGCTGTTCTTTACAATAACCAGGCAGTTAATCGGGTCATGTAGCATTATTCTCTGCCTAGTTCATTAAATTGTGAATTCCTTGAGTTTAGAAACTCTGCCTAATTATTTTCTTCCCATCTCTTTCCTGGACTGATGCATAAAAGAGCCCAATAACTGTTTGCTGCGTTGGGTGGACTGGAGTGGGTAGGACTGTCCGCCTGAGTGGGGAGTTTGTCTGTACCTCTCCCAGATGTGTGCTGCAGGCAATTGCTCACAGAAGGGAAGAGCCAGGGTTTTCACAGTCCCTCCAGCCTGCCCCCTCGTCCTGCTGCTATCACTAAGCACAAGTCTGTTGTCATCATCTAGAATCTAGAAATGTTAATTAAATAGAACAGCAAAAGAAAAAAAATCGATTTTTTTTGCACACGTTTTGAAATATAACTAAAGTTGTTGAGAGTCACATTTGAGCCATTTGTGGATCCAGAAAATCAACTCTATAAGCTTAGAGCCAAGTGTTCTGGCCTTACCCTTCCCTATCAGCCTTTGACCTACATGCTGTAGTTGGTCATGAACTCTTTAACTTGCTGTAGTTGGCCATGAACTCTTTAACTACTTTTTCTTTTCTAACTGCAAAGAGTTAGTATTTATGTTTGTTTAAGTACATGCAAATCTAAAAGCTGAAGCCTCAAATTGTTTTTAGAACTTATTGGGAGTGAGAAGACACAATTCTCCTTGTGTCTGTCTTGTTCCCTACATGTACACCTACAAATCCAGCTCCTGGATCCAGCAAATATTTCCTGAGTGCTGATTGTGTGCCAGGCACAGTGCTAGGTGCTGGGGATACAAAGATGAGTAATAGACAAATTGCATTCCAGCAAGGGAGCTGAGGACCTAAGCAGATAATTATAAACAGTGTGAGGTGAGAACACAGAGGGCTGGAGGGAGCCAGAAATGGTTGTGGGTTTTTTGTTTTGTTTTGGATTTTTTTGTTGTTGTTTGTTTGTTTGTTTGTTTTGGTACCAGGGATTGAACCCAGGGGCTTTCAACTACATCTCCAGCTCACCTTTTAAAAAATATTTTATTAAAGACGGGGTCTGAGTTGCTTAGGGCCTCACTAAATTGCTGAGGCTGGCTTTGAATTTGCAATCCTCCTACCTCAGCCTCCTGAGTCACTGAGATTACAGGCATGTGCCACTGCACCTGCTCAGAAATGCTTTCTTAAAGGAGCCTGTGAAATTGGGGGGAAGGTGGGCAATGTGGCGAGAAAGGCAAGAGAATTAAGAAGAGCAGAGAGTTAAAAAAGGACTCCAGGAGGAGGTAGCAACACAAATAAAGGTACCAACTGAGAAATGACCAGGGTGGGTAAGGGAGTGTGGAGGGCATGCATACACACAGCTGAGTTGTGCAGGCAGTTGTACGAGATGAATGTAAAGAGGCAAAGAAATGCCACACCAAGATGTGCAAATGGAGCTATATTTCACCTTCACCTGCCCTCTGCAGGGAGCGATTCAAATAATTTGAACTGGAGAATAAACTGACCATTTGCCTTTTAGATGGAGCCATTTGGCACCAACATTTAGGATATATTTAAGAAGGGAAAACCTGAGCAGGAGAGATGCTGATAGATCTAGATAGAGGTGAATGGAGCTCTGCATTAAGACAAGGCTGACAGGAACAGAGGGGCTCATGAGTTCACAGAGGTGTAACTGATGGCAGCTGATAAGCAGTAGATGTAGATAGTGCCAGGGACAGCAGGGAAGGATTTCACCAAGTTAGAAACTTTGGTGGCCAAGAAAATGCAGCACAGGTAGCAATGTAGAGACCATGATGATTTCAGTTCTGGACATGTCGAGAGTTTGGAAAATTCTGAGTATCCAGATGGAAAGGTCCATTGAGGAGCTGGATAGAAGAGCCCAAATCTGAAGCAATAAGATTTGAGAATTATATGTCTGTAAACTTTGAGAATACAAAAATTGATTAAACTTGATCTATTAATTAACAAAATCTATTTAAAAGTCCAAGGCTACTTTTTTTTTTTAATTTTAATATATTTTTTTATTGGTTGTTCAAAACATTACATAGTTCTTTTTTTTTTAAGAGAGAGAGAGAGAGAGAGAGAGAGAGAGAGAGAGAGAGAGAGAGAGAGAATTTTTTTTTTTTTAAAATATTTATTTCTTAGTTCTCGGCGGACACAACATCTTTGTTGGTATGTGGTGCTGAGGATCGAACCCTGGCCGCACGCATGCCAGGCGAGCGCACTACCGCCTGAGCCACATCCCCAGCCCACATAGTTCTTGATATATCATATTTCACACTTTGATTCAAGTGGGTTATGAACTCCCATTTTTACCCCGTATACAGATTGCAGAATCACATCAGTTACACTTCCACTGATTTACATATTGACATACTCATGTCTGTTGTATTCTGCTGCCTTTCCTATCCTCTACTATCCCCCCTCCCCTCCCCTCCCCTCCCCTCTCTCTACCCCCTCTACTGTAATTCATTTCTCCCCCTTGTATTATTTTTCCCTTTCCCCTCACTTCCTCTTGTATGTAATTTTGTATAACCCTGAGGGTCTCCTTCCATTTCCAAGCAATTTCCCTTCTCTCTCCCTTTCCCTCCCACCTCTCATCCCTGTTTAATGTTAGTCATCTTCTCATGCTCTTCTTCCCTACTCTGTTCTTAGTTACTCTCCTTATATCAAAGAAGACATTTGGCATTTGTTTTTTAGGGATTGGCTAGCTTCATTTAGCATAATCTGCTCCAATGCCATCCATTTCCCTCCAAATTCTATAATTTTGTCATTTTTTAATGCAGAGTAATACTCCATTGTGTATAAATGCCACATTTTTTTTTATCCATTCGTCTATTGAAGGGCATCTAGGTTGCTTCCACAGTCTTGCTATTGTGAATTGTGCTGCTATGAACATCGATGTAGCAGTGTCCCTGTAGCATGCTCTTATTAGGTCTTTAGGGAATAGACCCAGAAGGGGAATAGCTGGGTCAAATGGTGGTTCCATTCCCAGCTTTCCAAGAAATCTCCATACTGCTTTCCAAATTGGCTGCACCAATTTGCAGTCCCACCAACAATGTACTAGTGTACCCTTTTCCCCACATCCTCGCCAGCACTTGTTGTTGTTTGACTTCATAATGGCTGCCAATCTTACTGGAGTGAGATGATACCTTAGGGTGGTTTTGATTTGCATTTCTCTGACTGCTAGAGATGGTGAGCATTTTTTCATGTACTTGTTGATTGATTGTATGTCCTCCTCTGAGAAGTGTCTGTTTAGGTCCTTGGCCCATTTGTTGATTGGGTTATTTGTTATCTTATTGTCTAATTTTTTGAGTTCTTTATATACTCTGGATATTAGGGCTCTATCTGAAGTGTGAGGAGTAAAGATTTGTTCCCATGATGTAGGCTCCCTATTTACCTCTCTTATTGTTTCTTTTGCTGAGAAAAAACTTTTTAGTTTGAGCAAGTCCCATTTGTTGATTCTAGATATTAACTCTTGTGCTATGGGTGTCCTATTGAGGAATTTGGAGCCCGACCCCACAGTATGTAGGTCGTAGCCAACTTTTTCTTCTATCAGATGCCTTGTCTCTGATTTGATATCAAGCTCCTTGATCCATTTTGAGTTAACTTTTGTGCATGGCAAGAGAAAGGGATTCAGTTTCATTTTGTTGCATATGGATTTCCAGTTTTCCCAGCACCATTTGTTGAAGATGCTATCCTTCCTCCATTGCATGCTTTTATCCCCTTTGTCAAATATAAGAAAGTTGTAGTTTTGTGGGTTGGTTTCTGTGTCCTCTATTCTGTACCATTGGTCCACCCGCCTGTTTTGGTACCAATACCATGCTGTTTTTGTTACTATTGCTCTGTAGTATAGTTTGAAGTCTGGTATCGCAATACCACCTGATTCACACTTCCTGCTTAGCATTGTTTTTGCTATTCTGGGTCTTTTATTTTTCCATATGAATTTCATGATTGCTTTCTCTATTTCTACAAGAAATGCCATTGGGATTTTGATTGGCATTGCATTAAACCTATAGAGAACTTTTGGTAATATCGCCATTTTGATGATGTTAGTTCTGCCTATCCATGAACAGGGTATATTTTTCCATCTTCTAAGATCATCTTCAATTTCTCTCTTTAGGGTTCTGTAGTTTTCATTGTATAAGTCTTTTACCTCTTTTGTTAGGTTGATTCCCAAGTATTTTATTATTTTTGAGGATATTGTGAATGGAGTGGTTGTCCTCATTTCCATTTCAGAGGATTTGTCGCTGATATACAGGAATGCCTTTGATATATGCATGTTGATTTTATATCCTGCCACTTTGCTGAATTCATTTATTAGCTCTAATAGTTTCTTTGTAGACCCTTTTGGGTCTGCTAGGTATAGAATCATGTCATCTGCAAATAGTGATAATTTAAGTTCTTCTTTTCCTATTTTTATGCCTTTAATTTCTTTTGTCTGTCTAATTGCTCTGGCCAGTGTCCAAGATGCGTGTGTGTGTGTGTGTGTGTGTGTGTGTGTGTGTGCATGTGTACTCCACCCTCCCCTGCTAAGGACAAATAATATTAATAAGAAGTATTCTGGGAAGCATTGCATCAGAAGAGGAGATTGAAGGAATGTAGACAAAAACAACATAAACCAAAACCACATACCTGCTCCAAAAAAAGAAGGTCTCATGAAGAAAATTACAGCTTTGAGTCCATGTCTAGGAAGAGTGTTTGACAGCTACAGGATATGAAAAGAAGTAAGGAACTAATTTGTTTGGTCTGAGGCAAGAAGAGAGAATGTTCACAGGATGTGAGAATCCCTTGTATCTTCAAATATTGAATAAAGTCACTTTTAATACACCCCTCACCCCATCCCCCACCCAACAGTATGAGCTTAGTGTGTTTGCCCAACTGTGGTTTTTACCCTGAGTATGAAATAACGCTGTGCTGCGTCTTTTTGGATTGGGACCTAACTAAAGCCATTTGGATGTTTTGAAGCAGAAATTAAATTTTGGACATTTTCTAGGGAAAAGACAATTCCTATGTATATCTGTATATTATGGGATGTGTGTGTGTGTGCCCTCACATGCACATACATGTGTGTTACCTTCCAAACAATACAAGGATATCTATATGTATATATTACCTTTCAAACAATACAAACAACATTTGTCTTAAGTGAATTAAAGAATTTCACTTCTCATGTCTTCCCCAGAAATGGCCAAAGAATAAACATTTCTAACAGTTGGCAAATACTGTATTTTAGTTTCAAATCTGAATTACGTTGAGAATTTCATGCTAGTTTTCCAAAATTCTTACATTTTTCCAAAATTTGTAAATGCCTCATTACCAGAAACTTCTAAAGAATTTCCTCTCAATTTAGAAAAGAGAATTTGGAAAAGCCACAGTTTAATACCTGTCCTTCCAGAAAAACAGTAAGTAGAAAGTAAAGATCTGACAACAATAAAGACAAACAAAGGCTCAAGCCAAGGTATTATTTTGAGAATGTTAGAAGAATTATTGTGGAAAAATGAAAAACCACACTAAGCTTTTGTTAAATTACTAGTCCAAAGCAAAACCACAATCATCAATGGAAAAAAACTGACCTCCCTAATGGGCTAGCATTTCATAAATGTGGTGTGATAGCTGATCCATTGTGGAGAAACTTGTTCAACAACAAGAAAAATACAGGTTTGTGTATAAAAGGGTAATTACTGATTCCGTGACAACGCTGTTGACTTTCAGTCTACTTTGAGGACAATAAGTTGAAAAATACAAATTGTATTTTGACTCCTTTTGACTGCTTGTGGTAGTTGGTGAGTGATAGCAAAGTGAAATTTCATTTTTTTCATGTCTGTATCAATTATAATTACGAGGACAATTCATTTGACTTGTTTTGGACTCCTGAGCCTCACATAAGTTATTGGAGTGTTTTTTTTTTCCTTGCCTAACTTCTGCAGCTCAGGTAAGAGTGGTTGATTATGAATTGGTTACATAGCATTAAGGCCCATCTTACTTGTAGGGGGAGAGAGACCAAAGAGTCATGTGCAGGAATTTAAGATACATTCTAAAGCTTTTTCGGCTTCTCTTGCCCTGGCTTGCCACAGCATCCAAGTGGCTATTGACAAAATGGCTTTGTATTAAAAATGTAAGGACTGAAGAATACTAATAGTCATTCCATAGGAAAAAGGGGAAAGTGTTCTGTATTCAACTAAGTTTAGGAAAATGGTTAAACAAAGTTAAGTAGGTTAGTTCTTTGCTGCTGTATTCAAGAGCCTCGGATGTGCTTCTTTGCATGGTGAATCTCCAAGACAGAATGATTGGTTTCGGAATTTTCTAGACATTTCTCATTGAGACACATCTCTGAGACCAAAATCCCCTGAAAATGATGAGTTAAGGCACTGATTCCAGATGTAACTATGAAAAAGCCTTTCTATGTAGTCCCAGGAAAGGGGTTGAACCAGAGACCACAACTGCTGCTCCATTTCAGTTTCTTTGGTCCACACAGTGCCTTTAGAAACCTAAAGCTGGCCTGGTGTGGTGGCACACATCTGTAATCCCAGCAATTCAGGAGGCCGAGGCAGGAGGATTACAAGTTTGAGGCCAACCTCAATAATTTAGTGAGACTTTAAGCAACTTAGTGAGGTTCTGTCTCAAAATAAAAAAATAAAATAAGGGCTGGGGATGTAGCTCAGTGGTAAAGCACCTCTGGGTTCAATCCCCAGTGCTTAAGAACAAAAATAAAACCTAAAGCCAATATTTACAAGTCAGAATATTTCATCATAGAAATTGGGATTATAAGCGTTTCTTAAAAATGAGGATGAGGCAGATCAAGGCCTGTAGTCCTCCAGAGTCACAGCCCACTGGGTCTTGGTAAGCCACTGCCCTTTCAGGGAGAGACTTTTGCCCCAGTTTTCCTAGTGTCCATACTTCCTGCTTTCTTACGCCATGACAGTCCTCTCCTTATCTCATCCGGTGGCTCCCGAATGCCTCCATTGGCTCCTCTCAGCTGTGAGGTGCCATCCACAGGGAAGAATTCCTTCTGTTGGCTGAGAGCCACCTTCCAGGCTGGACCTGGGTGGCTGGTGGAGGGCAGGACAAAGACAGTCTGGAACCAAATGTACCAAAATGTTGGCGGTGGTTGTCTTGATTGGTGGGAGTACAAGATTTTTTCCTGTTTTATTTTACATAACTTATTTTGTGTGTGTATACTTTCTGAATATTCTGCAAAGTATAGTTGAAAGAGAAATTTTTTAAAACAGCTAAAAAATTCCAAAATATAGATTTTTGAGGTTTAGCTACTGTGACAATGAATGTCTTCCTTTAAATTCTAATTACTAATAGTATTAATAAAATGAGTAGGAGAAGTACAGATTTGATACAAGAAACCAAAACTAGATCTGCTTCAAGAGTTAGCTAAAGATCTCCTCTCCCAACTATTCATCAAAAATTAATAATACAAATTTATAGTTATATTTTATGAGAGTAGAAAGATGTTGGTTTAGCTTATGTCACTTGACTTATGTCGTTTGATTTATATCGTTTGACTTTTCACATTTAAGCCTTGATTAGTTTCTAGAATGTGATAGAGAGAGTAAATCACCTTTTCATCTAGAAAATGAAAATATCTATATAAATAGATGTATAGCCTGGGAGATTTGAAGTTGAAGATTAGGGCCCACTTCCTGGTGGAGATAGTTCCCAGTTTTGATCGGGTTTCTCAGCTGGGACTCAATAGTGAGAAAACAAATATGTCACACTCTGGAATCTTGAGTAACACTTAGATGTGTTTGGAATCTGAGTTGGGACCCAATTCCTGGACAGAGTTAAAAAAAAAAAAATGGTGGCTCTTCTTCAACACTTAAGGGCAGAAAGGAATTCTTTCTGGAAGAACACCTTTTGAAATTCCTCCTTTGCTTCTGTGGTTTTCCCTAGTCATAAAAGATGAGGGTGGGAACAAGGGAGATGCTTTGTGCATAAGGAAATGGAGCCAGAGAAGGGGAAGAATGAAACTCAGGGAAAGGGCCTGCTGCAAGGAGGTGAGACACCAGAATCGAAGGAGAAACTTATGTTTTCTAGATTTTGGTATTAAAGGAAGAAAAGACATGTTTGTGATTAGTTATCATATGATGCAGTTTGTTGGCACCTCTTTATAAATCTCTGTACAGTGGTTATAAGGGTTTTTTGTTGTTGTTGTTGTTGTTGTTTTTTCACGCACTGTACCTGAAATTGCACAGAATAACACTAACTTGTTGCATAAAAATGTCCAGGACATCTCAGACATTTGTCATTAAGCATGTGATCCCACCTAACAACCAGGAGCTGTGTGGACATTCTTGCTGCACTTGCACCTGGAAGGTTCAGTTAGGAGCATCCCAGGAACAGCAGCAGCAGCAGCAGCAGAGAGGACTAGCTCATTCCGTCCAACCTTGGGTGTCCAGGAAGCCCGCACTTACGCCAGCTCAGAGAACTGAAGTTTATCCTGATCCTGAAGTATTTTGGGCTTCCCAACTTAGCTGGGCAGCTTGTGAGGAAGCCCTTCTTGCCAAGAAATGCCTTCTCTCATTGCAGCTCTCACTCATCTATTCATTCTTTCTACAATGTTAATTTAGAGCCTTCCATAGACAATTCACTATTCTGTTGAATGAATTGCCTGGGAATGTCAAAGGAGCCATTCTTCTAGACATGCTTGGGGTTTATATAAATATAAGCCTAAAGACATAATTCAGAATAATTACATATTCTCTCTCTCTCTCTCTCTCTCTCTCTCTCTCTCTCTCTCTTTTGAGATGGGGTCTCACTAAGTGCTGAGATTGGCCTCCAACTTGCAATCCTCCTGCCTCAGCCTCCCCAATAGCTAGGATAACAGGAATGTGTAACTGTGTCTGGTTAAATACTTAAGTGAAAAAAAATTGCAAGACTCTTGGGGGCATATGTATATTTTCCCCTTATTCTTGATATATATGATGGAATAAGAAGAATTTTCACGTTTATTTATTAGTTTTATTAGCTTGAATCTGGAACTTTTCTGAGTCTTTGTTCAAATGCACTGTGATTGCCTTTAGAAAAAGTTTAATTGAGGAACAATTGACACATAATAAACTGCACATATTTAAAGTGTACAGTTTGTTTAGTTTTGACTTAAGTATATCCATCACTCCCCACCCCCAGTATTTCATCCAGTTCCTTGGTAATCCTTCCCTCTTTCCTCTCCACCCCTATTGCCAGACATCCCCTAATCTCATTGTTGGCATTGTAGATTAGTTTACATTTTCTAGAATTTTATATAAATGGAATCACTCAGTATGCAAGCTCCTTGGTCTGGACTCTCTAGCTCAGCATGATTATTTTGAGATTTGCTGGAACATATCTTTTAATTCTAAATAGTATTCTGTTGTATAGATACACTGTGGTTTATCCATTCTCTTGCTGATGGACATGTTCTTTCTAGTATTTGGCTGTTAAAAGAAAAATTGGTGTTAATGCAGTTTATGTGTTCTTGTATAAATACATGTCTTTATTTCTCTTAAATAAGTACCTAAGGAGAAATGGCTGGAGAAATGGCTGGGTCATATGGTAGGTGTATGCTTATATTTTTTAGAAATTGTGAAACTTTTTTTTTTTTCCAAAATGGTTTTACCAGTTCACATTCCCACCAACCATGTTATATAAATTCCAGGTCCTCTACAGTCTTCCTGACACTTGGTATGAGCACTCTGGGTTTTAGCCATTCTAATTGGTGTGTAGTGGTATCAAGTGTAGTTTAGTTTGCATTTGGTGAACCCAGGAACACTCTACTAGTGAGCTACATTGTCAGCCTTCTTTATTTTATTTTAAAATAGGGTTTTGTTAAGTTGCCCAGCCTCACCTTAAACTGCCTCGGTTGCCTCAGTATCTCAGATTACAGGTGTATACCATCATGGGCAGCTTTATTTAGGTCTTCTGTGATTCATCTTAATGATGTTATTTTAGTTTTCAGTATACAGGTCTGCACATATTTGTCAAATTTGTCTCTAAATAGTTAATATTGTATGGTGGTTTTCAGTTTTTAATTTCTCATTTTTTCTTTGCTCATATAGAAATACAATTGATTTTTGTGGATTTATCTTGTATCCTACAATCTTGCTGAAGTCACTTTATCAGTTTTTGTAACTTTGGGGGAATTCCAACAGATTCTACATAGATAATTATTTAATATGTAAATACAATTTTATATTCTTCTTTCCAACTTAGATGTCTTTTAATTTCTTTTTCTTGCCAGATAAATAAAACCTCCAGTGCAATGCTGACTAGAACTGTTAAGAGAAGACATCTTGCCTTGTTCCTGCTCTTAGAGGGGAAACATTCAGTCTTTCACGTTACTTGTGTGATCATCTACAGTCTTTTGTAAATGTACTTTATTGGGTTGAGGAAGTCTCCTTCTGTTCTTACTTTATTGAATGTCTTTATCAGAAATACCACCCTCTAGTCAGATAAGCTTTATGAAAGTGGTATTATAATTACAAAGGTAATCTTTAACTTGCCAGAATAATACTATCCAGCATGTGTGTGGTATGTAATTTCTCAATTCGCTGTTATTTATTATTCATGTGTATACCAATGATATTTTTCATCTGAGGACACCAACCATAACTCAGTAAATTCAGACAAGGTACCGATGAAAGAAGCAAAAATTACTTCCTTTTTCCAGATCAGAAACTCAAGACACCTGAATATGAAATAGCTGAGTCTTAATAAATAATAGTCTATTTATTTATTTTTCCAGAATCAAAATTCATAAATTAATTTAGATTTTTTTTATTCAAGGAAGTTTTTTAAAAAGTAAAAACTATTAAAATACATTTCTGAATACTACACTCTTTGCTGTCAAAACAAAACCCTAAACCTGTGGGAGAAAGCACAGGCTGGATCTCAGAGCCAAAAGAAAGAAAATGAAATCTAATGGGAGCAACATGAAAGACCTTTGATGCAAATCACTCTCTTGCCCAGGTCCTGGATGGCAAGGTCTCCCTCATAGTGAGCAGGTGATGATGTTTGGAAGTTTTGATTGATCAACCCATAAGACAGGAGAGAAATAAGATTGCAATAAAAGCTAAAGCAATTATGTTGCATTAAAAGGTGTCTGGTGTGTGTATCAGTCTTGTGATTCTGTGGACTGGTCAGCGTATCAGAAGTGTCCTGTCCAATTCTTTTTTTTTTTTTTACTTCTTTAATTCATTTATTGACTTCATCTTCTTTTTTTCTTTTTTTATTATTTCTCACATACATGACAATAGTGGAGTGCATTACATTCATAATTATCCATTCACAGCACAATTTTTTGGAACTCTGAATATAAAGTGTGTTCATGCCAAATTATGCCATTATATATGAGCTCTCTCTTTTTTTTTGCATTACAATTCTTCATATACCTTTATACCATAATTTATCACATCTCTGTTTGAATATAAGGTATGTTGACACCAAATTCACAGCATTTTTAAATGGGAAGTGTGCTAACCAGGGGTAGTTTGCTGACGTGTGAAGGATCAAGATGCCATGTCAGAGATCAGTGCTTAACGAACTGAGCCTGGAAGTGGCCAGACCTGTTGGGAGTCTCAAGCAACAGGTCAGGAAAGAGATAATGAATGCTGTCACCAGGCAGTGACAGCAGGGGTGGAGGACACAAACCAAAAGATGTTTAAGGGGTAAATATGGCATGATTCAGACAGACTAATTCCAAGGTATGTGGCTTCAGTCACTGGCTAAATATCAGGTACCATTTTAGGGAAGTAAGGAATTCAGAAACTCAGGAGCTACACATTTGGAGGCACCGGTTTTGTACATGATGAACTTCCTCCAGGAAGTGGTCATATCACACTTGAACATGGAGATCCAGAACGCTGTGGAGATGCCTGGGCTGAGGCTGGGGCACACGGGTGAAAGTTGAAATCACGGGTGAGAATGACTGATAGGTAGAGCCACCTTTCTCCTGGTGGCTCGGTCCTGATAGTCACTTGCCAACCTGACTGTGGGAATCAACATTTCTCAGGCTGCTCTCTCTAGTATTCAGACACAAAACAAAGTCTTCAGTTCTTTTAGGATGCACATTTCAGTTCAATCCCTTAAATAGTAGGAAATATCAACTATCAGCCTGTCCTTTGCTTTAGGGGTAGTATACATAGAGATTTGCTTATGTTGTATCCTTTCACCAAAGGACCCACACAAATCAAAAAAAAAAAAAAAAATATATATATATATATATATATATATATATATATATATGCCCTTAAGCCTTACCAAAGTTTGAGAAAAGGCCAGGCAGTGACTGGCATTTTGCTGAGACTTGCAAAATTGAACCTGGAGGAAGGAGGAATGCAAGTGCAAATGAAGTTGGATGGCAACCAGTGAGAACTGGTTCTGAAGCTTTGTAAAAGAGGTACACTCTGCATGACATTAAAAACTTGTGTAAGAGTGCTTCAGCAAATCCCCATACCACAGTTTCTAGGATAAATAAAGAGGGTTTAGGAGAAGGGTGATTGACTGAAGCCAGAATTTTTTTTTTTTGAAATGACTTTTTACATTTTGTTATAAATGACCAACTTGTTTTAAGAGGTCAGAACCATTTTTTTTTAAATTAACTTTTTAAGTAGGTATCTTCCAGATAGGTAATTTATGCTGATGTAAAAAAATAGATAATACCACTACCTGTTGTTGTTCATACAGCCCCTGTTCTCTGGAAGTGCTCCATCTTGTCTTTCCAATGTGTGTGCTTTCTTTGCCAAGCCCCCCCCCTGAAGACAGAGGATTGCTGTACAGTGGATCCTCAGTATCTGCAGGTGTTTGGCTTGAGGGCCCCCACAGATCCCCAAATCCACAAATGCTCAGTCCCTTATATAATTTGGCACAGAACCTGCATAGATCCTGTGCACATCCTGTCAGATGCTTTAAAACATCTATAGATGACTTGTAATACCTGATGCATGTAAGTGCTGTGTAAATAATTATCATACTGCATTGTGTCAGGAATAATGGCAAGGAAAAGTCTGTACATGTTCAGTGCAGATGCCACTGGAAAAAAATTTCCATCCACAGCTGGCTGGGTCTGTGGATGTGGAGCCCGTGGAGACGGAGGGCAACTTCTTGCCATCGGTGGACATTAGTGCTTGTCACAGCCTAGTACCTGGGCACAAGACCCCCTCATCTGCCTTGTGAACTCAGTCCTTCTCTGAGAAACTTTTTGTTCCCATCTCCTATCAGGAAAAAGTAACAAGTAGATTTGCAGTGTCACCTTTGCACAGACTGGTCTCCCTGTGCTGTAGTAACTTGTTTATTATAGGTCTGCTTCCTTCCTAGATGAAGAGATTCCCGAGTCCAGACATTGAACTTAGCATGGTGTCAGACGCATAGTAGATGTTCATTATAGGCTTGCCAAAAACAGGATAGGAGGAAAAGATACTTCTAAGGAGCCCCTGAAGAACCTGAGCAGAAGGGACCCAAAACAGAGGAAGAAGCACATACAATGATAGTATTATGGAGAGCCAAAGGAGCAGAGAATTTTAAGAGGGAAGCCCTAGTCATTAGTGTTTACTGCTATTGAAAGCCAATGAGATAAGTACTGAACATCTTAATGATGTTTTTAGGAACTGAGGAAAGCTGTCCTTGGCCATAAACACACCACAGATATTACTAGAGGCATTGTTACCCATACTAAGAAAAGTTATGCAGCCAATAAGAGGTGGCTGGCAACCTTTCAGAGACAGAAATCCATTGAACTGCCCAACTTGATGATACTCATCATTCTGACATTTTATACTATTATTTTCTTCTGATGGCAAACCCACTGGATAATAGGCCATCTCTGTTTAAAGAGTTAAATAAATAAATAAATAGTTTAACTGAATAAATAGTTAAAAAAATAAGAAATATTTGCCGATGTGCATCACATATGGGTCAGATCGAAATTCAGAAGCTAATTTGGTGAATCCCAACAGATCTGAAACTTCCAGGGGTGGATCATTTCTGTAAAGGTGACAATGAGAAAGAAATTTACAATTGTGAAGTTGTATCATTTTCAATGCAGTTGCGGCTGTCTCTCTCTCAATAAAAAAGCAAAATAATTGAGAAATTCTCTGTACTAGCTACCCACACACAGGAATCCATAGCTACAAACTCAAGAAATGTCTTTGATGGGCTGAACATTCTAAGAGAAACAAGATAATGTCTCACTATGGGAAAAATAAAATGCTTTGGGAGGACAACATTGTTCAATGTAAAATACACAGCTTCTCAAAGGATAGAAATAAGAGCATTTCAAAAGAGATCAATTTATTGAACTTATAGGAGAATGGACACCTTTAAAACACAATGCTTATTAAAATAGAAAATGTCTAATTATACACTTATAGTTACTTAATTATGCTGTTAATGTTAAGGTACCTCTAAGCTCAGATTTCTGACTGTCTGGGAAAAGAGTGAAATTCCTTTTGGCTGTTACTATAAAGAGGGAAGGCAGACTTAACATTGCAACCGATGAATACTCTTGTTAAGACCAGAGAAAGTTGAATTTTCTCTGGTTGATTGCTATTCATGTTGCAGCCAATTTAAATATTTTTAAAGGATGGTTTGCTTTACTTTTGTTCATAGACTTAATGCCACTTTTGAATGAATAAAAATTATTCTTTGTTTATATAACCCTAACTTTTTAATAATAGTGAATTCAAACTTTCCTCACTTTTCTTTTTAGGAAATATTTTAAATGAACTAGATTCCTATCTGATTTATATTCCTTTTGAGGGGGAATTGCATTGGACAGGAGAGGGATTGAGTGCACCTCATGGATCCCTCTGACCCTCTCTTACATCATTTAATTTTTAGAGGATCAGGGCACTAAAATTACCTCCAAAATAGTGTAGGTAATCTAAATATAATGCTGTTATATAAAAGTGCATTCTAATATGAAAAGCCTTGGATATAATATGGAGCGTTTACTATTAAAGCAGTTACTTTCTGGTACACACCTACAAAGTTCTGAGTTCTCCTTTTGCTTTTTTCCACTTTCATTCCAGGTACCTCAAAGCCCTCTGACAGCTCCCTTACACAGGGAAGTCCTAGTTACAGTTGTTGCGGTTAAGAATCGTTTTAGGAAACCAGAGAAGGATTTTTAATTCCCTGTAGATGTCATGCACATCTAACAAGTAGTATATTGGTGCAGTTTAAAGCATAAACTTGAACAAGAGTTTTATAGTCAAATAAAATCTTGTGTTTAATTTCTCTCCACCCACTTCTGCCAATTCCTAGATGTTTGACTCTGTGTCTCAGTGCACCCACCTATAAAACAGGGTTTAGGAGGAATCAGTGAGATAATGCATGCCAAAGGCTTAGCATAGGACCTGGCTGCCATTAAGCATGTGGTGAATGACAGCTGTCATTACGAAGCGTTCCAGATGCACAGGTACTTCACTCTGTGCTTCCAGCAGCCTCTTAAAGACAGAAGCTAAATTATATGTGCACAAAATACAGATGTAACTGATGCACACTCTATGTGTGATAATACTTTTCCTAAGAGACTTCTATTTCATCTCATATATGCTCTTATTTAGCCTTATGATAATACTATGGATTGGGAAAGAAAGTCACTGAACAATGTGCCTGACTGTTGCCACATTTCTGCTTTTTGGCGTCTAGACTTTTATGCCCTAAGACTCTACCTTGTTATGTGTTTGAAAAATTAAACACAGTTCTTGGGGTTTGGGTATGGGAATGTATTTTTTTTTCCTATAAAGTCATTACCTCAAACTTTCTTAAGTGCTCTACTCTTTATTTCTTTACTAGAAGAAAAATATATTTTCAATAAGGTAAAGGAGTTTCAAGCAGTCTCCTGGGCTTTGAAAAAAATGGTGGTATACAAGTCACTTGTTTGGTTTTAGAAGTTCATGATACATTTCAGTTGGACAAAGTAGTTCTAAGTCCTGGGAGGGACCAATACAGGTGATTCTCAGAATTGGTTAAAAAAATAATAACCTAATGATCTAATATGAAAATGATTGCTAAATTATCATAGCAACTCTAATCAGGACCTACTCGTAAAAACATGCTTTTCTCTTCAGAAATCTGTCCTACTTTGAAGACCTGTTGCTAAAAGGGCATAAGGAAGATAGAGAATAAAACTTCTGTTAGCACAGCAGTGTGTCTTTGACTAGGTAAAGAGATCCAGCTCTCACATTTTAATTTAATACAAGCTGTTTGGCATCCAGGAAACACAAGTAAACAGTGATTTCTAAAACAATACACAAATCCTTTACAATAAAATATATGTGTCTGCTGATCCCCAGCACTGGGAAAAGACAGATCTCATCTTCTTTATCTTCTGACTCACACTGCAGCCAGATAGCAGGAGAGGTGTGTGTGTGTGTGTGTGTGTGTGTGTGTGTGTGTGCACGCGCCCCCTGGAGAGAGACTGCCTGGACACAGCCCTGGGGCATGGCTGGGGAAGATAAATGATAGAATCATGATTTCTGCAGTCAGTTAAGAAAAAGAATGTAGGACATTGCCACATACCATAGAGCAAGGGAGAAGGAAAAAAAGGACACAAAAAAGGAAAAGAAAAAAAATATGTGCCCAGGTCAAGCAGGAAGCTGGTTCTTCTGAGACCACTAAACCAACTGACCATTTTAGCTGGAAGCTACGCAGCCTCCCCACAGGATAACAGCATTTATTTATTTATTTATTTTAATCTCTTGCATGGGGGCCCTCATCCTGTCAGCAGTGAACACCTGTTTTCTAGACCTCCAGCTCCTCTGCCAGGCACGGTGAACTTCTGGAGAAGCCATCTGCCAGGATGGGAGGCTGGGTCAGCGCAATCCTGGGTTCCCAGCACTGCTGCCTGACACACACCCACAACCGGTTCCTTCCTGGTCATCACTCGCCATCTCTCATCTCCCTCTTCCAGCCAGCTTCTTGGCTGCTGGCCAGATAAGAATAAAAAAGGACATTTGTATGTATGTAGTTTGAAACACAAAGATAAGAGCGAATGTAAAAAAAAAAAAAAAATGGTTCAAAATCTCCAGAAAGAGTTTGAGAAATAAAAAATACCAGTCTCACAGTTTGCACTGGCATTCATTCTTAAATAGTGAGTCGTGGTTGCTTTTATTTATTTTTTTAATTTATTGCACCATTAAGACAGGTATTTCATACTAGAAGCATGACACCACTTTTATTGCCATCCACAAAAGCACGGATGTGTGTTACCTCTTTTCAGATTCCCCAGTCTTCTGTACCTAATGATTTTGGGGGGGATCTTTCTCCCCTGTGCTATTAACTGTTGAGAGGAGTGGCTACTTAGTAATTTACACCTGTTCCCGGCCACGCCCATCAACTTGCTAAGCTTCCCAAGCAAGTGCCGGGGAAAGCATGAGAACCTCCGAGTCTGGGCGGAGGAGGCTGTGGCAGAGGCTGCCTCTGGGTTTGGCTTTTGGGATTTTTGTTCCGAGTCTCCAATGAATCTACTACGATGGCAGTTGATGACAGCAATTTATATTCCAGAACGAAGAACAAACTAAATGCATCTCAAAATGATCATAAATCATCCAGACGGAGCAGCCTGCCACCTGAACTACTCATAGGAAATGACATTAGAGGAAAACTTCAAAGAAACATTAAGAACTTGGAACCCTTTCATCTGAGGCGCCCCAAAAAGAGACCGTCCATATTTCCAGGTAGGAATCATTTAAACTTATGCCTTCCGATTAAAATGAAACCACACAACAAGGACTGCATATCATTTGTCATAATTAGATGGGAGTTTAAAATTAACTTGGGATGTATTGAAGAGCTTTCGGTTGCCAAATAAACGTGTTGGATTGGAAAAGTTAGAGCAGTTCTTCAATCTGGAAGTGCCTATCTTATTCTTCCTTTTATTTTCTTAATTGATTGTGACATCTAAGGATCTGTATATAGGCAGGTATGTTATGACTCGTCAGCATCAGCAGGACAGGGAACTACTTTGCGTGCAGTACTGGAGAATTCTGTGTTGCATTTCATGTTCTGGTATTTTCTTTATTTTGCAAGATTATTGGATTGTGGCGTGAAGTTGGCATCAGAAATCTGTGGGCACCAGAAATTAATGCCATTAAATACTCCAATGCATGCTTCAAATTCCTGTCTAGCATCAGAGCCTAAAACCGTTTGTAGTAAAAGGCTCAATTAAATAATGTGGATGGTGAAATGTATTAGGGAACAGGAGACACATGGATTTCAGTCTTGATGAAGAGACTCTGATGTCTGCTTTAGATGTTCTTGGATGGATTATTATTGGTGTGTAGAGAGCACAAGATAACCAGTGACCCTGATGCCTGGCCAAGCCATTTCAGCCGTCACTGCAGAGAATGAATTATTTAGTCAACTTGATTTCACGACCCCTTGCATTGGAATTTCCAGGAAAAACTGGAAGTGGCTTTTTTTGTGGTGGTTGATTGATTGATTTGCAGAGGATAGATGAGAGCCAACTGCGGAGGGATGACTCTGTGTTGATAGAAAATAATTTAGTCAACTATTGGGTTTTTAAAATTTTTTTTCAGTTATAGAGGGACACAGTATCTTTATTTTGTTTATTTATTTTTATGTGGTACTGAGGATTGAACCCAGTGCTTCACATGTGCAAGGCAAGCGCTTTGCCACTGAGCCACAACCCCAGCCCCTCAGTATCGTTTCATAAAAACTCTACGGAATCCTCTGATGCAGATGACGTAGAGACTTGGGACTTTGTCCACAAACTGAAAGTCACATTTCTTAAGGAAGCTGTTGTTTTAATGGATTTCTTCTTGGTTCACTGATGTTGCACTGTGTCCAACTTTTCGGCAGAGAAAAAGCAACTCTCTGCCTAGGATGGACCAGATGGTATGAACTTACAGGAAAGTTTGGGGAAGTGGCAGGGGATGAGATGGGAGATGCTGGAAGGAGGGGGACTTCAGTGTTCACAGTGAAAGCCACTTTGGGCCTCATCTCTTTGATCTCCTGAGGGTACCAAGGAATGCAGACCTGCCCTGTTTTCTGAAACCCATGGCAAAAAGTATTTCTAGGTTGGTTCACTAGCCCTACTTCCAGAACCTTCTTACAGGGCTGTTCTTCACCTTCTGTCCACCCCCTCCCCCCCATTTGTTGGTTTAACATGCTGGATCCATGGACATTATAATTCTTCCTGCATTTCTCCACTTCACACTCCAAGCAGGCTTCTCCTCTTTCCAAATCTCCAGATCCAAGGAGGATACCACTCCTGCACCCATGATTCCCACCCTTGTCGTTTCTTTCCATAAGTCATCTGGCCCTGGGCTGTTAGCTACAGCCCAAATCTGTGAGAAGGCCTCTTGGCTTCAACCTTGCCTAAGTTCTGCTTTCTAAGATCTTGCGTTGGCAACATTAATTTGGTAAAATGAACTCATGAAAGGGCAGTGAGCTTTGGGGAGCTGAGTCCTAGTGTAGACAGTGTCTGTCCCTCAGCCCCCTCCAGCTGCCCTCACTGACTCCTAGGCTCCAGCTGTGCCATTTGTTTCTGTCCCCAGTGCTTTCATTGGAAACAGCTGCAGATGGATTCTTCCTATCCTTCCCCCACCTCTTTCACTTCACTGCCAGGCTTTCCACGGACAAGAGAGTCACCTGCCCAGTTTGATCAACACTGGCTACTAGTTCCTTTCAACTAAACCACAATACCACTGTCATGCAAGTTGCACTAGCTGCTTTTTATGGTGGATGAATCAGAAACGCCAATGGGCTGCTGATCCTGGCCCAGATCCCACTTTTCTCCTGCAAATAGAAGCATACACAGAGTGTGAGGCTGCTCTGCTGTTGTATAAGAAAAAAGCAGGCATAGTAGATGTGGGGCCTGAGGGTCCAAGTAATTAAGTCGTATCTCACAATTAATAAATGACCAAACTAAGGCTTGGACCAGGTCTTTGGACTCCAACATTCAAGCAGCTTCCACTGTACTGCCACACTCCACTGTCACCTGTTGTGATCATTTGTCTGTTGAGATGCAAGAGCTGAGGACACATCAGTGTTCCAGTGTTCCCTCCACCCTTATGTGCACACAAATTTTACCTCCACCTCAAGTCTCATATTTTCAGTTCTGCTCTAAATGATTGATTGGTTGATTATTTCATTCATTCATTCATTCATTCATTCACTCATTCACTCATTCTTCATTTAGCTCTTGCATTGTGTTGGGGATACACCTTCAAGAACTCCATATTTTTCTTTTGTTCTTGTCATCCATTTCTCCTCTCAGGGACATCTCACCCTGCTGATAGCTATCTACCTAAAAGGCCTGTTTGTTTCATTCCCTTGCTTAAGATTCCTCAGGGTCACCACTGCTTTTAGGATAAAGTCCAAGCTTCTTGGGAAATGAGAGATGCCAAGTCTGTCCACTGCTTCTGTCCGCAGCCCCTTCCCCAGCACTCCTTCCCACTGTGCTCAGCAAGCTCCGCCAGCTTCAGATCCCGAGGCCCTTCATGCTTGCTCTTCTAGGGTAGATGCCGTACAAGCTACCTTCACATTTCCTCCTAATTTCTACTTTGACTTCAGGGTCAATTTCAGATCTTTTCTTCCAAGAACTTTCCATACTTCCTCTTCTACACTGGTCCAGTCCATGTCCTTCTCGTAACACCTGGACTTTTCCCTACCACAGCACTTATCGCACTGTATTGTAATCGTCTGTTTACTCATCTGTGTCTTCTGCTGGCTAGCCATCCAGGGACCATATCAGTCTTGTTAACCATTGTATACCTACTACCTCTTACAATGGCTGGTACATAGTATTCCTTCAATAAAGTTATCCAGTTGACTCAAACTGCACTAAATTCAATGAACTCTTGGCATCCTTTTGTGCTCTGCCTTCCTCCTTACTCTGTTCATGCCATTCTCCCCTCACCTTCTAACACACACACACACACACACACACACACACACGTCTGTGTTCCTATTATGCCTTTTCTTTCATTCTCCATGTTGGCTTGAAGGCCCAATCCCAGTCATCCATCTGTAATTTTCCAAAATTGTTCCTATGACCTCTTTTTAGTTCTCCTGGATGCCAACAACCTTCTTGGACTCACTACTGTATTATATTGTTAACTTTATGTTCATGTAGAGGCTCTTTGGAAACAGAGACTATATCTCACTCCCTTAAATGGCCCAGTGGTCTAAGAAGGGAGAATTGCACAAAGTAAGTGTCCATTCAACATCTGGTGGTTAATTAACTGATTTCCTGTGAAGCTGTGTCAGTCCTGTGGAACTCTCTGAAAATAACTATCCTGGAAATAATTAGTGAGCAGATAATAATTGCCAAGGGTGAAGGTCTTTATACTGCTTTTTATCACAATATGAATTCCCTGTGGGGGAAATACTAGGATGGCTTGTCTCAGTGTGTCATTCATTCATTGAAAAATGTATTCGGATTCTACTGGATGCCAGGAATTATTCTAGACTTTGGGGAGACAGTAAAAGTCACTTAGTTTCAAGTCTAGGCAGATTGGAAAGAACTTGCCTAGCAGGGTATCTTGTGTATGGCACAACTCAATAAATGCCTCTAAAATAAAGGAATGGATAAACCCCATCGTCACAGCCATGAATCTTTTTTTTTTTTTTTTAAGAGAGGGGGAGAGAGAGAGAGAGAGAGAGAGAATTTTTTTTTAATATTTATTTTTTAGTTCTCGGTGGACACAACATCTTTGTTGGTATGTGGTGCTGAGGATCGAACCCGGGCCGCACGCATGTCAGGCGAGCGCGCTACCGCTTGAGCCACATCCCCAGCCCCACAGCCATGAATCTTACAAAAGAAAACCAGTACATTTAAAAATCATATTGACCTGAAGACATCAAAGACTAACATTTTGTATTCCCTTGGAGAAGCCTCACCAATAGCCTGGTAAAATGAGTTACAGCATCTCAACCTTGGTCTGGAAGAAAGTGGGATGCAGGGGCCAGGTGTAATGGGTTGTTCATTCAGCACTTTTAGGTAAACAAGTTGGTGTGTTTGTTCAGCGGGTTCTTAAAATATCCTACTGATTTTACAATCATATGTTGTGAAAAACAAGGAGCCATCTGCTCGGAGGAAACAGACAATTCGAGTTACTTCCTTGTCACTTAGTCAGAGGGCATTACAGTGAGGATGCTCACAGCCAAGAGGAGGAGGGAAGTCCGGCCACATTCTCGGGACAGAGACTCCGGGGTGTAGGCTAACATTGTTTCTTATATTATAGTCCAATTCTGTTTCAAAAGCAAGCTATTTTTGCTTTAATCCACAATCTTAAAAAATAGCTTACTTAAAATCATGCTTTTTTTTATCATTAAATGGATTTAGAGTATTTCTAAAATAAAACTGCTTTATTCCTTTCCTTGCTGAGTGTCATGATTTACTAGAAACACAGGGTAGTTGTAAGAACAATGGCAGCCAGATGCTTTCTGGCCTTTCTTATAAGTAAATGAGCTTGGCCCACAAGCCCATGAAGATGGGCATCAGGTCTATGTTCCCTTCTGAATTCCTTCACTGTGTGACAGGCACAGTGAAAGGCACATTGGTTAGGTGTGCTCCCTGAAGTACAGGTCACACATTTCTAATCCACATATCTCAAATTCCAAATGCTACAAAATCAGGCACTGACAGAGGGCTCAAATGGAAAATTCCACACTTGACCTCATGTGATGGTCAGTCAAAACCCAGGCACACTAAAAATACTGTATATACTTACCTTTAGGTTCTGTGAATACGGTATAAATGAAATAAACAACTGAATTGACTTTTTCAATTTGAATTTGAATTTTATGTTTAGCCTCGGGTCCCATCCCCAAGACAATTCATTATGCTTATGTAAGTATTCCACAAAATCCAAAACACCTCTGGTCCCAAGCATTTTAGATAAGGGATATTCACCTTCTATTTGTTCTCTATTAGAATTGCATCACCCCAGAACCCCGCCGATTGGTGCATTTGGTGATGTTTCAGTGAGGTCTACAAGGCCATGTATAACTTGGTTAGGTCCTCCATAAACACTTGATGTGAAAAGAGTGCTCCCTACAATTGTGTCCCCATTGTCATAGGTCCCGTGCTTACACTGTGAGGACGTGTCTCACCATGGTATTCCCCTCAACACCCACCCAGAGCATTTTGCATATGGTAGGTGCTTAAGGGCTAATGAAGTAGTTAGGCAAGATAGAAGATGTCTTGAGTTGGAGGAGAAATGTGACACAACCACCCCACCAGCCACACCCCTGTCCATCTGGTACCATAACTTCCTTAAAGAACCACTTCCCATGCTATGCCTGGGGCCAAAGCTAAAGGGGCCTCACAGGCAAGAGTTGGAAACTTTGCTCTCATGAAAGGACTTCAGCCCAAGAATTTCCCCAAATCAATAGTTGCTGAAGAAATGGGTTCAGGTTCTAATTCTCCATCTGACTAAACTTGTAACCTGGGACATGTCACTTCATCTCTCAAAACCTGTTTCTTCACCTTTGGAATCAGAATGTAAACAGTATTTTCACAGGCTGTGTTAAGCCCAAATGATATAATGCATGATTACAAAACAATACACAACTGAGCTTCGCTGGTGTTATTTTCTTTCTTTGGTGGTATTGAAGGTTTGGTTTTTCATAATAGTAATTTTTCTTCTAGTGAGTAGTTGTTGGATACACTCTTAACACTTTTACAAATCCTCATGGTTTGAAAGTTATCCAAAGCGCAAATCCAATCCTCTCCTGATATAAAATTCTGTGTAGCACACTAATAGACTCATTGAATTGAATTTTCTCATTAGAAAGTATGACATGAAAAGTTTTCATTGTAGTAACTATACATGTATTTCCCCAATGTGAATCATTAAATTTAAGATATTGTCATTAGAGGCCTCTAAAGATTGTATGGTGTCAGAAATAATAATACTGTTTTTTAATAAACTTACTTCTGTATTTTGTGTATTTAATATTTAATCTAATTTTATCTGTTTAAAACCTTTCTTTTGGAAATTCGGTCCTAAAAACTTGGAATGGGAAAATAATTGGTTTGCCTTTGTGACTTTAAAAAGCAGACTATATACAAGGATATAAATAAATTCTTGAAATAAATCTACTGAAATAGTGAGAATTTAGACCTCAGTAACTTTAAAAATCAATGCATTATTTGGATTTCAAATTAGTTATTTGTGGCAGTTTTAATTGAAAAATACTGATAAAACGAAAATAG
The DNA here is from genome assembly GCF_964194105.1 of Spermophilus citellus. Classification (NCBI taxonomy): domain Eukaryota; kingdom Metazoa; phylum Chordata; class Mammalia; order Rodentia; family Sciuridae; genus Spermophilus; species Spermophilus citellus. The sequence goes on from NC_138182.1 coordinate 28,460,376, forward strand.
GTACCCTGTTTATTTGTATCTATTAGACAAGTTTATTATAAGGGAAACTGAGTTTTTGTTTTACATTTTCTTTTATAAAAAGAAAATGGATTTTTTTGAGTGTACCAGGGATTGAACTCAGGGGCACTTGACTACTGAGCCATATCTCCAGCCCTATTTTGTATTTTTTTATTTAGAGAAAGGGTCTCACTAAGTTGCTTAGTGCCTCGCTTTTGCTGAGGCTGACTTTGAACTCATAATTCTTCTGCCTCAGCCTCCTGAGCCGTTGAGATTACAGGTGTAATTTTCTTACTGGCTAAGAAAACAGATTTTAATGAGGCAATTATGTCTGGTTACTTTTTAAGGGAAAAAATGTGAATAAGATATTTATGTGCATGATTTAAAAAAGAGAGAGAAGAGAGAGAGAGAGAGAATTTTTTAATATTTATTTTTCAGTTTTCGTGGACACAACATCTTTATTTTATTTTTATGTGGTGCTGAGGATCGAACTCAGCGCCCCACGCATGCCAGGCGAGTGCATTACCACTTGAGCCACATCCCTAGCCTTATGCATGATTTATATGCATATAAACAAGGAGAAAATGTTTTTTTTATTACCTCTGAAATACTGATAGTAAAAGAAGAAAAGATTAAATTTATAGTTCAATTTTAAGGTTTTCTCCTTTTTATAAGTTGTGTGTGTGTGTGTGTGTGTGTGTGTGTGTGTATGTGTGTGTTTGTTTGTGTGTGAATGTATATAAAATAAAGTATTTCTGAATTCAGGACTTAAGTGCTTAAAAAGGTCTGACCTAAAAGCAGTTCATTTTCATTCATTGCTCAATAGCTTAAAGTATAGTTACACATTTGAGAGATCCCATATATTTTTCCCTCCCATTCCTAAGTAATGCTCCAAATATACATTTGCATTTAGATTATGAAAATATTTTTACATCCATATGATTATATATTATATATTTACTCAATATATTTTAGTGATAACCTTTTGAGCACTTTAAAAAAATGACTGGGAGGAAAATGACCAACAAGTTCATCATTTACCTAAGGAAAAAAATGTTTAAAGCAACATTCTTTGCTTTAAACAATTTGGGGAAAGTAATTACCTAAAGAATCTTTATCTGCAGAATTTAATTATAATATCACCATCTTTTCTTTGTAATCTAGAAAACTGTGGATTTGGGAGTGGGAGCTTATCCAGTGAGATAAAATGGATAGTCATTTTTAGATGAAAGAAATGTAAAAGTTCTCATTACAAAGCAGCCAAAGTATTGTCAGGATTTTAACGTCCTTGGTGCTGAATGACTGGCTGTCAGCATCCTGCTGGTTCAAAGCACCTTTTTGGAGGGAGCCCAGGATGGTGAGTGTTTGCATCATTAGATAAGGTTTACCTATGGTGTATCCTCAATAACTTCTCTTCCACCTGGACTCTTCAGAAAGACTGAAGTCATCTTCATGAATTATTGATTCTAGATAGAATGTTGGTCTAATTGGTTTTTATGGACAAGAAAGAGACAACCTCAAGAAACATTATTTTTAGATTTTAAGTATCAAAAATACATACCAAAGATAAATGGAAAGTATTCCTGATAAAGACTATTGCTAATCTAAAAATCTTAACTATTTTGTCTTGCAAAGCACTGTGCAAGGACTCACTGATTCTATCATTAAGGAACACAGTAATCTGTTTTCCTATCTAATGTTTTACTAGCAGACAGAATGCATTAATTCAGTGTTTATGCCTCTCTGGGACCCATATTTAAGCCTCCTTGATAATGGCAATACTGACACCATATCAGCTGGTAGAAAAGCCATAATTGGCAATGAACTGTTTCCCTACAGGAAAGTCCCAGGGGCCTGAATTGTTCTCTTTTGGGGATTTTTGTGCTGGGGGTGGTGGTGTGACTTACTCTTTATAATTTTTCCTTCTTCTTCATTCTCAACTATCAAAGTAGAAAGGGTCATAAGTCAAATGTCTCTTGCTTAGGGCCCAACTCTGGAAGTATTTCCAGTCTTTTGAGATCTCTGATCCCTCCCCACATCACTGAGGGAAAATTAACTTACCAAGTTAGATCATTGGTTGTTTTAAAATTTTTTAATTTGTTCTAATTAGTTATACATGATAGCAGAATACATTTCTATTCATTGTACACAAATGGAGCACAAATTTTCATTTCTCTGGTTGTACATGATGTAGTAGCACCACATGTGCAGTTGTACATATACCTAGGGTAATGACGTTCATCTCATTCCACCATCTTTCCCACCCCCATGCCCCCTCCCTACCCTTCCTCCCCTTTGCCCAAAGTTCCTCCATTCTCCCCATGTACCCCCGCCCCACCCCACCCCCGCCCAGTCCCATTATGGATCAGCATCCACTGATCAGAGAGAACATTTGGCCTTTGGTTTTTTGGGACTGGCTTACTTCACTTAGTATGATATTCTCCAACTCCATTCATTTACTTGCAAATGCCATAATTTTATTCTTTGAATGCTGAATAATACTCCATAGTGTATATGTACCACAGTTTCTTTACCTATTCATCTGTTGAAGGGCATCTAGGTTGCTTCCACAGTTTAGAATTTGTGAATTGTGCTGCTATAAACATTGAAGTGGCTGTGTTACTGTAGTATGCTGTTTTTTGGGTATAGACTGAGGAGTGGGATAGCTGGGTCAAATGGTGGTTCCATTCCAAGATTTCTAAGGAATCTCCATACTGCTTTCCAGATTGGTTGCACCAATTTGCAGTTCCACCAGCAATGTACGAGTATGCCTTTCCCCCATCCCCATCCTCACCAACATTTATTGTTGCTTGTGTTCTTGATAACTATCATTCTGACTGGAGTAAAATGAAATCTTAGAGTAGTTTTGGTTTGCATTTCTCTAAATACTAGAGATATTGAACATTTTTTCATATATTTGTTGTAGATCTTTGGTTTAGAAACAACTGTGCAAATCCAAATTACTGGAGGAGCTTTGCAGACTCCACAGGTACTGGTCCTGGAGATTTCATTCTGTTAAGTCTAGACTAGGACCACACTTCTACCTGCAAGGTGAACATATTTACCAAGGTGTGTCTGATGTTTGTCCCATCGCCTGATCAAGAACTATTGACTTTAAGGAAGTGGAAAAAATAGTCAAAGATCATAGTTATTCCTTAACTACTACTTTTTTGCATGTGAGAAGCAGGAGACAGATATACCAGGCAGTCCCAGGTAGCCAGTTTCCCTCCCACACTACATCCAGCTACTGCCCGCCTCAAAACCTAGGGTTCTCTTGTGGAAAAAAGAACCCATTTTCTCTCCCCAAAGTGCCTTGATTTGTGTTCCATGATATATAAACCTTCCTGGCCTCCACTCACTACCATAAAGGCCAGACCAGGAAAGCTAAGGTCCTGACTATCCATCTCAAGGTCACTGTTCTAACCTCTCCTCACAACATAGGGTAAAACACTAGGATTATCTCTACCTGTTGACAAAAATTTTAAGATTGATAATATCTGTTAAAAGCAGCCAATTAGATTGAGTGAAGAAAGAAAAAAATTAAAAATATATTGTAACAATACAAGTACCATTATGAGATAGAAATGTTCAATGAAAAAGCTTAATGAACTTCATTCACCAGACAAGTGCTACGCAGAAACTGCATTGTTCAGAAATAGGCTAAGATGTATTTTCTTTTGTTATTACATCATATCCATCCAAACCAAATACTCTGTGCAATTCTCCAATATTATGGAAGTGTAATTACTTTCAAGAAGGATGTCACAAATCCCTTCATAATTATTGAACCAAAAGGCAATACAGTTTTGGAAGACAGAACATCACAAAGTTCTGGCCTTGTACATTTCCTTATTTTTTGCTAAATTAGAAAGAGCTTTGCTGTTTCAGACACACCAAAGCTGTTCAGTTCTTCAACCAAAAGTTGAAGGTGACTGAAAACTCTATGCCTAACCATGTTCAAGTTAATATTTATAGTAAAGATAGAAACTGTTTTACTAGCAATAAATCACTTTCTGATTTCTACACCAAACACTCCCACATACGCAAACATAGGCGGGCAGGAGGAAGGGAAATGTTGAAGAATGATTTGCTTCAGAGACAACTTAAAAATGAATACATAAAGGTCTGTACCAACAGGGGAGACAGAAAGTGGGTAAGAGAAACACCTCCCAGAAATGGTCCAGCATATTCAGGAGAGAGAACTTCAAAACAAAAACCAGTAAAACTAAAATAATACAGCACCCACCCACACCCACAGTCACCTCTGCCAGCAGGGAATGTGTGAGATGGTTTTATTTTGAAAAGTTCATTGACACAGGGCAAGATAACTTGCAGGTACAGAACGAGGTTTGGTGCTTGCCTGCGGGAAATGGGAAGCTCCCTGAAGGTCACGTAGGTGGTTTAAAAAGGGAGGGAAGCATGAATTGATTCACTGCTTATTTGATAAACAGTTGTTCCCTCTTTAAAAAGCTCTTTGAAGCTAGACCCAGTGGTACATGCCTGTAATTCCAGCTACTCAGGGAGCTGAGGCAGCAGGATCGAAAGTTGGAGGTCAACCTTAGCAACTTAGCGAGACCCTGTCTCAAAATAAGAAACAAAAGGGGCTGGGGATGTAAAGTGGTAATGTGCTCCTGGGTTACATCCCTACCACCCATCCCCCACCCCCACCCCCAAAAAAGTCTTTGAAAGTTTCCAAGCATTGAAAATGATGATGCATTAACACAAAATTGAATTAAATGAGATGGGAAGAATGGAAGGTTTCTGTTTCACCCTCCAAAACAACAACAAAAACACAAATTTCATATATAGCTCCCTGCCAATGGAGGCTTTATAGGAATGTGGGAGCAGTGTAGGGAGGAGAAAGAAAGAGAGATTGAAGTGTCACTCCTCCTTGAATGACCTCCTTGCAGGGTACCTGCACCTGCTGCCCTAGAACAATGATAGATCTAGTTCATTTTGTTGGGCCACAGAGGTAGATATTTCTAACCATGAAATTTTGAAGTTCAGACCAAAGTTCAGCATGGCATGTTGCTTTCATTGTGTTTAGAAATGCACTGTGTGGAAGGAGAGGAAAAATCGACTCAAACTCCACAACTTTCTCTCAGAAGCTATAGTAGAGTGGTACATTGATGGTTTTATATCATTTAAATGTGAAAGTTTGGAATTAACAAACACTATAAAATAGGTCAATATGTAAAAGGTGTGCTCAAAATACTCATTATCCAGTTTCCTGGAATTCTGCCCCTGCCCTGAACCATGGTGTTTATAAGCCCTTAATCCTCTGTGCTCTGTAATTACAATCCCAGTGCGACATATTGGGGTGTGTTCCTCATTGCTCGATGGAGTGACATATAACATCTGTTTATATGCTGCATAATAGAACTGTGGTGTGGCTTGGCACTTTAAACAAAAGTTCTAGAATTTGAAATGCCATGAAATTTTATCCAAAGTGTCAGCACTTCTCCAGCTTATAAGGAATATGGAAGTGTACTTGTCGTAGCTGGTTTTCTGTAGCTGGAACAGAATACCCCAGGGGAGAGAAATTGTAAATAATAGCAGTTTATGTGGCTCATGGCTCCAGAATCTGAGAAGTGCAGGAGGTTGGCGCTGGCCTCTGATGAGGGCTTTCATGCTGTGTCATAATACGGCAAAGGGCAAATGAGTACACACAGGACAGAGGAAGAATCGGGCCAAACTTGTCCTTTTAATAGGAGCCCCTTACTTGGATGCCAGGATAACAGTATTAATCCCTACATGAGGGCAGAGCCCCCATAATCACCTCTTAATTCCATCACATGGCACTTAAATTTCAACGTGAGTATTGGGGAACAATTCAAAACACTGTCAAATCATCCTAAATTTATTATGAGGCAAATGGACACTTTTTAAAAAGTTGAATGGATTTTTCAAGCTTGGGTCTTGCCAAATCTGGACATCAGTGAACTATTTGACATTGCCCTTGTTTAAATCAGTGGCAAGGCATCTTGGAAAACTGATAGCCTTTACTCAAAAATCTCATTTTAATTTTTCTTCCTAATTATCAACCCTACAGATATACCTTCGAGTCTTAGACATTTTACTAATCTTTTCACAGCTTAAGCTGAAAAAAGGGCTTCATGATTGGGCTGTTGAGGAATTTACTTGAGAAAATAACTGGGAGCGTTGTGGATCTGAAAGAAATCTTAGAGAGCATCAGATGCAATGCACTAATTTCACAGATATGTTCTGTGACATCAGACTTCATGAGGTCCTCACAGAAACTCACTTCAAGAAACTCTGGAGAGGAGGAAATGACACCCATGCCATCCCTGCAGGTCCCAGAGGTCAGCAAACCAGGCACAGCCTGTGCTTGTTAGAAACCCAGACAGACACTGGTGGGCAAGGCTGGGGGGTGGGCGCAGGGCGGAAGCCTTAAAGACACGTGTCATTCACAGCTGCTGAGACCCTTACAGGGAGTGACCCAGTACAGCATCCAGACCTCACTGGTCTTACTTTCAATCTGTCTGTAAGAGAGAGAAAGTCTGTTTCTTTGATGAAAACAGCCATCCCTTGAGAGAGGGGGGATTCTAGTTCAAGGTAACTTTAGTTCAAGAAAACATGACTCTCTTCAGGCATATAATCCAAAAGATAACCAGGCCCCTAGACAAACATTTCCTTTGGGGGGAAAGGTCTAGGGATATGTTTCTTGTTTTTTGTTTTGTTCTGTTTTTTTTTTGTTTGTTTGTTTGTTTGGTTTGTTTGTTTGTTTGTTTGTTTTTGGTACTGGGATTGAATCCAAGAGTGCTGAGCTACACCTCCAGCCCTTTTTTTTTTTGTATTTTTATTTAGAGGCAGGGTCTCCCTGAGTTGTTTAGGGCCTTATTAAGTTGCTAAGGCTGGCTTTGAACTTGCAATCCTCCTGCCTCAGCCTCCCACACCACAGGGATTGCAGGGGTGCGCCACCATGACCGGCTGATATGTTTCTTTTGATAGGTAAGGGTCTACTAATTGCTCATGGTCCTCACAAACTGAGGGTCATGACTAGTCCAGTGCCACACTGTGGAAACTGAGACATATGGAGAAGAATCTGTTAAATATGAAGAAAGACTGTAAGAATTATAACTTTTTATTATTCTTAAGTTCTCATTCATCAAATATTCTCTAAAGCCTTTTCCATTCTCATGTACAAAAAGTTGTAACCAAAAGCAGCTTAGGAATGTATATTTTAGTAATTAAGTAAAAAAAAAATAGCTTTTTTTTTTTTCTGTACAGATCACAACCAAATCCCTAATGAAAAATCAATCAATAAACCCCTTGACTAAAAGGGCAATTAACTGAGATAGGAAACTTGGCATAAATATGCTTTTGAGCAGCTAAGGTCTTGCATTGTCACTGAAAAGTAAACACTGTTCATTTGGGGGAAATATGTTCACTTTTGTAGGTTGTTAGGGTTCACTTAAGTCCCTGAAAAATGTGATACCGCATTATTTTGTGGTCTTCAGTTTAAAAAGATGTCTAACTGAAAGTTCTAGATTTCTAAAAAGAGAGATGTGAGAAATGATCATTGCTTTTGAAAAAAGGATTTTAAGCTCAAAATAAAGCAAGATTCAAAAATAGCCAATTTCTTCTAAGAACAAGAGTTTGAAGATACAGAAGGCTTATCTTGCTTTATTTTATTTTGGTTCTGAGGATGAAACTCAGAGGCACTTTATCACTAAGTCACATCTCCAGCCTTTTTTTTTTTTTTTTTTGACACAGGGCCTCACTAAGTTGCAGAGGCTGACCTTGAACTTCCACTCCTCCTGCCTCAGCCTCCCATTTTGCTGGGATTACAGGTGCTCTTGTTATGTGTAACTCATTGGTAGAGTACTTACATAGGACACTCATGGCCCTGGGTTTCATCCCCAGTACCACAAACTAACAACAACAAAAAATAATAATAATAAAAGAAATAGTAGAGAACAAGAAGCTCACATAACTTCATACAACCCAAAGGTTAGCTGGGAGCAGTTTGCTCTTAAAATTTACATAAAAATTTATCAAACTTCTATTCAGTACCTGTAGAAAGTCTCAGAGCCAACCCTAGGATTTCTATAACTTCTCAGTGTAGGTGTCTCTGTGCTTAAGTTCCTTTTTGTGCTGATGTTAGTTTGTTCTTTGGGGCCATTTGTGGATTTTGCTCATTATCGTCTACTGTCTTTATTCTACACTATGTGCGTTCAGAAAAGAAGTTCAGCCTTTCTCCTGGATTCCACAAATGTGTGGATTCAACATAAGTGTCTGTGTAGCAGATTCTACTGGCCATCTGGAGAGATGAGGTATTCATTCAAAACAAACAATTTTGAGACAATAGATGTCCCTGCTCTTGAAAAGCCCTCTCTGTTGCCCCGACACTGGAGATTTTCAACACTTATATTGTATCCTATTCTTCAACCTCTGGCCTCCATAGTGACTCTCTTATCTTTTCCTTCTCCTATTTATTCTTTCAAATTTCTCTGCCCCAATGTCCCCAGAATTTCACTTTTCTGTTCCCTGTATTGTATAGGGCAATTGTGCTCTTTCCAACTCCTAGTCCAAAAAACCCTTCTTCAGATCTATGATAGCACACCCAACACTAATCACTGTGCTCATGCAAACCAAAGCCCGTGGTTATCCAAGAGTACAGGAGAACCATCTGCACATCTTGTTAACAATTCAAATACTGGGTCATCAGGCTTGGGGATGGCTTAGAAATGTGTACTTTTAATAGTCATGATTACAGGCTATCTTCAGCTCATTCTTTGAGAAACTCTACAGTCTAATAAGGCTTCCTGTGCAAGAGGCAGTTGGAATTCAGAGCATTTTCCCCTCCTCTTCATATACAATAAACTTGACTTTAAATAAAGCCATGGGGCTAGGGATGAGCTCAGTGGTAGAGAACTGGCCTTGCAAGTGTGAAGCCCTGAGTTCAGTCCCTGCGAACACACACACACACACACACACACACACACACACACACACTTAGAAAACAAAGCAACCTGGCCCTGGAGGCTCTATAGCTGGAGGTCAACATAACCCCACGTTCTGGTGGCTCAGCCCATCTTACTTACTAAAGAACACTCCAGAAGCTCTGTCAGTTAAATCTCTGATATACTCATTAGTGAGGGAAAAAAACTCATATTTCTCCTGTCTTAAGAGGATTTTCTCGTATTAGAAACATGGTTTTATTCACTTGAGCTGGCACAGTGACCCTTTTAGCTAAGATACAGAGGACAAAGTTTGTTCTGGGACAACCCCTGGAACTCTGCTTCCAAGCTCCCAATGAAATGTAACAGAGGACAGTCTTAGAAGGACAGTAAGGCCATCCCGAGTTAGCAGAGTGCCATGTTATTTTAATATCTAGATATTTAATATTTAAATATTTCGATATTTTTAATATCTAGAGTAAGTTGTGCTAAATTTACATTAATTTGCAAAGTGTTACTCAATGAGAGTGGCTTTTTAAAGCCAAATTATAGTACAACTGTGTTCCTTTTTGTTTGTTTTTTTGCAGTGCTGGGGATCAAACCCAGGCCTTGTGCATGCTAGGCAATTGCTGTACCACTGAGCCACATCCCCAACTGTAACTGTGCTCCTTTTGCAAGATAATTTAATTACTGATTAAAAACTAAAAACTGATCAGAGGGTCATTATCAGTATATAAATTATCCATTTCTATTGTCTTCCTACCTTAATTCTTAGCTCTTTGAATAAAAATAGCTGAATTTTCTGTTCCTTAATCTTGCAGAGGTCCAGTGATCTCTGCTCACAGTGGAGCTCAGGAAATGCTGGTGCCCCAACCACAGAGCTGTCACACGCTCTCCTTCTTCCAGTAGCAAAGTGTGAAGCCAGGCAAGTCATTCACCCAACCTGTACACCCTAGATTCTTTCCTCTGAGGGGTGGGGGAGATGGAAATTATAGTTGATCCTAGGAATCTCTACTATTTCAAGGACCCCTGGAGTCTAGAACTATATACCCAAAGTAGTTTTCTCATCCACTGATAGATTTTTTTTTCTATTAAATGTGAGATTTCTGTAACATTTTTTTTTTTTCCTGGTACTGGGGATTGAACCCAGGGAATCTCTACCACTGAGCTATATCCCCAGCCCTTTTCCTTTTTATTTTGAGATCGGGTCTAGCTATGTTGCCCAGGTTGGCTTTGTCCTTGAGGTCCTCCTTCCTCAGCCTCCTGAGTAGCTGGGATCCCACGCATGCACCACCAGTCCTGGCTTGCATTTTCTTTTTGATGGTGCCTCTTCACCTTCAAGCCCCTTTGCCTTCAGAATCAAGTCCACACACACACTCTTAAGCAGGGTATGAAAGACCCATGAGTCCTCCCGGTCTGACCCCATGCATGGATGGAAGGCTTCCGCCCCTGGCTCTGACCCTTCTCTACACATTGCTCAAGCCACTCTGTACCACTGGCTGCTATCTTCCATGCTGTCTGTGCCTTGGCCTGTGTTTTCACAGAGATTTCCTCTGCTGCACACCTTGCTTTTCTCTCATTCATGTTCAATTTCAAGGTTAAGCTCAAATATCACCTCATCTCACAAACTGTCCTATACACTCCACCCCCAGATAATTTACTTGTAGTCTACACTTTTTATGGGTCTTTGCACATCATGCTATGAAGGTATTTAATATATGTATTGATATCCCTCCTCTCCACCCAGGCTCCAGGATATGTCCTTGAAAACAGGAAACAGCATACCCCATGAAAGAGAGAATGAATAAATGAGTATTTTGCCCATCTCTTAATTGCCTGCTCTTAGCCGTTGATAACATGCACAGAGCTAAGTTATTTCCTGAGAAGCAGTAGCCTTCCTTAGCATTCATTTTTTTGTTCTAATAATTTCTTCTTTTCTCTATAAATCCCTTGTTACTTGGACTCCTATGGTTTTACTTTATATGGCTTTAATATGTCCCCGTCGAACAATATCCTTGTCTTAAATTATTAGCTGCTTTAAGTACTGTGCCGGTAAATACAATATCCTCTGCTCAGCATCTACCCCCCAAAACATCATTTTCTGTTGAAGGCAGCATCATTTTCCTCCTTCTCTTTCCCCAATGACTGCAGCCTGGGTAAAGCTGATGTCAGCTCTTCACACGTTAATCTAGTTGCCTAATGTCTTTGAGTCAGTATTCTCTACTAGTTTATCTTGCTCCTACATACAAGATTGGCTAAAATTGTTGGACAATTTCTTTTGGGCAAACACAACATTACAAAATCAAAACTTTCTAGTGCCGTTCCTTTTTGCTGATGTCATTGTGTATGCTGCTGTTGCAGAATTGTGCTCTGTGTCATGATACAGAAAAGAGGAAGAATGAAAGGTGACTCAACAAAAAACAGATGACTTGGAACTTGTCAGAGAATACAAGTGAATTTCCTAGAAGTTTTATTTTTTATTTTTTTCAATACCGGGGATTGAATTAAGGGCCTTACACATTCTAGGAAAGCATTCTACCACTGATATAGCCCCTAAACCCTGAAAGAATTAATTTGGTAACAAGTATATACAACTTTTGCATCAAATAATCAGGTGTAAAGCCTTAGTCCTAAGAGGGCTTATTGAAACCATAGTTCTTTGATATAAAGAATGGATTGTTTACCTAGTGAGGCAACATATATATATATATATATCTCCGGAACAACCAGCTTTACAGCTGATGGCAAACTCCTCCAGGCAAGGACTTATGTGTTTGGCAAAAATTATACCTATTGTATATCAGTGCTACTTAAATATTTAATAACAGTCCCGCCCATACCTATTCCTGGCAGGTCTAGCCTTCCAGACTTGTCATGTCCATAATCAAATATGCATTTGTACATTAATCGTCTGAGGTGTGGTGCCACTTTTAAGCCCAAGAGAGATGGTGTCATCATCTTCTCTAGGTCAGGGATCTGCTCTGGGAGCCAGGAATATAGATAAGTGGCTATGAATATCAAACATCCTTTTCTTGCAAAAATTCCCTTCATTTTTAAAGATAAATCACTTGCAGAGTGAGCTGTATTTTCTCCTGAAGACGAATGATGACTGTTTTTGAAGTTACCTTCATTATTTGGGCTCCATCCCTAAAGGTGTGACTTGGGCCCCTTAGTTTATCTTTCTGGAGGTCAGTTAACTCGTCTGTAAAAGATGCTTCTGGACTAACTGCAAGTGTTTTAAGCCCCAAACTTCTAATGTAGTACCTATTTCCAAATGTAATATTTATGCTTATTGATTCAGAATAAAGAAATTAATTCACTTTTAAGTTTTCTGAGGCGTGCAAAAAAGATGCGGTTGCTTAAATGTTTAATTTGTTGTCTGAGTTCTTTTTTTCCAAATATTTTATTAGTGCTTTATAGTTGTACATAATGGTGGAATTTGTTGCTACATATTCATGCCTGAGTCTGCTTTACTTCCTCAAAGGTAGTTTATCTAATGTCTATTATATAGAAGAGAATCAATGTGGCGATTAATAGAAATTTCAAACCACATATATTAGAGAACAACCAAACTATTTAATTTGTGAATCTAAAAACTTCAATAAAATTAAAATGATCAGCCAGAACCAAATCTCTTTGATCTGGGAGACAAAAGTCTGGTAATTGGGTTCTTTATCAGTAAAATGGAAATCTTATCTTTCTCTTTATTGGAGGAGAAGAAATGAGATGAATACATAAAGACACAAAGGTTTGTTGCAGTTATAGGGGTTTCACTGGAAAGGTCTTTGTGTCAAGATACTGCAGAAGTTGGTGCTTCATCTCACCTGACAGTGGGAGGCCTTCATCTTCTTCTACCCCCGCTCTCTCTCCCATCCTCTCCACTTCTGCTCCAGTTTCCTGATGTCTGGCCACGTTCAGAGTTACCACTTTTGCTTATGCATAATGACATTTGTTGTTATTTCAGCAACACTAATTAGGTCACAGAAGGATTGAATCTATTATTTGCTTCCATCAACAGCTTCTTCCAAAGGCCCAGGTTTATCTGCCAAGAGTGAAGTAGTTAATGCCTTGTGAAAAGGCTGTGCAAATCCTTTGAGTTTTACTCACCTTGTCTTACTTTCTTGTCTTGGAGTTTCCAGTCTCCAGAAGTTGGTTTATGCATGCTGAAGTTTCCAAGGGTGACTCAGGTGACCTGGAAAAGTCCTTTGGCTTAGGCCAATATCAGGATTATTCTACCTGTAGCTACTTTCACTGTGATGAAATTAAAACAATCTTGGCGGAAATGAACCTCAGGGAGGTTTATCGGCAGAACACTAAGAGCTCTGGTTTTACTCAGTCTTCAGAGTTAGATACCCCGTAACACCTGACAGCAGGTATAGTCTTCTCTTTGCAATGATTTATACCTATGTTACACTTGCATTTAAATTCTTAACATTCTATGTCAGTGTGGAGATATACCCAAAAACATGTAAGTCAGGTACACTATTGTGAAGTGTAATGTGTCTTATTTATCCTTTTGAACACCTTTAAAAATGTGTAAGTTCTTAAATATTGATTTTTACCTTTCTATTATTGTCTAGGATTACCTTGACTAATTCGGTCTTCATTTTTCTATTAATAATCCTTGTAATTTTTATTGTTATGATGGTTTATGCACATTTTCTCCCGTGACTGTAATTTATAAAAGCATGCAACAGATCATTCACTTATTCATTCTGGAAATGTTTTTTGAGTAACTACCACATGTCAAGCACTGGTCTAGAACTTGCTCATAACTATTGAAGTCTACTATCGCTATTGTAGAGCTCTTTCTCCCTTCAATTCCCTCAAAGTTTGCTTCATAGTGTTTAGGAACTCTGATGTTTGATGCATATATACTTATAATCTTAATATCTTTTATGTGAATTGAGCCTTTTACAATCATATGATGTCCTTCTTTGTCTCTTATAACAGTTTCTGACTTAAAGTCTGTTCTGTCTTGTGTTATGTAGCTACCCTGCTGTCTTCTAGAAAGCATGAAATAATTTTTTTCTGTGTTTTCACTTTCAACCTGTGTGTAGTTAGTTCTCAAATGAGTCTCTTATAGATAGCATATAGTTGGGTACTATTTTTAAAAATCCATTATGCTAATATATGCCTTTTGATTAGTGAGTATGATCTATTTACATTTAAAGCAATTGCTGATAGGGAAAGACTTGCTACTGTCATTTGTTGTTTGTTTTTTTTTTAAAGTTCTATAGCTTTTTATCCCTTCTTTCCTTCCTTCCTTCCTTTCTGTGTAGTTAGTTGGTTTTTTTATAGTGATAGTTCTGATCCTATTTTCATTTCCTTTTATATATATTTTGTTTTCCTTGTGATTAATATGGGCTTTATATAGTACAGCCTAAGGTTATAATAATCTATTTTAAACTAAAAACTTTACTGTAATCATGTAAGAAAGTGCTACTCCTTTGCCTCTGCTCCCATCCAGTTTATAATATTGCAGTCATAAATTTCATCTTTATTGTATACCCATAAACATATGCAATATATTTAATGTTTTTATCCTTTAAATCATATAAAAGAATAAATAATGATGTTATAAATCAAAATGATAATAGAAGTTTCTATATTTGTCCAAAAACTAACCAGTGTGGACCACTTAATTTTTCAAATGGTTTTTATTTGCTGTCACCTCCTTATTCCAACTCTGAGGAGTTGCTCTAGCATTTCTAGTAGGGTAGGTATAGTGCTAACTCCCCCAGCTTTTGTTTCCTGAGAGATGTTTTATTCTTTCATTTTAGAAGACTAGTTTTGCTGGATAAAGTAGACTCCCTTGACTTTTTTGTTTCTTTCTTTCATCACTTGAAATAATTATCCCATTGCTTTCTGGCCTGCAAGGTTTCTTCCAAGAAATCCACTGATCATCTTATTGTATGAGAAGAGCCACTTCTATTTTGCAGCTTTCTGAATTCTCTCCTGGTCCTTGGCTTTCTACAGTTTGATTATAATGTGTCTCAGTATGGAATGTTTTGAGTTTGTCTTACTTGGAGTTTGTTGAATTTCCCTTGTTTGGGGGTTTTTGTTTTTGTTTTTTCTGTGTCAAATAAGTGGTCTCTTTTTCTCTCTCCTGCTAATACTCTCATAATGAATATATTCATCCACATGATGATGTTTCAAAAATCCCTAAGTTCTGTTCTCTTCTTCTCTGTTCTTTTTTCCTTTTTGTTCATTACACTTAATAACTCAGTGACCTGTCTTTGAGTTTGCTGATTCTTTCTTCTGCATGTCCAGTTCTGTAGTTGAACCCCTCTAGTAAATTCTGATTCAGCTATTGTGTTTTTAGTTCCAGAATTTCTGTCTGGTTCTCTTCTTAATTGTTTCTGTCTCTTTGTCAATAATTCCACTTTCCTGATTTTGTTCAGTTATTTGCCTTTGTTCTTCTTTAGCCCACTGAGCATGTTTGAGATAGTTATTCCAAAGCCTTCGTTAACTCCAAGGTCTGTGTTTCTTTAGCCTTGGTTTCTGGAGATTTATTTTGTTCCTTTCAGTGGGCCTTGTTTCCTTCTTTTATGTTATCTGTGGGTTCTTCTGCTGAAAACCGGGGATTTGAAGAAGAGCCTCCTGGCCCAGCCCTTAAAGATGGATTCTGTGCAGGGCAAGGCCTTCATGAAACAGCCCATCAGGATGTCTCAACGTGCTCTCAGACTTTTTCTTGGAATGTCTTCCCTGAGCCTGGGATATTTGTTGCTTTCCTGGTGACTTAAACACTCAGACCTTTTGCCCACCCAGGGTCGCCATTTGCTGGGTTGCCCATGACTAAAACTCAGGGGTCACTCCAGGGTAACTGGGCTAACTGGGCCATGCGAAATAACCACACTAGAGACAGAAATACCTTTTTCGTTGGGGTTGCTATGACGGCTCCTCTGACCCTAAGGGTCCGAAGAAAGAGAGAGAGAGAGAGAGAGAGAGAGAGAGAGAGAGAAGGAGAGCATGCGCTGACCCCTTTTATTGAGGAGAAGCTATTCAAATGAGGCAAGGGGTCAGGTTTCAGGAGGCTGAGTCCAGCTTCATGATGTCCGCTGTCAGCAGGTTGACTGACATCTAGGAAGGCCACACCCAAAGGCACAGTAAGATAAGGGGACACACAAAGGGTGTTTCCTTGGAACATTCTATCCCAAACAGGGCAAGGGGTAATATTACAAAGGAACAGGTGAACGTAGCTCGACCCATGGGGATGTAGGGAGGCACGCCCATGCACGATCACGTGCTAGTTCAGCCTCCCACATGGGAGTGTGATTTTTTTTTCCCAGTCTCCCTATTTACAGATGCTTTTAAATGTCTTGATTTTCCTAAGAGTCTCACCCATCCTTCTCAAGGCCTTGGCTGTTGTATTCCTCTGCCCACACGCTGCCTTGGGTTCACGCAGGTGCAGCTCTCACAACCCCCTGCACCTGTCACTACTTTCAGTGGCATCAATCTGTCATTCAAACGAGGCTAGCATTCCATTCAGGGATCTGCTCAGCCCGGACCGTGACCAGCCCTTTGGACAGTTGCTGGACAAGCCGTAACATTGTAGGCAAGTTCTAGTTTTTTCCTTTTGTCCTGAGGGAGGAAGCTGGACTTGGGTGGCACACCACACTGAGCTGAGAGGGTAGGGTAGGGCGAGGGTGGGCAAAAATGCCACAAAATATACCATTGTTTTGATTGTGATTTTTCCTTGATTAGGCACTGACTTGGTTTCTGCAGCTTCTCAACTGGTTTCTAGAATCCCCACAAAGCTACTGGGGCCCATAGGTAGTTGTTTATTTGGCATTTCCATGGGGAAATGATGGCTTGGAGCTTCCTGGTCTGCCCTCTTGCTGAGGTTGCTTATAAGTAAGTCATAAACCAGGGAGGAAGAAAGGCATAGAACAGTAATGCTATGGTCAGTTTTGTGTTTTAGAAAAGAGTAACCCTGAAGATTACACATTCTTTTTTTTTAATTTTTAAAATTTGTTTTAATTAGTTTCACATGACAGTACAATGACCTTGACAACATACATTTGAATCAGATGGGATATAATTTCTCATTTTTCTGAGTGATTTTCAGATTTTCAGAATCATGTTGGTCACACAGTCACATATATACACACAGTAATAATAATGTCTGTTTCATTCTACTATCCTTCCTATCCCCCCATCCCCTCCCCTCCCCTCCCATCACTTCTCTCTACCTAATACAAATTCTTATACAAGAAAAAATTAATTTCAGAGCCATAGAAACCATAAGAAACCTATGTATTGGACTATGTGAGAGATGATAAGGGCTTGGACTAAGGCATCTCTCTCTCTCTCTCTCTCTCTCTCTCTCTATATATATATATATATATATATATATATATATATATATATATAGTGTTTAAGGGGAGCAGTTCTAAGACTCGGTTGCCTATTAGAAGCATGGTCTGGGAATGTGAAGGTGGATGAGATATGGGATAAAATAATGAATGAATATTTTCCAATAAATTATTTTAGGCAACTTTCTTATCCTTTCTGAACTTCATCTTATCCTCTTATCCTTTCTTTTTTTTTAAATTTTTATTATTAGTTGTTCAAAACATTACATAGTTCTTGACATATCATATTTCATACATTTGATTCAAGTGGGTTATGAACTCCCATTTTTACCCCGTATACAGATTGCAGAATCACATCGGTTACACATCCACTTTTTTACATACTGCCGTACTAGTGTCTGTTGTGTTCTGCTGCCTTTCCTATCCTCTACTATCCCCCCTCCCCTCCCCTCCTCTTATCCTTTCTGAACTTCATCTATAAAACAAGATGACTGGAAAAGACATGTAAGTGTCTGGTAGATAGCAGGCAACTAATAAAAGAGTTTGTTTCCTTTTTTTCCCATGCACTTACCTCTGACCAAGAGGTCAAGGTTATGCAGTTTAGCGGATGGTGTTTCAACTTACTGAAGTGGAAAATGGGAAAAATGTACCACAATCTTTTGAGTCTTTGGGATTAGGGGTTTATTTTTTAACTCCCATGCTTTGGTAGTAAATACACGTTAAACAAGCTCTATGTAATGAACTGTTTGCATTTATTTTTATCTTTCTCAAACAGGCATCCTCGAGCATCCTAAAGTTATTATCTGATTCCCAGAACATCCCCATTCAATTGAGCATGGTACAAGGTCACTTAGCACACGGGTTGGCTCTAGGTTATTGAGTAAATTTGGAGCAAAATAATAAAAATAATTTGTCTCCTGGATCTTGAGCCAATGCTTTGTTATCAGCTCTGAGTCCTTTTAAAAATTCTGTGAGAATCTTCTTCAAATGGCTCTTACTTGACAGATTTACAGCCATGTCAATAATATGTGTGTATTCCCGATGACATTTTAAATATTCTATTTAGAGATTATGAGAGAAAAATTGCAAAAGGAATTTTAATAGCCCTTTTATTTCCCCTTGAGTCAATGACCTTTGTATAAAATTATGTTTCCTTAGGCTAAGATTCAAATTGCTATCAATAGCAGAAAATGTAGGTGTTCATGCAACTACTATTTTATATGGATGAAGTATCTTGCCTAAGGAATCTTTTCTAATGTAACTTTTAAAGATTGAAAGAGTTTTAAAACCTATTCTTATGATATTATTTTAAAAAATGATTAGAATTTGCTTCACCTTTAACAAGTAACATAACACTTATGATCTATGCATCAGATTTTAAGAGATGATAATCATGCATCCAGACATTTCATTCTGATAGGAGAAATGTCTTTTGAATTATAAAATATGAAAAGCTCAGAAGTTGGGGTAACCCCAGCTTCCAGCTTGGGGATGATGTGAACATTTAGTGCAACTATACCCTAGGCTTCTTCCTCCAAGTCACACCCCACCTTCCCACACCACCCAAAACTGGAATTTTCCATAGCCACATATTATGTTTTGAATCACTTTCAAGACAAACAGAAGCTATAAAAATATCAAGTAGCAGCATCATTCTTTTTTTCTTCATCCTAATGCTGTGTTACATTTCCTGCATCTCATGTCTTATCTTGCAAAGTAGCCAGATATGTCAGCAAAATGTTACTTCTCATAAAGAATGTAGCAACCACATTTTTTTGGTACAAAAAAAAAACCCCATAATGGAACATAGATGGAGTTCTTATTATAATTCCTTCTTAGGTACAGGGAGCAATTTTTGTTTAGCAAAGTCCTGATGGCCAGAGAGATACAACTCTTGGCCGGGTAATGCCTCCTTCCATTTTAACATGTGATATTGTGTTATTCAGAGACGTGACTCAAGAACAGCATAGGGCTGCATTTGTAAGGGATGAGACAAGGACATGTACAGACGCAGATAATAATTTGACCTAGTAAAGCCTTATCTCTGGGAAGGTCTGGCTCAGATGATAAGGTTGCCTCATGAATCTGCTGGCTTCCCACCCTCATCTCTACACTCCAGGCATACAGAACTTTGAGCAGGTACCAAAATTAACAAATCTTGTCCTTTGCCCTCTGTGACCGCTACCTAACCATTCAGGCATCTTTCCCCACCTTGGTGCTGAGATAGACTTTCTCCCTCCTTGGGCTACCAATACTCTCCCTGTCTGAACTCATTCCAATGCCTCTTCAGAACTACACGTGGGTATGAAGAAGCCGCTTTGTCATCTGAGCTACATTCGGTCCTTTTCTAAGCCCTCCCTCATGTTCTCTGCACACCTGGGTTATGACATGCTAATTACTTGCCTGTTTTCTTCTTTGAGCTCTTTGAGGATTAAAAAAAAAAAAACAAAACATCTAATTTGACTTTTTATTAAAAGCACCCAGAATAATAGCTGGCATGCAGGTAGGATTCAGTAAGCATGGTTGAACGACTAAATCTGGAAATGAATGAATGATTGTACCTTGGTCTGTAAATGGCACACTGATGTATGTACATGAGAATTTAGCTGACTCTCAAGCTTCCTTCCCTGTTCCAGGCCTATGAGATGAATATCTTTATTTTCACCATTCCATGAATGAGAAAATTGAGTCACAGAGAATTAAGATGACCAAGATCACACCATGAGGACAGTTTTTGGCCCTAGGTTTGTTGAGCCCATTATGCTATGGCTACCCTTGAAATTTTACTAAAACTATTAATCATAAAAAGGTGTCAAAACTGTTAGTGCTGAAAGAATAGCTACAAATCTGTCTTTTACTCTAATAATTACACTAACAAAGAAAATATCACCTATGACTTTTTAAAGAACTCTGTAAATAATTTGGCTATAGGCTAGGGTTGTGGCTTAGTGGTAGAGCACTTGCCTAGCATGTGTGAGGCACTGGGTTCAATTCCCAGCACTGCATATAAATAAATAAATAAATAAATAAATAAATATTCATCAACAACTAATAAAAACATTTAAAAAATAATTTGGCTATTTTCTCCCTTTTTTTCTCTCAAATATATTGTTTACGTACATATATAATATTTATCTTACTATTGAATTGTACTCATGTTTATGTTACTGTTTTGTCTGCATAACCATATTAGTTAATGGCATGATATTCCATGTCAGTTGACATACTAAGTCAATTACTTGTACCTGCTGATACACTTAGTATCATCACTATCATGAAGATATTTGTACATATAGGATTTTTTAAAAAAAATTACTTTCCCATAGCTTTTCAGAAAGATAATTTTATAATGAAAGCTACACTAATTATTTAGTAATAAAGAATTCAAAGGCCCAGACATTTAATGCTATTTTTGTGGTTTCTTGAGGTTGTAATTCGGTCCTTAGGTGGACCCTCATTAACTTGGTAATCTTCCTTTGACAAAATGCCCCTGACCTAAAACCCAGACATAAGAACCCCTCCTACACAACACAGTACATCATAATATCAGTGCAAACCAGCATCCCACTGTCCTGGCCACAAATGAAGGTCAGAAGGGAATTCTCAGAAAGATGACGTGCACATCCAGCAAGGTTCATGTGGCAGACAGGGAGTAGCCCAGACTGCAAAATTTGCCGACATTGTTTTGGCAGCGCTGGGGACTTTATGCTGGAAATCCCCAGCCAGTGTCACTGATGTCTGCTTTCTGACGTGTGAAACTTCAGAGCCATTTTAGAACTCGGTTCCTGAAGACATTTCATTGGGGAGACTGTAGGGATCATTTCTATGTTTGTGATTCATGTTCAACATTGTGTGATAGGTGCTAAGCAAGTACTTGACACATAGTAGATGCTGACTAAATATTTGCTAAATGGAGACATAAGAAGGATAGAGAACACATGCGCTGGAATCAGAAAGATACGGATTTGAAATCTGTCTCCATCACTTACTCTCTGGCCTTGAACAAGAGGCCTAACTTCCCCCAACTTCTGTTTCCTCATGTAAAAAGAGAGCAAGATGGGCTGGGGACATATCTCAGTTGGCAGAGTGCTTGCCTCACATGAACAAGGCCCTGGGTTCAATCCCCAGGGCCACACACACACACACACACACACACACACACAAAGGCAAGATGACTTATTTTGCATGGTGACAGGTAATCACACCAGGGAAAACCCAAAGCTTGCCTGAGGCAGAACTGTGCCTTGGGTGAAGAGAAATGAAATAGGTACATGATCAGAGGAGAGGTATACAGGAAATGTAACCTTACCCAAAATCAAGAGCACAGCAGAAAAAATAGGAACGAGGTGTGGCAGGAATTTGCAGAAATACAAAAGAAGAGGAAAGAACCGATGTTTCTGCTTGTTCTTCTGGGAGTCCTTACAAAACTGAATTGTTATTTTCCACTTTTTGACATTTTTGTTCCCTCTTTGAGTAGTCTTATTCTTCACATTGGTTTCTTGTTTATCCCTTGGTAGAACTCACATAAGTAGGAAATGACATTTGTAAACCTAAGGACTTTGCAGTGTTGTCTTTTAGTAGATCCTGCCATTTTTTTTTTTAGAATATATGAAATTTATTTTGAAACTCTCATTTGGCTTCCTAAGCACTTTCTAGAAATTTTTTAAAAGATTAATCTGGCATAAAATAGAAATTGCAGTTTGACAGGAAGCCTAGAATCCTAATTTATCCCTTGCTTTAAAGATAGTGGACTCCATTTAGGCTATATGTGTGTGTTCATACAGACACGTGTGTGCGGAATTGAGTGAAATACTGTTAGATATTGCAAATGCTGGATGATTCTCCAAAAACTAAAAATAAAATCAACAATAAAATGCACGGGCCTCCCCATGCCCATCTGCTCAAAGACCCCTCTCTATTCCTCTGTCACCTCACACTCAGGGCTGATGGAATAAAAATATCATCATAGTTATGCAGCCACCCTCAAAAAATAAAAATAAAAAGATACTAACATTTAATTCAGATCTTACATGTCCAGCTGTATTTCCACCCCTCACCCATTCTTCCCTCCCAAGACATAACCATGGATTCCTGACACCCGTACACTTCATTCCTATGAAGTATCTTTATATTTCTACTACATATGTGTATATCCAGTAAAGATTCCATGTCATAAACCCATGGTCTTGTTGTCTCCAGGTGGCCTTAAACTCAAGCTCCAGATTCCCAGGATCAGCCCCAGCTCCCAGAATCACCATGGGGTCTGTCACTTCATGGTCTCATTGGTTTTCAGTTCCTGTTGTGTTTCTGTACCCTGTAGGAATCCTGTAGTTTCTCCTCTTCTAAAAACCTAGCGATGCATGGGTTGTTTTTTTTTTTTTAAGTGTATTATAATTTAGCCAGAATATCTGGGTGATTTTAGCAGGAAGATTTTAAAGTTATATACTCCACAGTGCTGCATAATCTAGAAGTTGGAGCTACCTTTTCATAAAACAATCGTTTTCCTGTAATGATTCTTTCCCCATTTTCCAGGTTTTAAAATCTTAATTACTTACTTTTAATTGACAAAAAGTGTAAATATTTATGGGCTATAACGTGATGCTTTGATACATGCATATGTTGTGGAAAAAGGTTGTGAGGTTCATTAACACATGCATTACCTCACTCGCCACGCCATTTCAGTGTTTTGGTGGGGCTGTGTAAAACACCCTGTTAGATATCAGTTGGATAAGAAAACTCAATGGAGTCTTCCTCAGCCATCAAGAAGAAGAAATTAGGGCAGAGGCTGGGGCTCCGTGGTAGAGCGGCACTGGGTTCAATCCTTCAGGCCACATAAAAATGAAAAAAGGTATTGTGTCCACCTACAACTAAAAATAAAATACATATTTTTGTTTAAAAAAAAGAAATTATGTCATTTGTAGTAAATGGTTGGAATTAGAGATCATCACACTGAGTGAAATAAGCCAGACACAAAAAGTCAAGGGTCAAATATCTTATATGTGGAAGCTAGAGAGAAACAGGTATTTAAAAGAGAGGGGGAATCTCACAAAAATAGAAGGGACCCAGAGGAGAGGAACGAGTGGGATGGAGGAGGGATGGGAAAGGGAAGGAACAGCAGAATGAAATTAACCAAACTGCATGTCATGTGCACGTGTGAACATATCACAATGCATTTTATTTTTCCATATAACTGCAATGCACTAATTAAGAAATAAATGAACAGGTTTCTATAACCTATGATAACTAGTATTTGGGACCTGACAAAAAATTTTTACCATTCTACTAACTAAATGTTAACACCATGCTGCATATAATATCTTATAGCAGTTTATTGTTTTTTAAAAATTGCCTTTCATTGCTTATTTTGAAATGAATACTTTCCAAAGTGACTATGCATATTTTATCTAAAAAAGACATGTGTGATCATGAAGTAAAAATATTTGCTTAATATGTGAACATGGTGGTTTTACTGAATTTGCATTATTTTCCTTAATAATGGGTATTTTGTATTTCTTTCTTAACAAAGCTCCTTTTCCCTTTATCTACTTCTTAGTCAAGATTACTTCTAAATTTTTGACTATAAGTAATTTACTCTGTAGTTGAAGGAGTTGAATCCTGACTAACTACTGGAAGGATGAAACTAGAAATCTCAGTTAAGTAAAGTTTCACCCAAAACATTCGGTTGTGACAGAGCCATTTTGTCTCTTAGAAAATCTGGCCTAAGACTCCACACCCTGGGCCAAGCTACACCTATGGTTTCCAATGTCCCTAATGCTTTGTGGCAAATGCACCTTGTTTGCTTCTAGGCCAGTAACATTGAGATGTATGGTGGCTTTTAGCCACAATGAGGACTAGAACTGGATAATTTAGAATTATCCTTGTGTCATTGTGAGAGCTGGGGACATCACATGATCCTTGAGTTCCACCACCTACAGCCATACACAGATGCACAGTCCCATGATGCTCAGCATCAGCCCCCACCCTCTTGCATAATGTAGGATTTATAAGCCCAGGGCTCCAGAGCCACTGGCAAAGCTTCTGCCAGCAACCCATTCCTAGCCGTAAAGTCTGAGTTCAATTTCAAACCACGACTGAGTCTCTTTTTATGTTTTAAAAGTACAACTGGGCAGGGCTATTTCTCCACCAGAAAACATTTTGAAATATATTTTTATGTCAATTTGGGGATGGAATTAAGCTTAGGAATACTGCTTCTGATGAAAGTAAAGGTCCTGTTGAAAGAGCCATGTGGTGGGATAATTCTGGCAGAGGATTCTGGAAGGCTTAAGGAAGCACAGCAGTAGGGAGAGCCTGGGGGAGAGGCAAGTCTATCAGCTCTTTGTCAAGCTGCAGTTGTAATTGGGGGTCTCTTTTGGAAAATGGATAAAGAATGGAAGTGGCATCTGGTGGCATCCAAGAGGCAGGAAGCCTCCATTCCAGTCCCCATTCTGCCTCAACATGCCATCATGTGACATAGGGCAAGACACAGACTCCCAGTAGCACAAGGAGTTTTCATCTATCTCCCATGAGCACATGTACAGCAGATGCCTCTCCAACACAGCCACTTTTACCTCGTCCGTTTGGTCCCAGTCCAGGTGTGTGGAAGTCTGGCAGCTCGGGTCCCTTGCTTTATTCATAGAGGCTACTTTGACTTCGGGGATTGCCACTGCACCTTGAGTAATGTGCTCCATTGCTCCCTGGGGCCATTCTCTTTCCCCTGGATTCATTTCTTTGTGCCTTTTCTTCAATGCTGACATTAGTTTTTCAACATCTCTGATCTAGTTTAATTGCAAAGGCGTCTGTTACTGACTGAGATTTCCATCTTGGCACTCTGCCATTGACTGGCTTCTAGGTCCATGTATTCATTCAGCATACACTAAAGCATCTTCGGCGTTTCTACATAAGGTTGGGACAGTGTTTACAAACTGGACACAGTCTCTAGGAATACACACATGGAAACCCTGCTCCTGGACAGGTCACCAAAGAGTCAAGGGACCACACAGGTGGCTGTTCTTTGCCATATGATATCCTGAAACATATCTCGAATCTTTTGACCTTTTAGCCAGTAGATTCCCATTTTAACACTTCACTTGATTCCATATTATTGAGTGGCTTCATTCTGCCTTGTATGCCAGGTGGTCAATGGGATACAAACTAAGTATCCCACTTAGTTTCTTCAGAAGATGATATTTACCTTTATTTTCCTTTCCTCATATGGATTCTATGAGGAAAACGTAAGGAAGTCGGCTACATTTGGAAACCACTCCCAAAAAAGTTGCTCTGTAAGACATTGATTATGCTTACACATGCGAGCATAAAAGTTACAGATAAAAATAAAGTATTTAACAAATTGTATTTGGAGTTGGTTGTTAATATATATTTATGTTCTTTATGGCCTACTCTAGAGGTATTAGAGTACCTCATTGGTAAGGATAATTCTGGAGATGTGAAATTTGTACAGAGAATAGGTAGACGTGAAGACAAAAAAACAGAAAAAAAGAAATCTAGATGGTGTTATGGTTTAGTAATGAGATAACCCCAAGAGCTCATGTGTGAGACAATGCAAAAAAGTGTAGAGATGAAATGATTGGGTTATGAGGTTTATCTAA
The DNA here is from genome assembly GCF_964194105.1 of Spermophilus citellus. NCBI lineage: Eukaryota > Metazoa > Chordata > Mammalia > Rodentia > Sciuridae > Spermophilus > Spermophilus citellus. Next base: position 28,486,221 of record NC_138182.1, read on the forward strand.
TCAGTGCATTAATCTGCTGATAGGGATTGACTGAGTGGTCACTGTAGGCAGGGAGGGCGTGGCTGGAGGAGGTGGGTCTCTAGGGGCAGGCCCTTGGGGTTTATATTTTGTTCATGGTGAGAGAAATTCTCCCTGTCTGCTTCCCGGTTCCATGTTCTGAGCTGCTTTCCTCCTCCGTACCTTTTCACCGCAATGTTCTGCCTCACCTCGGGCCCAAAACAAGAGGCAGCCATCTGTGGACTTTGACCTCTGAAACTGTGAGTGAGCTCCCAAATAAAGCTTTTCCTCCTCTATGTTGTTTTTGTCAGGTCTTTTGGTCACAGCAGGGGAAAACAAAACAAAATCATTGACTTAAACAGATAGTGAAATAGTAAAGTATGACAATTAAAAACCATTTTTTTTAAAGAAGACAATTTATTTACTATGTGGTTTAACTAAAAAAAAAAAAAATAGGAGAGCCTTAAATCTGAGCAATGACTCCTTTCGAGACAAAAGGAATCATTGAAGACTGACATGTCTATTGGTGGTAAAACACAGTGTAGAATTAGGAAGAGCCAAACAGCTTTGCCAAAGTAAATGTGAGAAAGGATTGTAAGATAGAAAACACGATGCCTGGAATGGAAATTATTTGTAAATTTGCAGCATATGAACAGAAAACAGTAAGAAATCGTGCATTAGAAGGAATAATGCATAAGACACCAGGCTTCAGGAGGAAGCCGAGTGGCGGCCTTAGCTGTTTTTCCTTCCAGTATGAGGATGTCCTCCATAGAGCTCCTGGTGCATCTTTTGGATTGTTAAATGCTCCTTCAATCTCTCCTTGAAGTTTTCAGAGACAAGGAGAGTCCTTCCCTGCAAACTGTCCTTGCTGTGAGTGAGAAACTCTTGATTGTTGGGACCTTTTCTTTACTCTGTTACCAAATTCACCTGCCCCAGTTCTGTGCTCTGAAGCCATGTGAACTAAGTCCATTCTCTCTTCATTGTGACGGCCCTTTGTGAATGTTTGAAAAAACTGGTCACCGTCCCTCTCAGTTTATTTTCTCAACCTAAATACCTCCCTATTTTTAAATTCTTTATAGGAGCTCATTTCCTTGTGTTTCATTGTCAAGCCCTCGTAAAATATCCAGAAGTGGTCTGAGCTCCACCGCAGTACCAGATGGCCTCCCGACTGTGTTCACCCAGCTCAAGATGATATTTCCTTTTGAGGGTTAGTCTTGTCACGTTCATGTTTATAAAAGAGAGTTTAGTCCTTTTTTTCTCAGCCTTTCTGAGCTTTGGGTATATCCTTTTTTCATTTTATTATTTTCTATTTAATTCACAAACACTAGCACCATACTAGCTCAAGCTTAGTGTTGGACCCTGGGGTCAAAAATGTATAAGACTGTGGCGGGAGGATTTTACAATGTTCTAGTGGGAATGGCCAACACATAAAAAATAATTACAATATGATGCAGGATATACAGATAAACTCAGTGCTCTGTGACCATAGGCTGGGGTGCGAACTCCCTGAGGAACAGGTAATGGTTCATCCTTACTTCATTCGTTAAATAAGTATTTACCTAGAACTTTCTATGGGTAAGATACATAATAGACATTTATATGATTATGAATCCTCCAAAGTAGCAGATCTGTATTTTTCTAAATTGTTTATGAGAGTTTAATGAAAGATTTTTGTGAATATCCTTGTTATATTTCCTTGATCTTTTAATCTGACAATTGTACCAGGATATAAGGAGGTTAATATAGTGACTCAGGGTTCATAATGATTGTGAATTTCAAAGTACTTAAAAACTAATTGTTTTATAATTTACTCTAGAATTTGGACAAAGAATAAAATATATGTTACAATGTCATAGTTTCTAAAATATACTTTTCCCCTTTCTTTGGAGTTTCTCACTTCTTCTCTTGATTGTGTAATTTCTCCAGGACTAATAGAGGCATTTTTATGATCACATCTAAGTTTTCTCAGTATGTTCCTTTGTGACTTTGGAGGAGGAATTTGAAGACTTGAACTCAGAGTGGCAGGGCGTTCTTTTACTATTTCTTATTTATACCAAGTTTTGTTCCCTCTAACTCATGTTTGTTGTGAGTTAAAAATAAAATTTACTGATGGAGAAGCTAGACACCAAATCCTTGTAAGGAATTCAGTGCGTCAACCTCAGTTCTGACTGTGTCCCCTCCTTCATTTGGTGGTTGTCATGAGTACCAGCTTCATTCTAGATGCTGGGCTTTGAACAGGTCTCCATACTCATTCACTCTGTAGTAGAGTACTCCCCAGGACTCCTGATCTGGTCCAAGTTCTCGCCACTTCTCACTTGATCTTCCACTACAACCTCTTCACTCATCTCCTTGCCTTCTGTCATATCCTCCTTAACCCACCACTCACCAGGTTGAAAATCTTATGCCTCTTCTTAAAATCTTCATCTATCCCGTCACCTCCAAGGTAAAACTTAAAGTCCCCAATTGATGGCAAAGTTCTGCTCATGGTTTGGTTCTGCCCCCTTTCCAGTTTCCTCTCTTGCTACTAATTTTTGTTCAATTGATTCTAAAGTTCCCTTCCTGTCCTCTCAGGTCTGTCAAAGCTTTCTTACCTTGAACACTTGTTACGTGCCAAGGACTGAGCTGTGGACCCAATATGCACTACCCCATCTCAAATGCTTTCTTGTCCCCATTGCCTTCCCTCATCTTCTAGTCATTCTTCCATTCCAAGCTCATGAATCACCCCTCTTGAATGTGTTTATTAATAGTAACACACCACCCACTCCCAAACCTGCCACACACAAGTTGAGATGGGAACCCTCCCTCTGCATGCATGACACCCATGGCTGTGTCTCTCACCTCATTTACAGGGTTACCTATGTGTCTTTCATCCCAAGACAAGCAGAGTCTATTAGAAACGTAATACAAACTGCATGTGTAATGCCAGATTCTCTAATAGCTGCAATAAAAAAGGAAACAGGCAAATTAATTTTAATATATTCTATTTAACCCAGTATGTTCAGTCTGTTATCAGTTTAACATGTAATCAATGTGAAAATTGTTAATGAGAATGGCATACATTCTTTTCTTTGTACGTGGTCTTTGAAATCTGATGTATGTTTTGAACAGTACCTCTCAAGTGCTCAATAGCCACATGAGACTTAGCAACTAGTATATTGGACAGTGCTGGTCTAGACTGTGATGCAAAGAAGATGCAAGACTCAAAAAGTGGAAGTAGCCATCTCCAAATCATTGTGTTTGCATTCCAAGGATCATTTTTATTTGAGGGGATTTCTCTTTTGCATTTCCTTATGCTCAGTCTCTTTCTATTCTGCACAGGGGCACATTTATTTCATATTAAGCTTTATAACATCCAAAGCCAGGTTGGGTTTTTTTGTTTTGTTTTAGAAAGAAAAAGGATTTTTGAATTTCCCATTGATATATCAAAATTTAGGCTTTACAGAGTTCCCTATACTATTCAACATGTATGAGAAAGTTCTCAAACACCTGTCCCCAGCAAAAATAAGTGGAATTGTGTATAATATATTTAGGATATAATAAGAAATAGACAAAATAAGTATCACTCTGCAAGATGGACAGATGATTTAAATGAAACTGAGACCTGATCATGGAGTATTTAAAGGATAGATGTTGTATGACAGAGTAAAGGACAAAGACCATCATTTTTTAAAAATGAAACTTACAAGTAATAGAGTATTCTAATTATAGTCTAGGTTTTTTTCCCCATCTATGGAAGAGGCTCTTTAATATGTGGATTCTTTCTCCATGTTTGACCTCTTTCAAAATGTTCCAACACTCTGAAAAAAAAAATGTTATAAGATAACAAACAGAGCAGGATGCTATGGGCAGAGAGGAGGGTTCAGCCTTGATTGAGTGAAGACAAAAGACTGGTTTGTTGCTTTCTTAGTTACTAGAAAAGATCATTATGGCCAGGTGGGATGTGCACAATGAAAGAAGGCACCTGAGCAAACAAACGCTGAGTGTAGAGAAGCATAAAATCTGTGCTGGGCTGCATTCCTGAGCAGAGCAAGCTCCTACCCTGCCAGCCACCTTCTCCAAGGGTCTGGACGTGGTGTCTCTTGATGCTTAATTAGCACTGTACTACCTTGGACTAAGAATTATACATTATCTTATTATTGTATTAAAGAAGTTATTTTTGATGGTGGAATAAAGGCAATATTCCCCAAGACTGTCCAAGTAGTCCTGTGTTAAGGACCCCTCTCCGTCCACTTCAGTGCACCCACATCTAAGAGACTGGGGTCAGCCTTTAGATTAGCGCTCATGGGTCCCTGTGGGAGAATGCAAATTCAAGGTGAATTAGAAGATGTAAAGGGAGATGCCTCCTGTGAAATAAAAAGTGAACACCTACCTTATTTACATTCTTGGTCATCTCTTAGCTTTTTAGTCACAACATGCAAAGGAGAGGCATTTAGCTCAGCATTCTGGAAAAAGGTCACGGCCCCTTTCACTCTACCATGTGATCTTACTGCTTTGTATTTATGGAACGCAGGTGATATACTGAGTACTGCACCCTCCCCAGTTTTAACCCAGGCATTGAATAGGTTGTCAGCTTGTGATGTCTGTGGACCACTCACTACCTGCTACGTGGCAAGTTGAGGTCGCCATCATCCCCAGGTTCATGATTTCCCTTAATGAAGCTTCCATTACCCCACTCAAATACCACTGTCCTTGGTTCTCTGTCCCTATTGAAATGCTCTCAAGAAATGGTCTGAAACAGTTACATAAAACTAGTAGAGCAAACTTTCCCCACTAGGGCTTGGCTCAAATTAAAACTTCTATGGTGTTTATTTCTAAAGTGACAAGGAATCCTACCACGTTTCCATGGGATGAGGAGGATCGATCAGTTCTGGAGGAAGGATTATAACTTATCATGAACAATGAGCTATTCTTTCTAGGAACTAAAAATAGGGTAGGATTTTTTTTTTTTTTTTGGTGGGGTGGGGTCTCCTAAAAGCTTGGTGTTCTTCCTGATGAGATGTAAAAGGAAACAATTAAGTTTTTGCTTTGGGTGGAGGGTAGGTTGGGAATGGAAATTGGTGAGCCTCTTGCTGATCCCCTTGGGCAGGAAGGGGACAGAGCTGCAGGTTCTGGAAGTAATGGATCCCAAGTGGCCAGGTGTCCAGGCTGTGAGGCAAGGCTTTGGAGGGAATGGGGCTTGGGGTCTTAGAAAGTCAGGCGCTGCAGCTTGCCCCTGGGAATCTGAGCAAGGCCAGCTTTGTGTAAGGAGAGTGGAGTTCCCCTGCAAAACTTCATTTCCAAACACCCTCCCATCCTAGGCAGAAAGCAGGTGAGTCTAGAACCCACAGAGAGAAACCATGGTACTGAGCAGGGTGGCCCCGTCCCCTGCAGCACGGTGGGACAGAGATGTTTCAGAGGACTCAGTAGGAATTGGCTATTTAAAAATGGTTAATTTTATGTATAATAATTTCACATCACTGGGGGGAAAAAAGAGGAAGATTTGGTGGTAAGGGCTTAACCCTGCTCAGGCACCAGAAGTCTGGCAAACCTCTCTTTGAACTGTCAAAGCCACTGGGGGTTCTCAAGTGATCCAAGGAAAGGGAAGGGAACATCCGAGACCAATAAATAATAGCGAGAGCAAGAGCTCATACTGGCCCTGATTTCACTGGAAAAGACAAAGTGTGATGTTTACTTGACCCTCAAGTTTTTTGGAGGAATGCGTATCTATGGTCCCACTGAGAACACCGATGGCTTTCCCCTGCCCACAGAAATAGTCTCAAACCACTTCAAGGGCATTGCAGCCGTTGTTTCACATGAAACGCTACATCTTTCCTCAGTCTGATTTCCTGCCATTTTATCAAACAGTTAATCAACTTTGTCATTTCTTGAACTGATAAATTAATTCACTTACCCAACAAATACGGGAGACACTGTGCTTGGTCCCAGGAATACAGAGATGAGATGAGGCCACGGACCCAGAAAGCGCTGCAACTCTGAAAGAAGTAAGAGGCAGGCTCCCCCTCAGTTGTGAAAAGTGTTTGACTCTATGGATGCTATTTGGAAGGTGCCACTTCACCTCCAATTCCGATGTTTAAAATTAATCCCCAGGGTAATGCAATTAGGAGATGGGACCTTTGAGAGATAATTAGGGCAGAAGGGTGGGACCCTCACTAGTAGAATTAGTGCCCCTATGAAAGAGGCCCAAAGAGCTCCTTCACCATGGCAATCCTTACCCATATCAAATCTGCCAGTGCCTTGTACAGTTGCCTTACAGGTGTTTTGAAGACCTGCATGTGTTTAAATCATCAATACAAAATTTTTGCATAAACTATTGAATAATGCACAATAATCCCTAATCAGCTATTATGGTGTTTTGTGCTTTTTGTGTAGACAAGGCAGCTAACAGGCTGTAGGATCGAAGAAGGATCATTCTAATTGTCTTTCCAGCCTGTTGCATTCCTAGTTACGAAGAAACATGCAGTGCCTGAAACAGCATGTCATGGGAGAGGTGATTTGGTCAAAATAGGCCAGCAAGCAGCATTTGAGAAAATCTGGATACAGCCATGTGAACATGACATTTTTTTTTCTCTTCCAACATAGGTGCCAAAGGAGTAAAGAATAATATGTTGGAATAATTTATGATTGTATTTAATTTATTTCATTAGAATAAAAGTCATAAAGAGAAAAACAAAGGACAGAACCTGGATTTCCAGACGAGATAAAAGCTGGGCAGACTGTGTTTCCCAAAGAGCAGAGAAATCCCCTGGGAAAATGGTGACCTCTCAAATTAATATCTTTAGTTGTATACAGGCTTTCTCCTGTTGATTAGAGGATATTAACAGATTGTCTTGAGAAATAGAATAATAAAGTATCTTCATTTAAATTCTATGATTTCTGTGATGTGATTTCAATTCATTTTGCTCCTTTCTATAGTGATATTTAATATGCTTGTCACAAGAAGAAATATCTTCTTTTGGGTTCATTACCTGGACCATGCTAAATGGATGGTGTGGAAATTTACATGACACAATGAATTACATTCTGGAATGTGGGTTAACTTTTCTCCTTGGAATTCTGTTTAACTACTAAACAACTGTCTATTTATGCTGGTTTTATTAGCTCCTAGATTTATGAGGGAGGATGTTGTAATCCCAGAGTTAACTCAGACAAAATGTTGTTTTATTTCTACTGTATTGGTTGGCTGAAGTTGTTTACCTTGAATTTTCTGCCTTGGGGTTATGTTTTATGTATTAATGGTTCTGCCATTTTTGCTGGACTATTTGGAATATTATTATATTTCCATTTCTCTGAGGCAGTCTAGCTTTGGGATCAAAGTACTAGACTCATACATATCACAGTTCCTAGTAGTCAGGTTGCAAAAGGTATATGGCCTCCCAAAGCCTCTCTATCCTGAGGCCATAATGTCCATCCACATGAGGATGTTGTGCAGTCTAAGTCAGATCAAGCGTATAAAGCTCAAGCATGCAGTAACTACTCAATAACAATTAGTTATCTTTTATTATTCTCAGAAGAGTTCTTAACGTGACATTTTTTAAAATTGAGGTTAAGAAAGCATAAAATTTTAGCCATTTTTAAGTGTACAGTACAGGAGTGTTAAGTACATTCACATTGTTGTGCAAGCAGTCTCCAGAACTCTGTGCATCTTGCAAAACTAAAAAAAATCTGTATCCACTCAACACTAATTCCCCCTTCTCCCCTATGCCCTAGTCCTTGACAACCACCATTATTTCTGTCTCTGTGAATTTGCCTATTCTAGATACCTCATATGAGTGGGGTCATATAGGATTTGACCTTTCGTGAGTAACTTGTTTCACTTAATGTCCTCTAGATTCATCTATGTTGTAGCATGTGTCAGAATTTCTTTCCTTTTTAAGGATGAATAATATTCCACTGTATGTATGCACCACATTTTGTTTACTCTGTTGATGGAAGTTTGGGTTGTTTCTACTTGTGTTGCTTATTATGAATAATGCTGCCAGGAACCGGAGTAGATAAAGATCTCTCTGAGACCCTACTTTAAATTCTTTGGGATATATGCCCAGAAGTGGAATTGCTGAATCCGATGGTGGTCTGTTTTTGATTTGGGGGGGTTCTACCACAACTGCTCTCCATAGTGGTTACATCCTTTTACTCTCCTCCCAGTAATACACAAGGGCTCAACTTTCTCCACATCCTAACAGTTTTTATTTTCTTTTTTTTTTTTTTAAATCATCCTAGTTGGTATGATTAAGGAGATATTTTAAGTCAAACAACTAATTTCCACTCTTTTAGCCTGGAACCTAAAATTGTCTGTGTGGCTCACCTCTTCAACTTCTTTTGTTGTTAATGCCCACCACTAGTATTCTTTGGCAAAAAAAAAAAAAAAAAAAAAAAAAAAAAAAAAAAAAAAAAAAAAAAAAAAAAAAGTCATCTAATCGTGTAGGAGCCACAAAGACAAGGTATTTCTTTTAGCACAGCCTAGTAACAATTTTATATTCATTGCAATACTAAGGGTCACCCCTCTTTTTTAAAATTTCTTTCATAGTATGAATTTTCTGTGCTTATATTTCAATTTAATTGACAGACACAGTTGGAGGAATACTCAAGTAATAAGTAGAATGTCATTCCTACTCTTTCAGAACTATAATTAAATTATGTGTTAGAATTTCTCATTCTGTCTTCCTTTTCTTTTATTCTCATTCATGTTTTCCTTCTTTTTGTGGTAGATTCTGGTTCATTTCATCAGATATATCTTCTAGTTCACCAATTCTTCAAACTGTGTCGAATCTGCTGTTAAATGGGTCTTTTTGTTTCTAATTTCAATTCAATTTTATTTGTTTCTATAAGTTCATTTCTTTTTCTGATATATTTGGAATTTTAAAATATTTCTGGTTCCATGCATATGATATGAAACTTTTATTTATGGAAAGAGTAAATACAGTTATCTTGGCATCTGTATTTAATAATTCTATTATCCACTGTCTTTGGGCAGTCTATTTCTGCTATCTGTTGTTTCTGCAAGCTGTGTTTTTATTTTTTTTTAATGATTTCTTGTTTCCTTGTATATTTAGAAATTGCTTATTTTCCTTGGAACTTTATGTATTGAAATTCTTTCAACCTAGAACAAATATGTTTTTTTGAAAGTGTCTTACATGTTTCCACTTGAAGCATTACCCGAGGGCCCTACTTGGTCAGTAATTGCTGAGATAATTTGGACTACTTAAGTAGTGGGGATTTGAGCTCTAAACTAACCTAAAGACCAGTTTGTGAGTCCAAGTTCTCATCAGTGATTCTTTCCCCCTGTGCTCAATGCTTAGATTTGAACTCTCTAGTTTATAAAAATGTGTGTGTGTGTGTGTGTGTGTGTGTGTGTGTGTGTGTGTCTGTGTGTATGTATGTATGTATTTTTCTTTCTTTTTTTTTTGCATTCCCTTGTAGGGGGAGGAATGGGGGTTTCGTTTTGCATTCACTTATGCCAAAGGTATAGGCCTTTGCAGTCTTCGTGCTGGGAAGGGACTATTATTAGACCATGCTCTATCTGGGGAAAATCTCTAGGCTTTTCACCTGCACCCTGTGTGGTCACTGAAAATCAAAGCTGAAGTTCAAGGAGTTTCCAAGTGCCCCCAGAGGAAAAATCAACAGCGGGGGATCCAATTAACTCTGAGTTCTTTGACGTGGGTTTTAGGCCTATGCATTATTTACTCTCCTGGTAATTCATCAATGCACTTAAGATATTTTCAATATTTTATCCAGAATGTATAAGCTATTTCCAGCCCCAGGGTTGGTTCATAAACCCTTTTCCGCTCATGTTTTTTTTTTAATCAGTTCTATCTGTTATACCAAATTTGTAGAATTGGGAACTTATATGAAAAAAATCAATCCAATACACATCAGAAAAACATGGTTCAGCAAACAACTAAGTTTTTTTCTGGTAGGAAATTATACGTTTTGTGCACCTGGGCTAATTCTGTAATTGCTGTGCAGTCATGGGGCAGCCACACTGCCCTTGCTCAGAGGGTGGCATCAAACTAATTAATTCCTTCCTGGCCCACATTGGTTGAGCCTCTTTCCCTCCATAAGGTCTATGGGGGCCTCAACCTTGATAGTGTCCAGAACTGCTGAGTATCAGATTGAAGGGTGTCCACCTTAAAGGGCAGGTGGAGAGTGGGTGGGATAGGGATGCTATGGTGAGGGGTTAAAGAGAATCTTTTTGAGACAAAGTGAATCATTACTCCAGAAAAGAAGTTCAAAGAACAAAGGTTCAGCAGGTATCCTCACCAGAAAACAACAGGAAAGATAAATCTGGGTTATTGAAGCTTCCTGACAGCTCCCTGGTGCTCTTGACAGAGTATCCTTTCTCCTGGACCCTACTGCTCCAGCTGTGACTCTCACTCATGTAGACACAGCTTTTACTCAGCTCCTCTGTGCCCTCTAGCCAGCTATCACTTGTCAAGCAGAAAAATTTCCCTCTATAAATAGGCATGCAAATCTTCCTCTATGGAGCCGTTTTTGTAGCCCTTTGAGCAAGACAAATACATATTTGGAGCTTGGGGTTAAGGCAGTAGTTCCAAGATTTTGTTGTTTTGCCTGATTTCCTGGACCAGTCACATGTTTAGAAAATTATAAGGACTTACAAATAGTTTATTCACTTTTTAGTTTAAAAAAAAATCCACACACACCATTGCAAATTAGTTTCTTCTGTTGTATCAGATTGCTGCATAAGAGACCACCCCAAAGGTCATGGCCTACAGTAGCACAGGGTTCTTGTGCCCTGTGCTTCTGCCAGCTCTTTGTTCTGGGCCTGTTCACTTGGAGGTGGATGGTCTCCTACATGTCTGGACCCTATGTTTGTGCAGCAAGGGGCTGTCTGCACATGATCTCTGCTCTCAAGGGGCCAGCCAGGCCTTGTTCCCAGTGCTCAAGTCCCTTTCCAGCCCTTACCTCATGTTTGCTAATGCCCCATTGACTAAAGCAGCTCACACAGGCAAGTCTGCAGTCAAGGGGTTGATAAATAGGTTACTCCTCCTGGCGGAAGGAGCTTCTAAGTCACATTGCAAAGGGTCACACATTCATCCCCACAGGGAAGAATGTGTGACCATTTGTGCTGCCATCAAGTACAACCATAATTGTCACTTCATAGATACAGAGCATCTTACCAAAAAAGTTACGACAAAAATTCCTAAAGTGTAATATATATGTATAGTTTTATTTAAAAAAAACACATTTTTTAAAAACTCCATTATGTGCTGGACTGGCAAAAGCTTTATTCCTATCAGCACTTTTTAGAGAATGGTATTTGGAACCATGATAGAAAGAAACCAAATCTGATAGCATTGCTTAGGGTTAGAGGAAAGAGTGGGGACACAAGAGGAGAGAAACCAGATGAAAGATGAGAGGCCTTGAATTAGGGAGTGGGCACAGGAATAATTAGAAAGGGGAAAATATGGCAAATGGCTCAGAGTAAGGCTTAGCACCAGGATAGGTGGTGTGTGTGTGTGTGTGTGTGTGTGTGTGTAAAACAATGGAATCTTAATTCTAGGACCTCTACTTGGGGATAACTCAAAAACTTGATAACCATCTATATTGACCTTCTATTATTATGTAACAAATTGCCACTGATTGACAATTTTAAACAATGACACTTATTATCTCACAGTTTCCTGGAGTCCGGAATCCAGCTATGGCTACAGATTGATTCTCCTCAAGGTCTCACAAGTCCCAAAGCAAGGTTGTGGCCAACCCAGCCTCTCAGCTGGAGACTCAGGAGAGAATGTCTTTCTAGGCTCATTCCACGTATTGGCAGAATCCAGATTCTCGTGGTTGCAGGATCGAGGTCTCTGTTTTCTTGTTGGCTATCAACTGAGGAGGCTCTCTGCTCAGCTGTGATAACCACAGGCTAGTGGCTTAAACAAAAGATATTTGCTTTCTCACAGTCCTGGAGACTGGAGGTCCACGCTCAGGTGCCTATATGGTTGAACATTGGTGAGGGCTCTTTCTGGTGCATTGCTGATGGCCACCTTCTTACTATCTCCTCACACGGCAGAGAGCGAGCGAGCTTACACAAGTTCTCTGTTGTTTCTTCTTATAAGGGCACGGATCCATCTTCAAGCCCCTAAGTCTTCCAACAGCCAGGGAAAACTCTGCATTTTAGGGTACACATAATCGGATCATGCCCACCTGGATAAATGTCCCAGGTTCACAGTCATTTCTGCCATTTAACAATGATGCTGGGGTGATCATGTTAAAGGTTGTGGGGATTGGGGCAGGGCATCCTCTGGGGAATGATTTTATAATTTCAGCTTTCTACAACGTCACTTGTAAAGAGAATATGGAAATATCAAGGAGGCTTTTTCATGAAAATATAATTTTATCATGTGATCATGATCACCCCCCCCCAGGATTCTTGTCAGATGCACATGATATTAAGTTTAAGAAAATGCATTGGAAATAGAGAGCCCTTTAGAATTGATAGCCCTCACAGAGGTAGTGGAAGGTGGGGCTGAGCGCAGATGCCAACCTGAGTGTGACTGCCATCTCCATTACCTGCATCTGTGGCTATTGGCTCCAAACATTCCTCTCCTTTGGGGATTTTATTAATTGCTGCCACTAGGTGTCACTTACTCACCCAGAGCAAAGACGAACTCTCTGAGGCTGTTTCCTCTGTTGCTGGGGGCTGATTTGGACTGAGACCGGCCTGGCCCCCAGGTTGTGGATTCCAGAATATACAGCTCCTTCCTCGGTGGGGGACTCAGAAGCCTGGAGCAATCTTGAGGAGTCCAGCTTTTCCAGAGGTGTGACCCCACAGTTGCCTTGGGCAGGGACTTACCCTCAGTGTCGCTGAGGCGGAGAGAGAGGGGCCCACGGTGCCTCAGCATGCTTGGCACTTCACCGTGGTGACCCCATGGCCTGGTCCTTCTTGGCACCGAAGTGAAGCGTTTTCCCGCTCTGCCAGCCTCAGCCAGGTAGCCTGGCACTCCCAAGATGGTGATGGCACAAGAGCCAAGGCACAAACCAGAGCGCTGTGGCTGCCATCACCACTGCTTTCAGGGACCAGGGGTGGTGGTGGCATTCCTTGTTGCAAAGGTCCCTGTGAAATATGGCTCTCAGGACCTGGACTGCTCTTGTCTGCACTGGGTCAAACAGGTGGACCATAGATGCAGTCAGGAACCTGGCACAAGGGGGCAAAGCCAAAGGTTTGAGTCCCGGATGGGGCTGGGGGCTAATAGAATATAAATGACACGCAGAGGTTCTCTCCTAAAGAGACTTAGAAGAGACGACATCTCTAAACGTTGGCTCATTGTCTGGTGGGGCAGTGAGCGACCCTGGGAGGATATGAATGTGTGTTCGTTCCCATCTGCTTCTAGAACACTAGACCCTAGTTATCAGAATTCTCTAGAAGTAACTGCAGGCAGCTTTACAAACCAGTGCTGCTGAGGAAGGTATAAACTTCACAGGTTAAAAAGTTTATTTTTATACTATTTCTATACAGAAATCACTGAAGTTTTAACAACTTAATTGTTCAGTGGTATATTTTAATATTTTTTAAAAATGTAGAAAAATGTAAAAGTCGAAATGATTTTTTTTCCCTTTCCTTGGCTTATAACAAAGTTGGTCTTTGAATTATTCCAAGCAGCTGGGGGCTGTGACTTTTTATAACTTTCTCAGAAACAGTATTAGGATATGAGGAAATAACAAGAAAACAATTGTTTTTAATCTACCCAAGTATTTTAATGCAATAACTAAACCAAATAGTCAAGGCTAAGGAAGACATAAAGTCTCTTGCAGGCACGTCTCAACCATCTAGGGGGGCTGTGAACACCCCTCAGGCTGCAGGCCCTTCTCTGGGCTGACCTGTTCTGTGGTAGGGACCTGCTTCTTGGGCGTACACCTATTCCTCCTTCCTGGCTAGTCTCGGTTGTTTCCAGAACATACATTCTTGAAGTGATGTAAACCTCCATCATCTGTGGGTACACTTATCCCTTTACTTAACATAACTTTATAATCAGATCCTGTGCCCAGACTCATGTCTGCTCAGCTGGGACAGGCAGGAGTCAGTGTATGTTTATATTAGAAGTACTGGTGGTAAAAGAGATTTCCAGTGTTTGCAGAGGAAAAATTGTGATGTGTGGCGTTTTTCAGGGAAGTCACTGGACCTTCATTTATATGAGGTGAACTTTCTCCTTTGTGTCTTCCTTCAACTACCCATTTCAAAGGCATAGGTGGTTTTTCAAAACCTCAGTTTCCTAACAGGTAAAATGGTCTGATTCCTGCTCTACCACCCCTTTAAAACTCCTATGAGAGATTATAAATTTAGAAAGAGATTATGTATAGTCGTATCCTTATTGAACTATAATAACTTATCTCATGCCAGATATTGTTAATGTAATTATAGCTTTTAATACAGATTTAATAAATCTATGAGCCCTAAATTCTAGTTTTTCTTGAATCTACCACATTACATCCTGATAATTAATTTTTAGAATCTTTAAAAAATATCTAGTTGTATTCTGCTTCTTGGCAGAATTTTTCTTTTGTTTCCTGTGGAGGGAGAAGAGAGGCATACCATTAAAACCAATTCTGGGGCGCTCTTAGGCTTGTTTCTAAGATGGCATTTAGCTGACAGTCCCTGTTCCTATGAGAATGCATACATCCTTATTTGGCCTGGTATATGGGAGCATTTTGAGATAACTTCTTAATCACGTAAAATGAATTCTTTTTAAGAGCAAAGGCCAGGGAAAATACGCTTCCTGGCCTTAATGGTTACCTTATTTGTGCATGATGAAAGCTCTCCCTTGTAGGTCCCTTTTTCTCCCAGAAAAATCTGAGAAAGTGGCTTACATGACTGAGTTATAAGAACATTTTGAGAACACAGTAAATTGAACCTCATCGCCTGAACATCTGTGAGTGTCATGGTAGTTCCAGGACAGAGTGGCCTTGTTGTGTAGACTGAGCTTGCTGAGTGGCTCCACTTGGCAGCCGCAGGAAGGATCAAGTGTCATTTCAGAAATGGACAGCAGGCCAGGAAGCTTCACCTCTGAGAAGCAGCCCAAACCCATGCAGCCACAAGGTGAAGCAGTGAGTACCAATGAAGATGGGTCACCTTCCTTGCACTAGTCAAGTCTTTTTGAAAACTGTGGTCTCAAAAAAAAAAAAAAAAGAGAAAGAAAAAAACTTATTTTACTCTGTGTAGAAAACACGTCTTTAACTGGTGATGCTGCAGACAAACAGTGTTGTGGGTTAACATTGTCCTTTTTTTCAAAATAAGTTTTTGAGATGTTACTTTGGTTCATACTATTACTTTGTCACATTTTTAGCCCGCCCACTGTTTTTATTTAGCCTTCTTAAAGTGCTGTGAATTTCACTGTGACTCAATTCCTGTTTAACTAACCTATGCTAACATCACGTTCCTCCAAAATTATGGACCTCTATATAATCTAAGTTTTCTCTTTCCAATACTTAGGCTCTTATTTATAATTTAATGTAAAGTTGCTTTAAAAATAGAATTGTGGAGCTCTCCAAAATGAATTTATCAGTATGTACATCCAAATATGATTTTTATCTTAATATTGATATAATATCAACTGTTATCCCCCATCACTGTTTTCCCCTCAGTGAATCTGCTCTTTAAATATTTCTACCTCATTCTTGTCCTGTCACCCTGTCTTAGCCTACATCACCTCTCTGGAAGAATGATCTGCCTGGGGCCCATCAGCAGGTGTAGCCCTGGGAATTAGGTGAATCATGTTTGTCCTCTCTATCAGATTCAGTTTACTTAGTGTCAGGGTACTCCTAGCTTATAAGAAAATGCATATAATAATTTTATATTCAATTATGTTGCAAGCTCTTGAAGGCAGGGGTCTGTTTTATACCTCTTTGGGTTTCCTGGTTTAATAAATATGTCTTAATGATACAGTATCAGTAACCTGTATACCATGGTATATAGCACAGATCACTATATACCATGGTTTACAGTACAAATTACTATACAGCATTACTAAATTACTGTATCTTCTTACTTTGTCACTTCTCTCTTGATTGAATGTTTTTATTCCTCTTGGGCTAATGCAATAGCTTTTTCAGGGTCTTTGTATTAAAATTGCTTTGTAGAGCCTAGAGCTAGAGATTTTCAACCTATTAGACCTAGTTCCCTCTTTGATAACATTTTACATACTTCATTTACTGTTTTTAAATGAAATTCAAAGATAATGTAACTCACCTATGCATTAACTTTTTTAAAAATGATCTATATTTAAATACCTACCTGTAGTATGAAAGAGAAAAATGCGACAGTGATCCATGCTAAACTGTTCTGAATGTTAGCACTGTCAGTGCTCTGGCACCCTCACCTGGGAACAAGTGCTGACATAGGTATGTGTGTACCTCTTGCAGAGAGCCACTGGCAGCCCCCAGGCAGACTGACACAGGTGTGGGCCAGGTGTGGCATTGCTTTCAGCCTTAAAATTTTCCAACTTGGTGATTAATTATTGTTAAAGCTCTAGACAGAACAAAGTCTAGTTTTTTCTCCCCTTATATGTACTAGTTGCATTCCTTGAAAATTTAGGAGATATTAAACTTGTGCAAAAATAGTTTTGTTTATATTAAAACAGATTCCTAACTCAGATAATTAGACATGAATTTTTCATCTATATGATGTCTAGGGGAGCAGAGCATTTGAAAGTCAGGTGGACATAGGACAATTTTTCATTGTGTGGGAGAGCTCCA
Source organism: Spermophilus citellus (assembly GCF_964194105.1). Lineage (NCBI taxonomy): Eukaryota > Metazoa > Chordata > Mammalia > Rodentia > Sciuridae > Spermophilus > Spermophilus citellus. Next base: position 28,502,919 of record NC_138182.1, read on the forward strand.
CACTTTGCAGAATGTGGATCAATTCTGCCACCTGCCCTTAATATGTCAGGAGTAATCTAACTTCCCTCATCACTGAAGGACCAAAAACATCCCACAAAGTTTGAAAAATCCCATCCAATGAGCAGTGCTATTATAGAACACTTAGGACACAGGGTTATACATGTGATTCTATTTTATTAAAGAATGTAATTATTATAGAAACCTATATGATGACCACAATTATAGTGAGTAATGACCATTGTATTGCTACTACAATGTCAGCCTGTTGAGGGCCAAGACAACATCTGCAGTGTCCAGAGAATACAAGACAATATCAATAAATTAATTGGTGCTCATTAGTTATATGTTGAATGACTAAAGACTCAGGGACGTCTATTTACAGAAGAAGTGATATCACTTTCATTAGTATTATATACCATTTTATCAAACTTCATTGTTAAGCTGTTACTATAAAGCTATTATGCTGAATTGTACAAATCTAGAAACTAGCCAGTGATATGTGCCTAGCTGAAGCAGGTTTCCTTTGTGTGTTGAATTTTTTATTAATACTATTTAAATATACCATGTAAGAAAAGGAATGCTAGCAACATTTATAGATTTTGTGGCTTTTTCCTCTTTCAAAAAACATTCTCTTCCATTGTAATACAACTATCAAGAACATCTTGGGTATAGGAATGCAGAGAAAAACAATAAAGATAATCTCTTCCCCCAAGGATGTTATTAGCCATTTGGAGAGATGAACTTCATGTCTAGAACCACTAATGCTAGTAACCAAGTGACATATGGAATAACGGTGTCATTAAATATAGTAAGAGACTGTGGAAGAGATTATACATCATAAGGATAGTCAGAAGGTTCACGGAATAGTGGATCTTGACCACGGTGTTAAGTGATGGACCGAATTTGAACTAATTAGTGAAGAGGACCATGTCCTAGGCAAAGGGAGAAAACGTAACAAAGCTTTAGAAAGGGCAGAACCTGACAGTGTGGAAAGAGGCATGGGGAGTGGCAGGGGAAGTTTGCCTGTTGGGGAACAATGTAAGGAATGTTGGTTGGCTGAGTAAGGACCACACAGAAAGATTATTCAGTATTAGCCAGAATTAATTTAGAAGAGCTAATGTTCATGTATGTTACAGTGTTTTGTTTTGTGATTTACTTATTTTAGTCACTAAAAATGAAGTGATAATGATAATTCTTAGTAGTCACATAAGCAAGTATTATTGTATCATTTTACTATTATATTTTATGATTTTTAAAATTGTCTTCAGTTAACTAATGTTAGCAAAGATGAAAACACATAAAGGAAGGCTGTGTGCTGAGCACAGCTTGAGTTGGAACCCAGAGTCACAGCTTTGCCATTTTAGTCAATAACCTGATTCTGATGAACTTCAGTTTTCCCATCTTTAAAATGGGCATAGTCCCTCATTTATAGACACGCACACAGGTGTGTGGGCTAAGTGCAATAACAGGTGTGAGGTAGCCTATTAAGTAGCCCAGAGAAGGCACTCAGTGGATGTCTTTTATTTGGTTAAGATATGGTATTTTTCCCCAGAAAGTGTATGTACAATCTGTATTCAGGCTTGGAACTATTAAAGCTTATAAAATTATATTTCATCAGGCAAGCAAGTATTTATTATAAGTGACCTTGAATTCTCTGAACTTATTTTCTCCATCCAATAAGATAACATACCAAGGTCATGGAGTTATGAGGATTAAACAACATTATGCATGAAAAGTACCCACTATACTGTCTGTTCCCATCTTTACTACAGTCCCAAGGGGTATGTGTTATCAATTCCCGATTTCATATGGGCAGGAACTGAAATACAGGGAAGGTAAGTGACTTGCTCAGGATTTCCATTTGTTAGGTGGTGAGGTTGGACTTGAACCACAGACCCTCCTAATCCAAATCAAGTGTGTTTCCATCATAAAAATGCTGCTTCTAGCCTTCACAATGTACCAGGAAACCCTTTCCTTCAAATACCCCTTAAAAATGATTTATACAATAGTTTGGAAAATACTGGGCAGAATAATGAACACTGCCTGAAAACCAGATTTTCTGTATATAGTGCAGTCCTGCCTAGACCTGCCTGTCCAACAATAAAGAGAAACAGGAAACAGATGGGCTGTTCATAGCAACTTATTTTCAAAGCATTTCTCTGAATACCTTTAAGGTCACACTGAAAGCCATGGGAGTGGGGTGGGAAATTTGACTGTTAGAATTTAGTCTACCTTGTAGCATTGATCACTACTTTCGGGGATTGTAAACATGCTTGATTTTTCACCATCTTATTTCATAGCAAGTTTTTAAATCCAGTTGCCAACCCATTATTAATAGTGTCTTTGGTTCCACTGAGAGTAGTAATATTCCCTATGAAGTTAAGTATTTTGGAAATCCAGCTAGAATAGGAACAAAGGTACAGACTTACACAGGTATTGGGTTGCAGAAATTGCCATTCTATATCCATATGTACTATCACTCTTGGCACATGGCAGAATTTTAGCAAGTTAGAAGTCAAGTTTATGGGAGCAGGAAAATGTTAAACATTTGCCAAAGTGAATTATGAAACAAAAATTGTATTTACAGAAAAAGTCTATGCTCTTCAATTTTCTAAACATTGTCATGCTCTGCATTTCTGAGCTGCGATCAACCTAACATCTTGACATTGACATTGAACTCACATTCTTCCATGATATGAAGTAGGAAGATGTCCTGTAAGGTCATCTGTTAGAATTTTTTTTTTTTTTTTAACTGAATCGCTGTGAGAAAGTGTAGTACAGGCTCATCTGCTGGCTCGGAGTCTCTGCCAAAAGAACCTTTGGAATAACAACAGCAAAATTCATGAGATTCCTGTGAGTTTCACTGTGTTCTTTGAATGCTGGCTTCTTTCAAGATCTATGGGCAGCCACAGGCACAGCTAGAATCAGGCTCAGCCAGAATTCACCATCTGCTGCTCCTCTTGGGAGTATGAGAAGAAGATGATAATTTTTAATTATTAATTATTCATCACTAGACATTTATTAAGACCCCGCAGTCTTCTGCTCTTGGAACTCATGCTCTAAATTAAACAGGCTGAAACCAGAAGAAATGTCTATCTCCTTTAAAAAAAAATGAAAAGATCTGTCTTTTTAAGAAAACAATTTACACTAAGCATTAATTAAAATTTATTTTCTTTCCTAGGAAGTACAATGGGTGGATAATATATTCAGGTTGAAGAAATGCAAAATAGAAGTTCAGAGCCTGGATACTTTAACTAGATTCTTTAGATGAGAACAGGTATTTTATTACGGACCTTTTCTATGACACACACCTAGCTCATTCATCAGTAGAAGTAAAATCAGATAAATGAAACTCCAACTTTGCAAATGACCTTCAAGGAGCCTAACCATGTGCCTGCTCTCTGCAAGAGATTTCCAACGACATGCATAGCTTCTGCTTACATGCCTCCATGACAGGAAGCTCACTATCCCCAAAGGAAATTAACCTGCTCAGAACATTTATTCCTGATCTTGTAGAGTTTACATCTATCCAGAGATATCAGACAATAAACAGTACATTTAATAAATAAATTATAATACATTAGAGTTCATCCCATTTTCAGATGTCCTTTTTTTGTCATAAAGTTTTCCCTTTTATTTTATTTCATAAAACAATTGTTGAATTATTTGGAGAAAGTGCTTGTTGCCCTCTCAACCCAGTTCATTTTCAAGCTGTACACTCCTCGTTGGCTAGAGAGTTATTCATATGTATTAGTTTGCTAGAGATGCTGTAACAAAGTACCACAGACTGGATGATTCTTCACACTCCTAGAGGCTGGAAATTCAAGACCAAGGTGCTGGCAGAGGTGGTTCCTCCTAAGGCCTGACTCTTACCTCATTAATAGCTACCTTGTCCCTGTGTCCTCACATGATCTTCTCTCTGTACGTTTCTATGTCCAATCTCCTCCTTTTATAAAGATTCTAGGAGTATTGGGTTAGGGTCCACCTTCATGACTTTAACTTAATCTCCTCTCTCAAGGCCTATCTCCAAATTCAGTCACATTGTGACTATAGGGGGTTAGTTCTTCAACATGAATGTATGTGTCCCCTCAAAAGAGGACACAATTCACCCCATAGCACCTGTCCATTTTCAGTTGGAACACACAGAGGCAGGAGGGAAGATGCAGGCAGGACGGTTCCTTCCCATGTTCTAGACATCTAGATTAACTTCCATAGCCCCAGCATCGTTTGTTGACTGCCAGTGAGTTTGCAGTCAGTGAGAAACCCACGTTCTTTAAACCATTTCTTTTTAGTTCTGTCTTTTCCATCCTTCCCATAGTTTATTCATTCATTAAGTTCGTCATTCACTAAATCTGACCTGAGTACCCACCTCATGCCAGGCATGGAAACTGGGTGTACATCAGGAACCAAGTAGACACTGTCCCTGCCTCTTTAGGAACTTAAAATCTATCAGTGAAGGCTGCCAATAAGCAAGTAAACACATAAATATGTGATTATATGTGTTATGAAATGAATGGGCATGTAAGTAATATAGGAGGCACCCTGCCTTTGATAGCTATTTGGGGGGAAAGGTGCCAAGGTACAGTACCTGCCCCGCCCCTTCCCAGGCAAGATCCTAGAGGTCTTTTATTATTTTTAGTGCCCTCCCACCTTCGCTTCACTAACAAATGTGATAAGTACAACACCTTGAGTTTCATCCAGAACAGGTCACAACAGTACACTCTTGTCCTAGAACTAACAATAATGTGTATCAGCTGCACCTCACTGAAGATCTAGCCTCCACACATCAAGTGGGCCTCTAATTAGACACATTAAAGTTAAAAGTGCCCACTCCAAATTTTTTTGTATCCCTAGCTGAGTTTTGAATGTTCCCCTGGTTGTATCATATTTATGGCAAAAGGCCTTTCAAGTTGTGCTCCTGATGATTTCTAAAAGGCCAAATCCATTTACAGCATTTCATTCATCATGTGGGGAAATGGAAGTTGTTTTCAATCTAAGCAGAGAACACCATTTGCAAAACAGAATGCATACATTTTACAGTGCCTGGGCTTAAAGGTGATGTGCACCAGCTCCTTTGAAATGTCCCCAAGGTGCCCACGCAGGCCCACCCACTCAGGCCATGGTCAGAAGTTACCCAGCTCAGCTCGGTATGCCTTCTTTCTCCCTTACCTTGGCCATCCTTGATTTTAGAGGCCAGATCTACATTCACTGTCCTGATTCAATCTGATCCCCCACACAGCCAGCCCCATTGCATCCAAAGTTTGGGCAAAAGGCACTACAGATCCATTGAAATGGCTGCAGCTGGGGTGGGTGGTATTTAATTAGATTGAGGAAACTGGGGCTTGGGTAGACCATCCAGCAGCCCCTCAGCCTTGACCATCACAGGATTACCTACCCGGAGGCTGTGTGAGCAGAGAAGTGGAGAAAATGAAATGTTTTTAGAAACACTCAAACCTGACCTTTAATCACAGTCTGTCACAGTTCATAAGCAGAGAGGTGCTATCTTAAGCATTTGTTTATGTGGATAATGCTTGACATAAATTACATGCCAATTTGGCACATTAAGGTACGTTGCACAATAGACAGAAGGGAGATTAAATTGCAACAAAATTCATTTGTTCGTTTATTCATTCACTTAATATTCCTTGAGCATCTATCACGTGCCAGGCTTTGTTCTGGGCACTAGAATTACAACAGAGAACAACACCTACAACATTCCTTCTCCTTCTGATCTTATACTCTGGTGGAGGTGGGACACAGACTATGAATATGTGAGTATTTGTTATTCAGAGAGTAAAACACGTTTTGAATAAAATAAAGCAAGGAAGAGAGGTTACAGTAACAGGCAATGAAGCCTTAAGTTGTGGCTGATGGGCGGGGAAGATCTTGTTGATGGGCAGAGATCTGAAGAAAGAGCAGGTGCTAGTCATGTGGGGTATCTTGGGGAGAGAGGGTTTAGGCAGAAGGAGGAACTAATGCAAAGGCCTGGGCTCAGCACCTTCAAGGACAGATGAGGCCTTAGTCTTCATTGCTGGTGTTTCAAAACCAAGAGTCAGATTATTTTTTGCTAAGCTTCCCCTATTTTGTTTTTATTACTAAAAGTACATGAGAAGGCTGAGGTTGTGGCTCAGTGGTAGAGCGCTTGCCTAGCATGTGTGAGGTTCTGAGTTCGATTCTCAGCACCACATATAAATAAAAAAATAAAATAAAGGTTCATCACAACTTATATATATATACACACACACACACACACACACACACACACACACACACACATATACACGCACACACACGAGAGAAGAGGTTTTTTGTTTTTTTTTTTTTAAATCTACCAGGTCTGTGTTCTTAACTGGCTAAAGAATTAATCTCTCTCTGTGTGTTTGTGTGTGTGTGTGTGTGTGTGTGTGGGAGTTAGTGGTCTACCTGACGTAGAACCCCTTTGTAGTTCATTATATGATCTGTTATTAGCAATCAATCCTGCTGGTGTGTTTATTTTTATCCTCCAAATAAAGCACAGGGTTGGGTAAGGGCCTGCATTGTTTGAAATTGGAATGGGGACTCTACTTCTTTACACATTTCCCCACAGCTACGTTTGACTGTCCCGTGGTGGCAGATGGTTTAATAAGCAAGGCTGGGATGAGACTGCTTCCCAAGGCCAGCCTTATTTTCAGGCATCGTTGGCCAACCCTGAGCAGTTCTTGGTCCACTTCTCTGCACTGTGCATCTTGAGAAATGTCAGGAATTTTTTCCATCACAAAGCAAACAACTTTCTGTTTCCACGTGTTTATTGTGCCTACCAGGCAGTCCACCAGGATGCAGGCGACACTGAACTCAGCTCATGTAGTTCCCACGGGGGCCGTGGCCATCCACCAGGTCAATAGTTAACTCTTAGAACACCACAGACTTGTGGTTCATGAGCAGTCACCCAGAAGAAATGAATAAAACCCAGTGAAATGCCACCGACAGAACTCCCGAGGAAAGTTTGCAGAAATAAGATCAATTTTTAGATTTATTCTCTGACCATAATCCTTGTTTTTAAATGCCTCCATTTCTCCATTTGTGAAATTCAAAAACATTGTGGACGTGAATATGTATTAAAAGAAAACATTAAAATAAGACCTCATTGTCTTTCTTGGTTAGAGCTACTTCTTTGTTAACAATCAGCTACTTGAGCATGGTTGAGATGGACAAGACGATGAAAAGAGGTAACCTGTGGCAAAGGTCTGCTGGAGAGAGATGAGAGATAAAAAAAAAAGCATGAGGCAATAGCTGAGCCATGGATGTAGTTAAAATAGCCTAGGCTACACGTATATATGTGAACTAAAGGGTCTGACTATGGACCTCTTGAGTTACTCTCATTATTCCAGCAAGGGACCTATGAGGAGGAGCCCATAACATGATGGAGTCACAGCGGTAGGAAGAGAACAGAGGCAAAAAGAACAGAAGAGGAGCCTGATAAAGAGAAAGTGTCAAAAGCAGACTTGAGCAATAATGCCAAATGCTGCCAACAGGTGAAGCCAAGTGAGGACCAGAAAGTTCCATGCTGGTCATGACACCCTCGTTCCCAAGGAGCTGGAATGGTAGTAAATTGGAGAATGAGTGGGATTAGGAAAGGGAGATGGGAGATAGAGAGGGAAGTTTTAAAAAAACTCAGCTGCGAGGAGAAGTAGTTAAATAACTAAATATGGCAGGGAAAGTCATGTTGTTTTATAAGGTGCCACTGGATCCCGAAAGCTGATTCTTCCAGTCTGACTGGCCAGGAGTGCCTGCCCCCTTTCTCAACATGCAAATCAACAGACTCAGGAGTGGTGCTTTAAGTTAGATCTATTGTTATTATTAATCGACTTAATATTGTACCTACATATGGGGTACAGTGTAACATTTCAATACATGTGTACCATGTGTGATGATCAGGTCAGGGTAATTGACATATTCATTACCTCAAACATTTATTTTTTCTTTGTGTTGGAAACATTCAAAATCCTCCCTACTGGCTATTGTGAAACATTCAACTGTCATCAACCATAGTTCTCTTACTATCCTATAGAACGTTAGGAGCTATTTCTCCTGTCCAGCTGCACCCCAGCACCTGTTACCCATCCTCTTTCCATCCCTCCCCCCCCCCCACCCTTCCCAGCCTCAGGTCGGTCCCAGTTAGATACCTGCGCTTGGACTTTCTATCATCTCCAGTTATTCCTAAGTAGATAAAAGAGTTTTAAAATCATATTATAGATGTTATGGCTTTGATGCCAGCAGTCTTTAGTAGGAATAAAACCCTGCTTTGAAAGGCATTGATGTGAAATAACTTCAGTAAGGAATCTCTCCCTAAAGTGCGAAAAGTGAGAGAATGGACATCCCAGCTGTCCACCTTGACAGGCATTGGGGGCATCCAGAAGAGGGGTGAGTTTTAGTTGTATCTGCTGCTCCCAGAGGAAAGCTGGAATAAGTCCCTAGCAGCTTAGGCTTGAGGGGTTTGTCTCCACAGCTAATAAGGTCCACTGTCCCCAGGTCTCCTGGGCGTTGATCCATCTCCAGAGCTTCTCCTCGTTTTGCCTTTCCTGAACCCCCAAGCTTTGCCTTCCTCCCACCCACATAGCTGCCGCACTCTCCAGGCCTGCAATACACTGCCAGGGAGAGTCCCATTGACTTCCGACCTGGTTGGAGATTGTGTCAGGGAAATAAGAAATCAAACTCTGAAGCACTTGAGACCATTTTCTTCCAGCTGGCTTTCCTTGGCTCCTTGCCCCGCCCCTTTGCCTCCAGCTGTCCTCCATTGTGCTTCTCTAAGCCAAAGTGGGACTTAGTTCAAGCAGATATCTGAGAGACCGAAAACTATGAACAGCTTTTGCATGAAGACGATGCAAGGCCTGAAGCTGCTCGGGTGAAGACCCTGCCTCCCTACCCAGGGCGGGAACACTTGCCCATTCATTCAGGTACCCATAGAGCTGTTCATTCAAAAATGACTTACTGAGTGCCACTGGGTTTATGATGTTCACCTAGCGTCCCAGAACCCAAGGAGTAAAATGGTGACCAAAATAAACATGGAGTCTACCTCACAAAATTGACAGTCCAAAGAGCTCTGGAGAAAAGCATATTGACAACTAATTACATAATACATGAACTATTGCATATGGTGAAAAGTACCTTTAAAGAAAAGGTAACAAGCTAGCAATGAGAAGTTTTAATAGTAGCTCTAGATTTAGATTGGACACTCAAGGGAAGGCTTGCCAGGCTGATAGAAGGACAAAGGGAAGAGCAGAGAGAAGGGCATCTAGTCAGGTCAAACAGCACTGCCAAGACCCAAGGGTGGAGAGTCCAAGGTGATTGAAGAAAGGGGGTCAGGAGATCGCAAGATGAGCCTGGAGAGGTGGGCAGGGGCCAGCCACACCCAGCCCGAGAAACCGGTAAAGCATGAAGCCCTGGAAGCAAGGAGGAGTTTTGAGAAGAGTGTCCAAATGCTGCTGAGATGCCATCTAAGTGAAGGACTGAGACCTGCCCACTAGCTGAGCAGAGGCTATGGGACACTTTAGCAGGAGTGTGGCCAGGAAGTCAGGCTGGAGCAGACTAAAGTGGGTAAAGGAGAGGAACTGAAGGCATACATAGAAAATTCCAGAAACAAACAGTTGATGAGTTTTAAACTGCAAGCTGATTTGGGTCACATGTTGAAATCTCATGCCATCTTGCTCTTCCCACTTGGGACTCCCATCATCCCTTTATTCGACACATCCAGGCTCTATATCCCACCTGCCCGTTGGTCAGTACCCTCTCTGTGATCAGCTGATCTGTCACAGTATTTCAGTGCTTAGGTTCAGATAATGTGTAAAGTTCAGTATTGTCCTGTCTCAGGCATCCATGGTAGTCTTGGAATACAAACCTCAAAGATATGGGGCATTGAGGCTGCGGTGAGGCTCAGTGGTAGAGCCCTCCCTAGCATGTGGCGCCCTGGTTTCCCCCCAGCACCACATAAAAATAAATAAATAAATAAAGGTATTGTGTCCCCCTACAACTATATATATGTGTGTGTGTGTATATATATATATATATAAATATATATAAAGATATGGGGCACTACCTGGTATAAGAATGGTGGTATTTTTTTTTTTTTTTGCTTTTTAAAATTTTGCTCCCTGAGTTTTCCAGTGCTTTAGAATTTACCAGTTTATAGAATCGCCTACAAATCTGAATAACCTGAAATTTGAGCAGTACTTTCTGTTCTGATAATTTTACCACCAATTTCAAATTAATTTCACTATCCTTCCTTCCTTCTGTGCCTTTTGTGTTGCATAAGCAAGTATAAACTCTTTGACCTCATCATTTGAAAAGACCCTGATTTTCTATGTGTCCTTTCTGGTGTGCTTTGTTCTGTTTTGATTTATAACTAACTACCTGTCACAGCTCAGTCTGCCTTCGATTCCATTTTTATAGAACAAATTATATGGAGTTGGACTCTTTCAAGCAAGCCCACTTGCAAAAATATCCAAATATTTTGCCTCGTGTGTTTCTTGCCGCCCCCACTCCCACTGGGGTAGCATTTTGGCGTTAACTAGACTGTCTGGTAGATCTTTCCTTCTCTTCCCACTCCTGCTATTTGCCTGCTATTCACCTGGTCCCTGCTGCATTCATCTCTTGGCCTTGGGTCACTTGGGTTTCTGCCCTGTGTTCAATGCTTGGGTTCTCCCTTTCCTTTCCATAGTTATTCCAGATCCCTGCCACTTTGCCCCATGTACCCACATGAGATTTTGAAGCAGAGGAGCACTCAGGTATGAGTCATCTTGTTTGGGGCTCATAATTCCACACCAAGTATCTCAAGAAATCAGGAAGAATGAGGAAGGGAACTCATGTGCTGTGAGCTTCTGCCTGTATTGAGCATCTTTCTTAGTCTGTCTTTCACAAATTTTCATAGTGATCCTGAGGTAGGAAATGTTGTCCCCATTTTTTAAATAGATAAACCATCCTCCAGAAAAATTCATTGAGTTTTGAGAACTACCCATAAATCTAGTTTTCTAGGGGAAAACTAGAAACCATCCTTCTTTCCTGCCTAAAGTTCAAAGTGGCTGATGGTTATCTGTGCAATATGGAGACCCTCATGAAGCTGCCGGCACTTGAGGTGCAGACCTTGCTCCTCTGTGCTGGGCAATGGCTCTCTGGCAGGCAGGCATCCTTAGTGCTGGAGTCCTCACAGAAGGTGCCTTCACCACTAGGTGGAGATGGAGCAGCACTGCAAGTGGGCACAAGGCACGCAGAGCCTTCCAGAGCACTCCACTTGAAAAATAAGTGAGAGAGGCGAAACACGTATCGTTACCCATTGTCAAGTGACACTATGGTGGCAGGTTGTGCATTCACAGTATTGTACAGCCACCACTTCCCTCTCATCCCAACTCATTTCCACCATTCAAGTAAAACCCTTAACCATTAAGAAGTTTGTCCCCCACCACTCCTTCCCTGTGACCCCTGACTTCTTTCTGTCAATTTACCTTTTCTGGATATTTCCTTTTTTGAAATTTTTTTTAGTTGTTGATGAATTTTATTTTATCCATTTATTTATATGAGGGGCTGAGAATCAAACCCAGTGTCTCACACATGTGAGGCAAGTGCTCCAAGCCACATAATATACCTTTAATTATATTAATAATGTTGTAAAAGCCCATCCACATTAGAGCAGGTATCCTAACAGCATTCCTTTATGTGGCTGAATGGTATTCCATTGGCTGAATGATATTCCCCTGGCCATATGAAATCAAGAAGGATGAGGAAAGGAACTAGCATTTGGTGGACATCTGTGAGCATTCGTGCACTGGTGGACATTGAGCTGTTTCCACCTTCCAACTACTGTGAATAGTGTTGCTGTGACCATGTATGTGCCTTGTTTGAATACCTGTTCTCATTTCTTTGGGGTATATACCTAGGAAAATTGCGGGATTATTTACTAGTTCTGTGTTACTTGAGGAACACCAAACTATTTCCATAGCAGCTGAACGATTTTTACCTTCTCACTAGCAGTGTATGAGGACTTCAAACTTTTTAAATGATAACTCACAATAAGAAATACATTTTATGTTGAATTGCTGCCACCCAGCATTCACATGTGTGTATATATTTATATGATGAAAGCGTCATAAACAGTATTCACCTTTACTGTGTCTGATGTACTCTAAGATATTCCATTTCGTTAGAAAGATACCCTGGCTTCAGCTCACCAAATTACCTCCACAACTCAAAGCAAAATGAATTTTTTAAATGGGATTAGCTATTATACCAGAGTATTATTTTAATTGTATTTAATAAAATAATGAAGGGTTGGGGTTGTAACTCAGTAGTAGAGCACTTGCCTTGCATGCATGAGGCACTGAGTTCGAGCCTCAGCACCAGGTAAAAATAAATAAATAAATAAGGTAAAAATATTGTGTCCATCTACAACCAAAAATATTTAAAATAATAAGAATAATATAATGATGTTTCTTTCCCTTTGGATTATAATGAATTTGCGATTTTTTTTTGTCAATTGGAAACAGTATGTGTGTGTATATACATATGTGCTCTTTGAAGGAGTTTATTGTGTGAGGTTGCCATTTTATGTATCATAGTCTCAAAAGAGAAAATTGAGATCATATTCAAGTATGAGCAATACTGCATGTGCTTGATATGCTCTGAGGCTTGTAACTGGCTAGTATTCTATAATCTAGTGTCAATTTGGGGGACAAGTATTGCATCTATGGTTTCCATTTATTGAATGGTTCAAGTATTTAAATATCACTTGAATATCATATAGAAGGGTGAGATGCTGAAAAGCAGGTGTGGACAATAAAAAAAGTGAGTGACAAGAGTGAAAAAGAAGTAGAATCAAGGAAACTTGGGGCTGAGGTTGTAGCTCAGTGGTAGAGTACTCGCCCAGCACGTGCAAGGCCCTGGGTTCGATTCTCAGCGCCACATAAAAATAAGTAAATAAAATAAAGGCACTGTGTCCATCTACACCTAAAAAACAAATACTAACAAAAAAAGAAAAAAGAAAAGAAAAGAAAACTTGAAGGAGAATGGGCAAAGCTTCTCAAAGTTGCAACAGTTATTCGTGACCATCTTCAAGCATCCTGTGAAAACTGGGCTCTCTGGAGGGAGTGGTGCTTTGGGAGCAGCAGGGCATAGTAGGTAAAGCCCAAGCTCTGGAGCAGCTCCATGGGTCAGACTGAAGGACTTAGATGGGAAACTGTTACATTTCACTTCTTACCAACCTCTAACTGGCACTTAGTATTCTCTTCAATTACAAATATAGGCGACAAACTATATACAGTATTATTGATAGCACCAATAAAAGCGACTATTATTTGCTACCAATAGAAGTCAGGTATTTTCATCACATTACAGGTGCTTTAGGTTTATGGAAATTTTACTTATGCTTTTAGATATTATTTTATTTAAAATTTACTATTAGACCTGATTCTGGAGTATTTTATTTAAGGCGCTAATAAAGAATTTGTGTGTATACAATACCACAATTTTATGTTTTTAAAAGAACTTTTTAATTATGGCTGGGTTTGTGGCTCAGTGGTACAATGCTTGCCTAGCATGTGTGAGGCACTGGGTTCAATCCTCAGCACCACATAAAAATAAATCAATAAAGTAAAGGCCCATAAAGAAAAAAATTATAATTACATTTTAAAACAATTCATTTTCTTTATAACCTGTGGATTTTATTTTATTCATGTAAATTTATTCTGAGAAGGAGCCATAGGCTTCACCAGACTGCCAAAAAGGTTCATGACACAAAAATTGTCAAGAAATTTCTAGAGCTGCGCTGTTCAATAAGAGAATCACCAGCCACTGGTAGCTATTATGCCCTTAGAATGTATATAGCAGTCACCAGCCACTGATGTACATTCCAAGGACAGAATAGCTATTCGTGGTTAATGCCATAAAAACTTAGAGGTGCCGTAAAAATTGCATCAGATTTCAAATATTTAGTGCAAACATATTAAATGTTCTACTAATGATTTTGATGTTTATTACATATTGAAATGGTAATATTTTCAGCATACTGGATTACTATTGGACCTCCATCAGTTTCAGTTTCCTCCACTGTAAGAATAAATAGGAGGCCAATGGAGAGAGTATTGCTAGTTTAACCCCAGGTTCAGCCTTTCACTGATCTATTTCTCACATAGCCGCCCCTCTCTTACCTTTCACCCAAAATTCCCAAAGAAGGCCATGTACATGGCTCTTTCTCTGACTCTTTTGCTACTCCTTGTTTTAATGAACACAGTATAAATCAGACACATGGAGAGTAACACACAAAGGTAAGGATATAAGAAATCATAGACAAAATTAATTTCTAAAAATAATTTAAAAGGATAAGAGAAAGGAAAAATTCCCCTGGAGAGCAAAGAAGGTGGAAAATAAGGCTAGAGGTAGGGTGGAGTATTTCTCCAACTGCAGTTACCACCCATCCTGTATTTATTCAGAGAGGCTGGAGTAGCATTTGGATAAGACCCAGGCAAACCACCAGCACATTCCTGGAGTTGGTGAATGGCCACTTACAGAGCAGGACACCCCGGGCATGTCCCTAAACCAAAAACTGAAAGTCCAGCAAGCTGGTACAATGACCAGGGAGGTACCAGTGTGTTTCTTAGGAAGGAGGACTGGAGGGGGTTCACCTGCCATCTTATTTTCTTACTCATGCATTAATGAAGCCCTGAGCATCTCTGATGCCAGCACCCTGGGAATACAGAGCGCTTCCTTTGAATCTCCTTTGAGATCATGGAACAGTGTAGGGTAGAGGACAGGTAGGATAGTATCATATACACCCTATGAATGAGAAAGGAATAGGTCAGACACATAGGTGGAAAACTGGTCAGTACCTGGTGGAGCAGGCCTGACCTGACCCGAAGCTTGAATTTCTCTATGGCCAACACCACGGGTCAGAATCATGACCCTCCAACTCCATTTCTCAGAGTGACCTCTCCCAGCCTGACGGTCTGCAAAGCTCATTACTCTCCACCTCACTTCTGAACAGTTGGAATTGCTCTCCCCACCAGCCTGCCGAGCTGCAGCTGTCCCTCATTCAGTTTCTGACAGCCTCGCCCTCCTACACAAAGCCCTGCCTGTCTGGTCAAAGTAGGGTGGTGATTTCCCACCCTTTCTAAAAACATGCCTTGCAGGACTTTCCCCATCCTGCAAAATACTCTCCCCTTCTCAGTTACATTTTCTAATGCTTCTGAACAAGGCCTGAGGGTGGAGAAGGTAATGTGTGTGCTTCTGTGTTACCCGGAGCCTTCTAAAAGGCAGGAACCAGGGGGATTGCACCAGGCAGCTCTGTGAACAGATGGCCATTTGGAGGACTTTGAAGGTGAAGTCAGTGCTGCTCAGTGAGGTAGACAACTTCTTTTTAAAGTGTTAGCTCCAAATGAAGGGATGCTGTCCATGTCTTCAATGCCCTAGTTCCACTGTCCTTAATCCCAGTGTTAATAACCTGGCTTTGGGCTATGGTCTCTCTCCCTGGCCCCCAGGACATGCCAAGTGGATAGTTGCTATCAGTTTTAAGCTCATCAAAGCACTTTGCTATTGCTTCATTAATTTCATAGTAGATGACTTGGTCATTTTCATATCGATTTATCCCTTTCTAATCCCCAATTATTTTTTTGGTCCCCTGCCAACTTCTCCTGCCAGTCAGCCAGTGTGTGTTCTTTCTTATTTTATCAAAACATTATTGAGAAGGTGAATCTGTTGCCAAAAATTTAAATAATGCATGTCAAAAACTTCTATAAAATAATTTATTATCCAGCATTCTGCTTTAGCCAAGCCATGGTTCTTCTCTATGGTATGGAAAATCTTAGAACCTGCCCTAAGAAATAATTTTTTTTTTAGTTGTTGATAGACCTTTATTTTATTTATTTATATGTGGTGCTGAGAATCGAACCCAGTGCCTCACACATGGCAGGCAAGTGCGCTACCGCTGAGCCCCAGCCCCAGCACCCCAAGAAATAATTTGATAGTGAAAAGGAACGTTTTTCATTTTGTAGAGAAATAACTTGTCTAAAATAGCACCAGGGTCAAAATAAGAAGAATAAGGAGTTTCCTAATTCCTAGTCCTTCAACCTTTGTTGGTAGGTAAGTGTAAACATGCAGAAAAGGAAACATTTAAAAGAAAAGAAAAAGTATATGTGAAATTTGTGTCATGTGAATATAAATAAAATTAATCAAAATTTTTAATTTCCCCCAATTTTGTGTTTCTAAAATTTCAGATTTTAGTAAGTGGTGCCTTTGAGCAAAATTGATCTGTTCCCTGTGACTTACACTGTAAATGTTTATTTTTGAGCATGAAATTGGGAACACCAATGAAATAAAAAAAATAGAAATAGTGGCTGTAGCTCTATAAGGTACTTAATTTTTATCACTAACTCGTAGTCATAGCTTATCACCCAATACTTCAGTTCCACCATGACAATGCTCCTTTTCTGTGTTGTTGGATTATCATTTATACAGAGAAGAACCAACAGTTTCTTAGTTCTCTGTTACATTGTAAATGTTTAGGAAAGAGTGATGACAATTGATATAAATATAATTGGTTTTCATCCTGCTGAGCATTACCTGTCTGTGCATTTTTGGTAAATACTCATATGCAAAGCAATATGGTTTTTGGCTTCATCAGAAGAGACTTAACATTTATTCTAAGATGTTTTAACAGTTGGCTACTTACCATAGCTAGTTACATTGAACTTATTTGCATCTGCATGTAAATAACTACTTTCATGATAAGGGGTGATGGAAAAAAATACATGCTTTCTTCTTTGCATAGACATCCATAAATACAACATTAAAGGGTTACTATGCCAGAAGTGTTCTGCAGAATTTGAGGTGAAATTTTTATAAGTATAAAGTACATATGGACTACAACATCTCCTCATTTGGGCTCTGGGTTAAGAATATGCAAATATACCAGCCCTACTTCGAGAAATTGATAGGACTAAATCAAGTAAATTTTGAAAAGATGCTAAACTAACAAGAACCTCTAGTCATATAGTTTACCCCAGGCCCCAAAGTTGTCTGTGCATATGTTTAGGTTTTCTTTGCTTGACACACCTTCAGCCTTGTTGGCAGATCCACCTCACCTTGGTAGCTAGCTCTGCACAGGTGGCTATAAGTAGGGATCCCTCTGCAGAAGGATGGTCCCTCTCCCTCTTTCCTAACACGAGTGTGAGCTTCAGGGGACATCTTGTGCTGAATATTCTGGGTTCATTGGTCACTACAGATCTGATACATAACACTTGTCACCTGCCTTGACACTCATTTAATTGTTGAACTGTGGGATAAGCCCTAGTTCACAGACAAGGAAACTGAGGCCACAGTCGTTCAACAACTCTGCCAACACAGCTCCTGTGCGATAAAGGAGGGATCAACTCTAGGATACAGTGTCACCCCCCTTCTAACTGATCGTCTTTGAATACCTGTTCTTGAGGTCACAGTTCAGTTGTCTGGAATGCGGTTTAGGAAGATGCTCTCTCTTTATTTCCCAGGTTGGAAGCCTGGGATAGCTGACACCACAGTTCCGTTTTATTCTGTGGATCTTCCAGTGCCAGTTAGAGAGGTTCCCAGCAGGTGAGCCTTTTGGTACAGATTTGGCCTCTGAGATCCAGCCTGGCCCAAGTCTTCAATATTAAGCACTCAGTTAATGTCAGTTCCTGCCCAGGGCGACAATGGGCGTCTGGAGGGACCTTCTGTACACAGAGCAGAGAGTGGTGTGGTTTCCTGGCTTTCTTTCCCCTTGCTCCCCCCTGTAATGTTCTACGTTCTGTGTCTTTTATTGTTGTCTGCTTGTATCCTTCAAGGGCTTCCCCTTGCACTGGATAATCACTGGGCTCCTTTGTCTTTGTGCCTTATAAAATTCCTTTGCAGAGGAGCTGAGTAGCAAAGGAAAATTTAAAAAAAGGGGGGGGGGTTCTGCTGCTATTTTGTTTTGAATGAAAAACATTTCAGGAAACATGATTTTCCTTGTTTATGTCTAAATCTAGGCTACAAGCTCTGAAATTCTGTTGCATTCAAGAAAATTTAATGTATTTGTCAATCCACTGAAAAAATTATTTGCAGTGGATAGCAATGGAGTAAATGTTTTCCAAACTTATGGAATCTAACTTTGTGAAGACTTGTGTCTGTGGGTTGGGTTTTTTAAGGAAACAATTATTACTTTTTATGCTTATGACGTGAACATCATGTGGCATCTTTTTTTTTCCTCTAATATTTCTTAGAATAGGATAGATCAGCCCAAATCTCTGTTCTCACACAGGTCAAAAGAAAAGCATGCTATTTATTATGACACTTTCTTCTTTAGGTGATTTCTACACCTCTTATGTATTCTACTATTTACAGTAAAATGAAATTCTTTCTCTATACCTGTCACTGTTGATCTCAGCTGCTGTCCATTTAACTCAATCTAGGAAGCACTTCATTTCCTTTGGAACAGTTCTTACAGTGCAATGTACAGTCATGGTGATATAATATACTTAATACTTTTGGAATTTGAAACTGCTGATCATTTGAAACTGCTGATCAAGAACGGATAAAGCGATCTTTTTCATACATCAAGTGAGTTTCCTTTGTTTCTTCAGCTTGCTTGTGAAGCATTTCTCTTGTGCATAACACATTCTGTTCATGAACGTGCATGTCACTCTGTGACAGTAATTACACATGGGGACCCACGTGCACCCATCCACAGGGGAAGGGGGTGGACTCCAACCCTAACCCAATCAACTCCATCAGATGTTTGAAAATCATTATTAGGTAGTGTCTCTTGAGGTTGGCAAGCATCCAGACTGTTAGCGTAGCTTTGTTTTTACATTTTATTTTTGACCACCATGCATTTTAGTCTCAAAAAAGTTGTCTGAATTGCTAGGAAAGTATAAATGAAATATAAATTAAAATTAATTATTCTTCTGTTGCACGTTTTCCCCCCACAGGCAGCAAATAACCTAGACAGGCATGGCGAGCCTCTTCATTCATTCACTCAACGTGTGAGGACTGACTGTGAGCTGGGAGGAGTGTGGGGATACAAAACCCAAAGATACAGCTCTTCCAAAGGGAGAGAGAGATGGTTCTAATAGGAATCCAGGCAGGAGAAGGGCAAATGCCACCGATTGTGAGATGTAACTCAAAATACTCTCTACCGCTCACACCCCATGTGGCTACTCAGCCAGCTGGAACATAAGGGACCAGTTGGGCCATCCCTTCTTGAAACAGCATGCTCTCCTGATTCCTCCTGCACAACTCAGAGTTCCTACCAACCTACTATGCTGGTTGACTTTTCATTGCTATGATAAAATATCCAACAAATTAAATTAAAGAAGGAAAGATTAATTTTGGCTTACAGTTTCAGAGTTTTCAGTCTGTGGCCAGCCAGCACCATCTTTGGGCCTGAGGAAAGGAAGAACATCATGACTAGGAACATGGGGCAGAGAAGGATGTCGGCTAGGAAGAAGGGGCAAGGACAAAATATGCTCTTCAAAGGCACCCCACTAGTGACACCTGTGTCCTTCAACCAGAATCCTCCAGTAGTCCCTTAAACTGTGAACCTATCAATGGATTAATGCATTGATGAGATCAGAACCTCATAATCCATTCACTTCCCCAAATGCATTGGGGAACTAGCCTTCAACACATGAGTCTTTGGGCAACATTTCAGATCCAAACCATAACACCCCCATGGTGTCTTGATCACCAAATAGACACCCTTCCCTCTGGATTGAGTCCTGGGATGATGCAGCCCCATGTCCGGGTAGACTGAGCCCATTACCAGCCCTTGACAACATGGAGAATAGATTTCAGACAAGATTTCCATCTGCAGCTGCCTCCCCTCAACTCCAGGTCAGGACGCAACCTGTAAGATAAATATGAAAAATAATGACATTCTTTCCTAGTTTCCTTCAGGAACTACAGTAATTCCTTACCCAGGCAAAAGCTGGGCAGTAAGAAAATGAGTAATCTGGGAGAGCTGGCAGGACTTCACATCTGTGATGAGGAGAGTGGTAAAGAAGTTGATTCTCATGTTGCTTATGATTTGAAAATAATAAATATTAATAATGATGATATGATGATGACGACGACGACGACGACGACGATGATATTAAAGTTAGGGGCTGGGGTTGTGGCTCAGCGGTAGAGTGCTTGCCTAGCACATGTGAGGCCTTGGGTTCAATCCTCAGCACCACATAAAAAATAAAATAAAGGTATTGTATCCATCTACAACTAAAAAATAAATATTAAAAATAAATAAATAAATAATAAAGTTAGGATAACTGGTTCTAAAAATGGCTAGACCTAACAGGTATATGACTTTGATCTTATTTTTTGCCCCTTTAAGCCTCAATTTTCTCATCTGTAAAATAGGCTAGCAAGAGTGCTTGCCTCATAGGTTTGAAGTAAGGATTAAATATAATTTTGAAGTGTGTATTTCAGCACAGTATTAAAGTTCAATAAGTGTAGATGGTCTCATTAATCACTATCATGTGTCTCAGGCTACTTTATTTTTTCCAGTCTTCAATACCATTTCCTGGGACCTTTGGCTTTTCCTGTACTACTGTTATCTTTCTCTTAGTCCCGATGTCTACCCCTAATTTCTTGCTTAAAGATTCATTGTTTAGTTTCCCAAGACTTTAAAGGAAGAATCCCCTCATTTTGTATAGGTATGAAATCTAAGGTATACCTCGAGGTCATCTTAAATGACAACTGAAATCAAGAAGAAAGCCAGGGACAGGTTCAGATTTTATTATTGTATTTCAAAGTACCTTTGTCCAGTGCCTCCTCTATCTCTATTTTTTTTATAAGCCCCCCCCCCGCCCCGAGATAAAGAGAAAAAGAGAAAGAGGAGACAAAAGGGTAAATGTTTTATCCCAGCTTGCAGCAGGTGTCATTCTATTTGATTTGCAGGCCTTTCAGCAAAACAAAAGGCCCTTTTTGTTCTTGTACAATATATGTTCTCTTTAAAGGTATTCAAATTAGAAAAAGAAAATAGCATGCACTGGACAGGCTAGAGTTTTAACAGATAGAAACGGGACTCTTAGTTGCTGATTCACTCTTCATAGGGAAAATTAGAGGCCATATAACACATTCATTTCTAAATAGCATTTAAATTTTTATGATAGTTTCCTTTGATATATATATATATATATGAGTGGCATCCTCAGGAAGTTAGTACATTTATAGAACAATTGAAAACTTTTCTAAAAAGCCAGAGAATAAATATTCAGAGAATCTCTATATATTTGAATACCAATATAGAAGAACATGTTTGCTTATTACAGCTAATTTTAAATGTCTCCAACCTGCTGTCTCTAAATAGTTCCTATGGTTGTTCAAAAGTAATATGCCTTCTCAGTCACATAAACAGTAAAAATAAGTAAATAGATAGATAATCTAAGTTAAAAACAGTTCTGGAGTCATTCAGAGTTCATAATATTAATGAATAAAAATAATAAAATGTGGGGCTGGGGATGTGGCTCAAGCGGTAGCGTGCTCGCCTGGCATGTGTGCGGCCCGAGTTCAATCCTCAGCACCACATACAAACAAAGATGTTGTGTCCGCCAAAAACTAAAAAAAAAAAAAAAAAATTAAAAAATTCTCTCTCTCTAAAAAAATAATAATAATAAAATGTGATTGTTTACTATGTACAGTATTCTGTACTGAGTACTTTTCATACATAATGTCATTTACTCTTCCAAACTACCATAGGAAGTAGGTACAATTATCCCCATTTTATAATAGAGCAAAGTAAGGGTTAGGGAGGTTAAGACTTTGCCTTAGGTCTCATGGCTAGTAAAGGCTGGTGCCACGTAGGAGCTGGAGCCCTGCTTTGAGAACCTGTCCATCATTCATTCCAAAGTATCCTGTAATGTCCCTGTTATTCATTGCCATCTAAGGTGGGAGAGGCCCCAGATCAGTGGACACAGGTATTACATTTGCTATCAGATATAATAGTTATTTTGAAGTAAAACCTTTGGGTCCTATTTTACGTAGTATCTATACATTAAAGTATAGATAATAAGAGAAAATTAGCTCTTCAATTTTAGTTTGCATATGAGTAAAAAAAAGAAGTCAGTCTGATGAGAGATTTCATGAGAATAAAAGGTTGTGAGTGGAGTTAAGAATCTGAGTGGTTGAGTGCTTGCCTTTGTCTAAGTGCAAAGTTTGAAAAGCTCATTATATCAATAAGGTAGGACATTTCAGGACACAGTTTTAAAAATGCCATTTAGTGTTGAATTTTTTAAAGTCTTTGTCTTAAATCTTTCCCTTCCATTTCCCAAATGAACTGTTAATCTAGAAAGTCCAATTTGTTTGTTGATGGGAGGGGGTTGCCCGACATTTGTTGTGTTAAATAATGATCATGTAATTTATTAATTCTTTTTGAAAACATTAATCACAAATGTACAGGGGCGGGAGAAGTATCCCATGGCTTATGAGCTGGTTGGCCAAATCTCACCAGCTCAAATATAGCCTGTCATTATTAAAATACAATACTGGTATTTAATCTCCTAGTCAAGCTAAATGATAATGTGAAACAAAGCTAACCCATATCAGGACATCTGATATCAAGAATTCATGAAGTAAAATGCCATGGAACAGCAAGGAATCTAATGCTTTTGTTTCTTATCTTTTGAATACAAATAAAATGAGCTTTATTGGGCTCCGTAGTCTTAGAAATGAAAGGTTAGAGATAAACAGATCTTTGGTGGGATCTGCATGCAGCATTCTCTAAACAAGCAGAGTAAGCAGCTTGTACTGCCTTGTCCCTTTGGGGTGCACACGTGGGGCTCCCGTGCCTCTCAAAAATACTGCATTTCTGGGGGGTGGAGAGAAACACAAAATGCAGATTACACTGTGCCCATGAAAGAAAGGGAAGAAAAGCCCAGGCTGGGGTGTTGTGATCAAGCCTCTGTGCTGCAAGGAGGCTGCCTGGATGGTTTTTTTTTTTTTTTTTTTTCAAACGTTGCAGCAACCAGATGCAAGGGTGCAGCTTGGATTGCCGCAGCGGGCTGCAGTGGTGTATGTTTCAGGGACTGACACAAGGGGAAGCAGCGGCCAGCGCATACCCAGTCTGCTGCCTGGAAGCCTTTCTGCCCCAAGAAGAGCCACAGCAGCTGGGAAATTCCTCCTCCTCCAGCCGAGGCGGAGGCTGAACGGTGGCTCAGGTTGAGGCAGGGGCCGGGGCGGCGCTCCCAGCCCATCCCTCAGCCCCGGGGCTGCTGTGTGGGCAGGGAGGCCTCCTGCCTCGTGTCGGGGAGGCCGGCCAAGAAACTCTCCCTCCCCAGGGAAAGCGGATCCCAGTTCAGGTGGGGACTTCCTGGGTACCGTACCTGGCTGGAGCTGAGCCTGCGGGCGGGCGGCCGGCAGCAGGCATTTCTGGTTACAGCAGCCCAGAAATGAAAGCAGCAGCGGCCACCGCCTCTGAGGGCTGCAGGGAGATCGCACCCAGCAAATAAGAAGCAAGTCCTGGCCCCGGAGGAGGAGGAGCGGCTGAGCATCTCTCTCCCGCTCCTCCGCGTCCTTTAAATGAGGACTCCCTACCCCAGCCGGAGGTGGATCTGCAGAGCCTCCCTCTGAGCCTGACCCCTCGCTTACATCACTAACCTGTGACAGGCACATCTCCACCCCGGTACCTGCTCCTCCAGCGGCTCCCAATCCTGGGAGCCTCTTTGTATGCTGCAGACATGGCCAGCCAGCAGGATTCGGGCTTCTTTGAGATCAGTATCAAATATTTACTGAAATCCTGGAGTAATAGTGAGTAATAGAAAATAACCTCTTTTTGTTTGTTTGTTTGCTGGATGTTGCGTAAGGTTCGAGAAATAATCAGATCTCAACTGGACACATATGTTTGTGAGCCAAGGAAGTTTTTTTTTGTTGTTGTTGTTGTTGTTGTTTTTTTTTTTTTTTTGCTTCCATCTGCTATGAAAATCAAAATGTCAGAGACTGAACTAGCTTTGCTCCAGTGCAAAGGCTGCAGTGGAATGACAGTAGATTTTGTTTGCTTAAATTTTCAAGTGAGATGGCCCTTCAGACTCTGGTGATCTCAGGACCAGGTTTTCCAAGCTGCCTCCTTTGACTGGGTGTTTATTTGATTTGTTCAGGCTTCATCTAAATATTTTTGTGAAGTGCAGTTTAATCAGAGGGGTGTGGCAGGGTTTTGGAGTACTTTGTAATTGTTTTATTAGGGTATTGTTTGAAGACACAAAAGTACTTAATAGTCCAAAACCTAAGATTCACCTTTTTTTTCATACATAAAGGCATCTGAAGATTTATTGGATATCTCCCCTATCCATCTGGATGATATTTAGAATGCCATTTAATATCTGCATTTTTTTAAAAAAAATACTGATGCTTGCTATAGTTCAAATAACGTGCTTTTCTGAAATGTAAACAAGTGAAATTTTGTCCCTAATCGTTCATTAGGTTATCAGAGTATTATGGCTTTTGAAGTTCCATTTCTGACCTACATAAAGATTTTAGCAATATGCTATTTCAAAAAGACAGCCTCTAAGCCACCCTGAATCGGAGATCAAATTAAAATGAGGCCTTCAGGTGATCAGTGATGTCTTATATTTTTATGAACACTTTAAAAACAAAGTCTTCTCTATTTCACCCACAGCTTTTGTGCTTGCTTTGGATAAAAGGCCAGCAGGTATTATAGATCCTTAATTGTTTTAAAATTTTTCCACTAAAAAAACTTGATATTATTTTATGGACATACGAATGAACTTACCTATGCTCAAAGAAGTGGTGACTAATTATCTCCTCCACAAATGACCTGTGGCCAAGATTGTTCTTATGTAAACAAAACCTGGGCCAGAGAACCTGGGCTGTAATTGTTTTGAGAGAAGAGCCAAAGTACCTTCTGCCTGGAGGTATTCAGGGATATGCATCTCTAAATGATATCCATAGAAACCATTTTTTTCCAGGTCATTTTGCACCACTGTATGCACTGTGGGGCTTGTCTGAGGTTGCTTTTCTCCAAAGTGGGGAAGCCATTTGGGAGCAATACTGTTGCCCAAACAGCATTCCTTTATTCCTTATGGCCATAAATCATTTAACTTGGATTCATTATTTGTATACTTCACACTTCACACAAGGATGAACCTTTCTTTGTCTCTCTACCCTTTGATTAATGAAAAGAATTAGACATCTAGGGTAGCCTACAGAGCAGTTTTCTTACTAGCAGAAGAAAACTCACTTGTGAGTTTGATACCTGTGTGGTTTTTAGTCACCATTTGATTATTCGAAAGCCAGACTCTTTTCTTCCATCAATTTTTTTTGTCACTGTTTTATTAGATAGAAAATGATGTTGTGCTGAAACTGAGCTCAGTGGGATTTCTTTTAAAATCTCTCCCCTTGTGTATTTGCAAATGACTCTAGACAAAGTATACATTTTTCCATCCTTCCTAAAGCTACTCTCCCTCTCCCTCCATACACATATCAGGAAATAGAACAAAGTGTTCATTTCCACTTTGAGAGTATCTATGACAAAATTTTTTAATTCTTCCAATTCATTCAGCAAAGATTTACTCAACACCTATTCTGTGCCCGGCTGTAGGGCTATAAAAGGTGAATAAGACACGGTCCCTGCCTTCTATCTTAATTTCTTTATTTCACAGTAGTGAAGTTGGTGAGTCTCTAGTGTTCCTTTGGGGGCAGAATGTTTTTCAGTTTATTCGAGAGGAAGAGGAAATATACTTTGAGCTTGTTACAACACTTACCTGCTTACAACCGGCATAGTTCTCATTGCTAAGTTTTACATATTTTCAGTAGCAAAGGGAGAAAGGAATTTGTCTATGTAGAAGACAAAGTAGAAAACAGAAGCCTTAGGGCTCAACCTACTCAGTGTAACCTTGGCCGAAAGGATGCACCATGGGGTAGGCAGCTAATTGCCCCTGCAGGCGCATGCCCAGCATCACAGGCTTGGGAGCAAGGATAGTGCCCACATACCTGACTGGAGAATCAGCCCCTAATTATATGGTGGTGCTTGTTTATGAAAGTGCCACTATTAAAAAGCAATAAAACAAACTATAACTATGGCTGACTGCTTTGCTAGGCAGTAGTCAGATGATTTCATAAGCATTTCCAAGTTAAGCTTTCCACTAAAAAAAAAAAAACAGCACATTGTGGGGGAAAATATAATTTTCTATATCATTGTCTCTTCAAAGAATGAATAAGTTAATTAAACAAGTCATCCACTCACTGCCTGGCAAGATGTATTGGCTTTTTATTCCGTGTTCATTTTGACATTCTCCTCTCTCGGCATGCCCATCCTGTCAGGCCACCCTTTGGTTTGAGGAGTTGGGGACTTGAATGGGCTCATTGCCTGGAAATGCAATGTGGAACCTTTCCTGTGGAGCCTTTCCTGACCTCCCCTACCTTGGACACCTGTCCTGTTTCTTCTTCCTCACTCATATCCACACCTTCTCAGCTGCTCAGTGATGCTCACAGCTGCTGCCCCTTGGTGCCCATGGGCCACAGCCATCCTATGCCCTTCTCAGCTGAACCAGGAGTACTCAGTGGTCCCTAATGGTTGAAGGATGCTCTCCAGCCCCTCTCCTCTGAGTGTCAGTGGCCCCCAACCAGGACCCTCTTTGGGCTCCTTATCCATCCTCTCTTATCCTGTTTTCCGGCTCCGGCTTCACCTGCTCATCCTCCTCTGCATGTCACTGATTTTTCTCCCAAATCCATGACTCTATGTACGACAGCCCCCTAATCTGGCACACCCTCACCTAGATCACACTAGTGGCAGGGCCAAACAACCTTGGCTCCGGTCTCTAGCTCTTGCATTTGTGTGGCTTTGGATAGTTAATTAAGCACTGTAATTCCACTTCATCATCAGTAAGATGGAAGCAAAAATAATGGGAACCTTATAGGAGTAAATGAGGTATTAAGGTGTAAAGCTCTTAGGATAATGTCTAGTGCATTGTGAATGCTCTATAAGTATACAAATAATAAGAATGTGTTCTGATGCTCTCCTCCCTTCTAAACCTACCTAAAATCCTACTTAGACCAAGTCTTTGATTAGTCTTGGCATACTCGGTGGATTATTTTGTGAGTAGTCAACACTTGCTACACCCCTGGAGAGGGCAACTATATTGATAGATGCCAAACGTAGTTGCTTACTCTGGACTATCTTTTTCCAGGTGTACTTTTTAACTTTATCCCTTTTTCCACTTTAGTTATTATCAGAGTATTCATACCTTTCTCCAAGTGCTTGTCTTCCAGTAGCCTGAGAGTTGGCCTGGGAATTATCTCGGTGGCTGAGACTCACCATGGCCTTTTCAGGTTTGCCATAGAAAAAAAAGTTCAGAGTGGGAAGTTCCAAGCTATTTCACAGGAAAGGAGAACTTCCCTTGTATTACTGCATGGAGCTGGTGTGTGGGCTCCCACACCAGTCTGACAGCTCTGAATGGCTTCCTTGTGGTTCTGTCCACCCATGATGCCCAGAACACTGGGTCCAGTGAATGAAGGTGCATTCAGAATCCCTTCAACACCTTGCTCTTTCCAGGGCAGTGCACACCCTTCCTATAACATTTGGCAAATCTTGCTAAACCATTGAGGAAAGCTTTTGCATGCCCATGAGCCCTTTCAGATATTTAGAATTCTATTCACAAGTTGCCTACTGTGGGGGAACTGAATAATATCTCGGCTTTAGGAAGGGGTTAGTGAGCATTGCAAAATGTACAATGTTGATCTAGAAAAAGTCGTATCCACTGAGAGATTCTCCCAGGTGTTTTGTGGTGAGTTAAATTGTGTGTGGTAGTGAATTAAATTACATTGAAAAAGGCAGTGTCCATCCAACATGGGTTTAGCTCTGAGGCCAAAGAAAAAATAACCTGGGAGTGCAGATGGAAAGCTTCTTCTGTTGGCTACAGAGCAGTACTTATTGGGACCTATTCATGTGACAAGTGAACCTCAAGGACACTATGAAAAACACTTAAGAAAAAATTCAAAACTGTCGCTTGTTTTAACCTTTGTGTGTGTGTGTGTGTGTGGGGGGGGTGATACTGGGGATGGAGCCCAGGGCCTCACACATGCTTGACACAGGCTCTACCACTGAGCTGCATCCCCAGCTAACTTTTATTCATTCCTTAGAGGACCCAGCATTGTGCAGGCACTCAGTTGGGAGTTACTGCAGTGTCCTTGTAGCTCAGTAGATGTTTGATGGTCACATACTCTTTAAGGCTCCTGGAATCACTTTGGCTAAAGTAGTTTATAGCCCTTGTGAGAAACAAATACCCAGATCAGCATCCTTGCCAAGTAGAAAGGGGTTTGTCCCTGACTTTACAGTCCAGACAAATCAGGGGAGTTTTTTTTTTTTTAATTTAAATGCACAAACTGTCCTAGAATAACAGTAACTGTCATTCTGTGTCAAGTAGGTGTGCTTGGTGACTTATATATAGGGCAACCACATAATTATTCATCCAAACTGGGACACTTAAGAGTGAAAGTTAAAAATTATGATGGAACACTGGATGTCAATTGGGAGTGCCCTGGGCAAAGGGGGCCACTCTGTTTATTACCTTTGTTCTTTCTAGTAACCCTAGTGAGGTTAGGTTTTATACACATTTTACAAATGAGAAAAAAAAAATGAGACTTAAGAAAGCAATTTGTTCAAAGCCAGGATGCTAGGAAGTGCCATAAACCCTTCCCCCAAGCCAACTGATAATTGCATTGTTTTTGTAATACCCAAAGGACCAAAGGATCCAGAACATTGTTGGGAACTTGGTGCTTTATAAGTATTTTCATTTTTATTGGCTGATGCTTCTGCTAGTTCTCAGCCTCCCCGACCTACCCTCTCTTTCTGTGTGCCTCTGAAGGGAACCCTGTCGTTTTGGCTCTTTCTGGCTGGATAACAACATCCCCTTAGCATGAGTTTATTGGAAAGGCCTAAGTATCCACCATCTTCTCATAATCATTACAAATACCACATAGGCAGTTCTGCCACCTGTGGTCTTTTGGTTAGGCACACTCACAAAGTAGATTATAGTAAAATGGTACATTCTTTCTATTAGGAGTGCTGTGTGTTGATTTTCCCCAGTTTAAAGGTGTACATTGACTCCAGGGCTAGGAATGTAGCTAAGTGTCAGAGCACTTGCAAAACATGCTCACAGCCCCAGGTTTAATCCTTAGCACTGCAAAAATAAATAAATAAAAACTCCAGTAAATAAAATGCATGTATGATTTTTGCTTCTTTTAGAATGGTGGTTGCTGAGATTTCTCTGCTGGGTCGTAGTTCTGTTTAGGAAACAGTGACAATTTGCCTAATTATCATTAGCAGCTAGAGCAGGGAGAATCTTTCCAGGGATAATGGAAATCTACCTGTAATTCAGGTATCCTTTTGCCTGAGAGCTGCAGCCTGCTCCTCCATAAAACCGTCTACAAAACTAGCTGCACAAAATGAATGAACCTCAACTTCTTTGCACTTTTACATGCTGCTTGGTGAATTTGCCAACAAGAATTGAACAAGTCAGAAAGGTAAATGCAGTAGGCAAGGAGGAGAGATGGCCTGGCTAGTTTACAATCTGGGAACTGCCCAGAGTATTTGAGAAAGTTGGCCAATATTTAGATGTTTCAACTGATACAGCATGCAAATATTCCCTTTATTTAGGACATCTGTTTCAAAACATTTTAACAGTCATGACTCATTCGCTTACTTCTGGGTACAGTTCAAGGAATTGAATAGGTCACATATGTCCTGATTGCCATCTTTGTAACTTCTCCATTTTTGAGCTTTATGTGATATTCTGAATGAGCTGTGCTCAGATGTGAACTTGGGCCAATGAGAAATGACATTTTACCATGATTGATAGCCCCATCAATAAACTTTTGTGCAAATCTTGTGCTGATGCTAAACCTTAAATTCATGTCACCAAGTAATTTGCTCAGAACCTTCAAGCACACCACCTCATTTGATGAGTGGGATACTTTGATTAAAAATAAACCAGCTGCAGGCTGGGTTGTGGCTCAGTGGTAGAGCATGTGCCTAGCATGTGTGAGACACTGGGTTCGATTCTCAGCACCAGATATAAATAAATAAATAAAATAAAACTCTAGCAATAATTAAAGAAAAAAAAAAACAAGAATAAACCAGCTGCTTCTTCAGTGTGCCTGGTGAAGGACAATCAGATTGAATTCTTCCTAAGTTTAGTCTTTGTGGTATGAGATTGGCATCATGTAGGTATATTTTGTTTTCAGATCAGATTTAAATGAACAAATAATTTTCTTAGTCTACACTCTTTACCTTTGAATGGGACTTCTTAAAAATGCAATGTAGTTTGGTCTTTATCCCATGAGATATGCAGAAGTGAGTCCATCCAACAACTATATGTACTAAAATTTTCTGGATTTATGTGCACCCAACATTTCTCCTAGCCTTCTTTACTGAACAATTAAATGTTATAATTTCCCACAATGTGGTGCTTCCTGGGAACCACCCACTGTAAGCATACTACCCTAGTGCGGAGGTTTTAGCAAGCAACCACTTTCTGGAAATATGAATGGCATTTGTGGAACAAGGTAGTACACAGCTTAATTATGTTTTTTTTTCCTTACCACTTGATAGATCCCATCATGTTAATTTGAATATTTCTATATTGGAGAAGTGTCATCTAACTAACAAGAGAATGGTCTTTCTTCTGACTGAAATGTTGTCTCTCCCAAGGATTAGAGGAGTAATAGGGAATAGCCTTTTCCATAAGAACATCTTTACTTACTTTTCAATGCTGGATTCCACTAGAAAACTTACCACCCGAGCATTAGCTTTTCTTGGGTACTGCAAGCATGTACCACAACAAAACTTGGGTACATGCTTGCTATGAGTCAGAGAAGCAAGGTGAATGCTATTCCAATACCTGTGTATTGAGCACCAGCTGCATACTAGATGCTTTGTTCTGGAAACTAACAACATCAAGGCCCTCAGAGCATCCCTCTTTCCTTGTTGAATTTAAAATGCAAGTATGTTAATATAGAAGTTCCCAAGACTTCTAAAATCCTGTGGAGAATTATCCATTGGTGTTCCAGAGATGGTGTAGATGGTATAGAATTTTATTTGGGAGAATGTATGATAGATTCTATTAACTTCAACTTTGTGGATTTGTATTTTCACTACATCAGAGAGCAATTGGAAGTCTGATGTTTGCAGGCAAAGTTCTGTAAGAACACTTTGAATATTTCTCCCTGGAAGAAAGGCTAAAGGAGAAGAAATGTAAGGCATTGACATTAGACCCAATTGGAGCATTTGATTGCATTTCAGTAGATGAGATAGCAGGCATTTCAGATAGACTTCTGTATGAAAGCAACATGAAGAGGAGTTGCCAGGGTTTTCAGATCTTTACATGTGGCTGAGCACTTGCCTAGCATGTGCAAGGCCCTAGGTTCAACTCCCAGTGTCACCAACAGAGTAAATACATAAAATTTTGAAGATGAGACAAATTTAAAGCCAATTACCCTAACATTATGAGTGGTTCTCTCACTCTTCAGCACACTGGGGATTAAAGAGAAGGGGTGCGTATGGTAGGGAACAGAATGTATCACATATTTTCATAAGTTAAATTTAATGATCAGATATATCACCTATGATCCTACCAGTACTTTCTCTTTCACAGAATATACAAGCACAAGCATTTAAATGTTAGTCACCCAGAACTCCAGATGCTAAGCAGTGAAAGTTTATATTCTGCCAGCATATCAGACTCTGTAATGAGTCTGATTTGGTTTAATTCCTTTCTACTGTTTAGTCATTTGATGAGCCACAGATGGAAATGTAAGCCAGAGCCATAACATTTCGGCTAATACTTTTTATGCTGCTGTAAGAATTTGTTGTCATGTCAATTTAAGGGAGTTAAAATCTTTTTTCGAGAAGGCATTCAAATCTACATTAAGTGCTTTTATCTACCCTGATATGATATACAACTCTGACTGCTTCTGCCGTTCTTAATCAATTGCAAAGTACAAAGTAATTTAGCAGTTGAAGACAGCTTTGAAATTCCAGGATTTCTCAGCTGGTGCCCCAAATATAACATTTAGGATATACACAATTAAATTTCCATTAATTTTTTTTTCTAAGCTTGAGAAACACTAGGCTGAGTTCTTTGAGTTTAGCCTTAAACAGGTAAATATGTATTTTGGCAGCCATGGGAAGGATAGGGTATTAGATTAACTAGGGCAATACTTTAGTAAAATTCCATTTGAATGTTATATTAGTACAGAAGGGATTTGATCCGTCAATAAAATGGTTTGTTGTGTAAGAGTGAAATCAATAAAATGCTTCAACTGTGCAAACAGAGATTGGGTTTTTCTTCCCTGTTTTCTGTCTTTTTTTTTTTTTTTTTTTTTTTTTGTATGTGTGTGTGACCTCAGTCGCCTCCTCTCACTTCCTCATGAGAAAGAAACAGACCTGACCCTTTCTTTCTTGCTGGTGGATGGTGGTTTTGAATAACTCCACTGGAAAAAAAAAAAAATGAGGTTCATGTAGACCTACACCATTAAAGCCAGGTGGAAGGAGTTTTAGCAGTATGTTATTGAACTTGACTGATAAAGGCCGTGTCTCAGACCTGCTTTCCAAGCCCAGTCAGCTTCTCAAACTACCTTGCTTTTCAGTAAGCTGAATAAGAAAAAGTTGTCACCCGGCACAGCCTATCACGTTCTTTTTATTGGTGTTCCTGGTAAAATGCCTATGTCTAACTCAGTGTATCGAAACAGGGTTGTCTCCAAACTGAAGTGGCAGCATTCTTGGTCTGGAGTCACACATTTTTTTTTTTTTCCTACGAAGTTGAAGTGTGACCTATATACAAATGACTGGCATCCTGGAGGTTTTAAAATATATGATCATAGAGCTGAAGGATACTTACTCTCCTAGGTTTTGGTAGAGATCATGTTTCGGTGAAACCACATTGAAATTGAAAAGGACATAAGGATGTTAGTTTGTTCTTGTGTTCACTTCATGCCTACAGCAAGGTAGAAAGCTCTGTGGCAGCATTAAAGAACTTTAAAACTAAAAAATAGTTGCTGTAGGTGAATAGATTGCTGGATTTAGCAAATTGTAAGCAGTTAGTTTAATATTCACAAGTAAGAACACCAATTAAAAGACAGATTGCAATGTGCCTTTTTTATAAAATCTACCTTTCAACTTGTAGGTTCTGAAAATCACGTTGTTAGTGACTTTTACCGCCAAAAGAGGCCTGGCAATGGAAGCACAATGTGGTCTTAGCTACAGTGTCTTCTCGCTATTTTAGCACCCCCCAAATTAATCTCCTACTTCTAAATGAGAATTTCAGCTTCTTTAGGGATGTGTGAGGGCCACACACAGAGCAAGTAGCATTCACCTTCCCCATGGCTGGGTTGCATCCCTTCCAGGGTGAGAATGAAGACAATCGGTCTCCTATCCATTTCCTTTGAAAGCTTAAAAAAATAGAAAAATTAGAGATACTTTGTTTCTTGTCTGCTGATTTTTTAATCCGTTTCCTAACACACCTGGAGTGCTTCTTTTTGTGGGAAGACTAATCCTAGTTTATGCTGATTGAGATGTCAGTGTTGAAGGTGTTTGAAAACCTGACTCCATCTTCATGGTGAACTAATAAATCCAAGGGCTTGAATTTGAGGAGAGATCAAAATTAGGAAAGAGACTGAAGATTTTAAACATCCAGGAATCTATTTTATCCTAGCTTCTTTTTCTTTCTCTTATTAATCCGTTTTGTCTAGCTATTTCCATCCTAATACCATTTTCTTTATTATTATTATTATTAATTGCTTTTATTTTTTAAATACATGACAGCAGAATGCATCACAATTCTTATTACACATATTGAACACAATTTTTCATATCTCTGTATATAAAGTATTTTCACACCAATTTGTGTCTTCATACATGTACTTTGGATAATAATGTCCATCACATTCCACCATCATTGCTAATTCCCTTCCCCCTCCCTTGCCCTCCCACCCCTCTTCCCTATCTAGAATTTATCTATTTTTCTCATGCTCCCTCTCCCAACCCCCACTATGAGTCAGTCACCTTATATCAGAGAAAACATTCGCCATTTGTTTTTGGGGGATTGGCTAACTTCTCTTAGCATTATCTTCTCCAACCCCATCCATTTACCTGCAAATGCCATGATTTTATTCTCCTTTATTGCTGAGTAATATTCCATTGTGTATCTATGCCACATTTTTTAATTCATTCATCTACTGAAGGGCATTTAGGTTGGTTCCATAGTTTACCTATTGTGAATTGTGCTGCTGTAAGCATTGATGTGGCTGTGTCCCTGTAGTATGCTGTTTTTTTTTTTTAATTTTTAAAAAATATTTATTTTTTAGTTTTAGGTGGACAAAATATCTTTATTTTATTTTTAACTCTTTGGGTATAGACCGAGGAGAGGGCTAGCTGGGTCAAATGGTGGTTCCATTCCAAGTTTTCCAAGGAATCTCCACACTGCTTTTCATATTGGCTGCATGAATTTTCAGTCCTACTAGCAATGTATGACTGTGCCTTTCCCCCCACATCCTCACCAACACTTAATGTTGTTTGTCTTCATAATAGCTGCCATTCTGACTGGAGTGAGATGGTATCTTAGAGTAATTTTGATTTTCATTTCTCTAATTGCTAGAGATGTTGAACATTTTTTCATATGTTTATTGATTGATTGTATATCCTCTTCTGAGAAGTGTCTGTTCAGGTCCTTGGCCCATTTATTGATTGGGTTATTTTTTTGTTTTGTTTTGTTTTTTGGTGTTTAGCTTTTTGAGTTCTTTATATGCCCTAGAGATTAGTGCTCTATCTGATGTGTGAGGGGTATAAATTTGCTCCCAGGATGTAGGCTCGCTATTCACCTCACAGATTGTTTCTTTGGCTGAGAAGAAACTTTTTAGTTTTAGTCTATCCCATTTATTGATTCTTGGTTTTAATTCTTGCACTATAGGAGACTTATTAAGGAAGTTGGGGCCTAATCCCACATGATAAAGATTGGGGCCTACTTTTTTCTTCTATTAGATGGAGAGTCTCTGGTTTAATTCCTAGGTCCTTGATCTACTTTGAGTCGAGTTTTCATTTTCTTAGAGGGACAAAGGAGTTGAAATTCAAACCATATCTTCTGCAGTTAGTCAACTGTTTATCAAAGAAGGAAAGGAGAGAGAGAAGGGAAACAGTTGATGGAAGTAGGGTTCTAGCCAGGTGTGGTGGTACATGCCTGTTATCCCAGGGACTCCAAAATCTGAAACAGAAGGATCACAAGTTCAAGTCCAGCCTCAGCAATTTAGTGAGTCCCTAAACAACTTAGCAGGACCCTGTCTCAAAAAAATTAAATTAAATTAAAAAGGCTAGGGATGTAACTCAGTGGGTAAGCACCCCTGTGTTAAATCCCCAGTAACAAAAAATAATTGGGCTAAAGATCAGTGACGTCCACTTCAAAATGCTTCTTGTTGCTAATCACAATACAGTAACATGCTGCTCACGAGTTTATTATTATGGTAAATACATAGAACATATTTTGCCATCTAGTAATTTGAACTGTGTGTCATTGTAGGATGCTTTTGCAATAGATAATAGAACAACCTCATAAAGGCTGAAAGGATAAAGTTTTGATTAGCTTGCTCAAACCATAGCCCAAAGAGGGAGGTTCTCGAAATGTTAAGAAGAAAGGCTTGAATTTTAAGGAAGATCAAAATTATGAATGAGATTCAAAGGTTTCAGACCATCCGATCTGAGATTTGTCACTGTGTGTTCACAAGGTGACCACCTCAGTTCACAGAGCCTTGCTTCAGTGGTGAGTCAGGAG
Source organism: Spermophilus citellus (assembly GCF_964194105.1). Lineage (NCBI taxonomy): Eukaryota > Metazoa > Chordata > Mammalia > Rodentia > Sciuridae > Spermophilus > Spermophilus citellus. The sequence continues at coordinate 28,538,699 of NC_138182.1, forward strand.
GAAGGAGAAGTCCCCAGCAGACTTCCCCTTGGTCTCTCATTGTAATTGGGTCCCAGGCCCACCCCGAGGCTCATCTCTGGCAAGGCTGACGGAATTGCCAACTTGACTTGGATGAATTATGGTTCTCACCGTGGCGCTAGGCTGGGTCCATCTTCTCTGAGACCAAGGACCTCCGCCTGTTTCCTTTTGATAAAGCAGATTCCTTTACCTGGAAGAGGAGTAGGCAAGCAGTAGTGCCACCAGTCAAACTGCAGAGTACAGATGTTCTCCTTTCCACTTGCACCTGCTGTGCTGAACACCGCACAAAGGGCAGGGTAGTAATCTCCACAAGTGAGTCATTTCCTGTAGTCTTTGCCATGACACAGTCTTACACCTGGGAAAAGATGAAGGACTCCCTTCTAAATGATGGAGTTAGGACTTGAACTTAGACTCTGGGAGAAACACTGACCTGCACTGCCTCTCCTCATTATTTGCAAGGTAGAGACATTGGCTAACAGTAGATGAGACTGATGGACATGTACTCCTCACCAAGTTATGACGCTGGTAATTGTGAGAGAGCAGTGGCAAAGCGTTTTGTGAGTAGCCAAGACAAAAAAAAAAAAAAAAAAAAAACCTGTATCTCTTTGTCTGTGGTTTCAAAGAGGGAATCATTTCCTGATGTTTTCATTCTTTTGCTCACTCAAAAAGAAATTAAGTTTTTTAATTGCTTTTTTTTTCGGGGGGCGGGGGGCAGAGGGAGAGTACCAGAGATTGAATTCAGGGGCACTCAACATTGAACCACATCCCCAGCCCTATTTTGCATTTTATTTAGAGACAGGGTCTCACTGAGTTGCTTAGCGCCTCGGCGTTGCTGAGGCTGGCTTTGAACTCTCGATCCTGCTGCCTCAGCCTCCCAAGCTGGACAAAATGTTTTTGTTTTCAGATATTTCCATTTCATGGAAATATCAATATTTTCCAATGAAGTTCATATATTTTTAAAAATATTTATTTTTTAGTTGTAGTTGAACACAATATCTTTGTTTTATTCATTTATTTTTATGTAGTGCTGAGGAGTGAACCCAGGGCCTTGCACACACTAGAAGAGTGCTCTACTGCTGAGCCACAACCCCAGCCCCATGAAGTTCATATTTTAACTTTTTGCTCAGATGTAGCTATCAACTAAAAAAAAAAAAAAAAATTATCATTCACTGACTTTACCTTCCCATGACCTCACTAAGCTAGGTCTTGCAATGGTTCAACATGAAGAAATCACTAGTATATATGATGAACTACTATGTTCTGGCCGCAGTGCCAAACCCTACCTCATGTAAACTTCATCAAATCCTATTGAGGCAAGTACCATTTGATAGACAAAAAAACAAACAAACAAACAAAAAAACAAAAAACCAAAAATCTAATAAATGAATAACAGATTTTCCTTCAGTTGCCATGGTACATGCCTGTAGCCCCAGTGGCTGAAGAGGCTGAGGCAGGAAGATCACAAGTTCAAAGCCAGCCTCAGCAACTTAGCAAGGCCCTAAACAATGTAGTGAGATCCTGCCTCAAAATAAAAAGGCCTGGGTATGTGGCTCAATGGTTAAGTGTCCCTGGGTTAAATTTCTGGTAGATAGATAGGTAGGTAGGTAGATAGATAGATAGATAGATAGATAGATAGATAGAGAAAGGAAGAAAGAATATATTCCCAAGGGAGTACACCAATAAGTTATGATGCCTTGTTTTATATTATGTACTTCTAACTCCAGAACTTCTATTCTTGTTAGTAGCTCAGCAACGGCCATTCCCACCCCCTTCTTCTCTGCTCATTTCCTTCTAGAACACCTGAAAGAGCCAGGTACCTACAATTCAGTTACTGAGGAAACAAGAGATTTTTTTTTTAACTGAAAATAGAAGAAATGCGCCTTTTGCCACCCTGACTGACTTGCTGCTTCCAGCATTTTGGAGACAGTTTTTGTAGACAGCAGAAAAATAAAACAAAATACTAATATTCTCAGACGATTTTAATCTTAATCTGAACATAAACCAAATTCCTGACTTTAAGAAGAATGTCAAGTGAAAGAGATCTACTTAAGTCAATAATTATAATAAAATATGAGCTGTCTTCCATGCCAAGAAGTATCAGTTGTGTATATGTGAGTGATGATTATTTGTACATTAATATCACTCACTGGCTTCTCAGACCAAATTGTCCCCGTTAACTTCCCTACCTTGTTGATTTGCATCTCCCAAACAGGATCTTTTCTCGCCAATCCCGCCAGCACGGTGAAGCTGTGACTCTTTCCTCTTCCCTCCAGGGCCCTTAGTGGACTCAGCTTCCTCACACATACCAAATTTCACTCCAGTGAGAAGCTGGAGATCCTTTCACCCTTCCATTGTTGGTCATCCAAATCACCCCTAAAACTTGTCATGCTTTCCTTCCCGAATGGCATCTCCCATCTGGATCTGTGTCACCATCACCTCTGCCAAGGCCCACATCCTGGTCTTCACCACTCACCACCTGGAACACTCAAAACTCCTCACCAGCTTCTCCTACCATTGCCTTTCCAGGATGGCCCAGTCCTTCCCACAGCTTTGCCTGTTGACCTTCACCCTTCTTGTGGTTGCGTGATAGCTCTGAGAGTGGGGCTTTTGTAGGCGGGTGGGCGGGGATTGCACGTCAAATACTTCTAATGTTGATGGCTTTGCAAATGCACTAAATAATTAAAATATCATTTGTAACTGGAAGTCATCATCTGAATTAATCCTCTTGAGGATAGATATCCAAACCATTTGTTTTGGTAAATTTAAGCCTTCTGTCAGGTGCAGAAAAGGACTTGATCCCTGACCCATAGTCTATAATCTAAAACCAGTGGCTTCCTCAAGAGTATTCATCATGATCATTGGCCAGAGATGGTATAGAAGTATTCTTGTAGCACTAGGGTAAAGTGGAATAACACCTACTGTTCTATATTTTTATGCTGGGGAGATTTGAAGAAACTGGATTTGACATGGCATGATACAGAAATTGAGGACAAACTTGCTGTAAATTAAGTGAGAAACCAAAGGCTAAGTCTAGTATCTGGCTAGTGTATTAAATGAGCTCAGGCAGAGGCTATAACTACTCATGAAGTGCACACCCGCCAGGGATGGAAGACCCACTCAACAATTCTCAAGTGTCCCTCGAACACAAAAAAAGCAGCCATCAAACTGGCCCACATGAGCTCATTAAGTATCATATTGTTCTGCCAGACAAGGCTTTGTTTTAGGGAGTGACTAAGAGACTGTCACTTCTTGGGCCAGGAGGATGAAAATGCTCTTTAGGCCCTGGGAAAAGGATAGAGAGAAATTGTTGATACTGGTCCTAGGACATCCTCCCATTTCAGTCTGTGTCTATTGTGCTGTTTTATGGTGAGTGGTGACTATCGAGCTGATTTTAGTCAACTCCATGTTTTCATGAAGTTTCTGCTGATGAGCCACACAAGGGAAAGGAGGGTAAAATGTTCTCTGAATGGTGTTAAGTTGGTGCCAAAAGATCTACCCTTGCCTGGTGCCGCCAGGGCTGGCAAAGTTACGTGAGCTCAGAACTTGAGTCCAAGCCTCCCATCTTCTCCAGTTCAAGTGGAAAGTTAACGGAGTCTGGAAGAGCCAAGAGTATCCCACTTGGGTTATTTGCTTTCCTTTTTTTTTTTTTTTCTTGCTGAAAACAGAAGTGAATCACACTCTTTACTGAGCCTTGCTGCAGAGGAAAATGATGCAACAGTGGTCATGTGGCACAAAGAAGAAAGGCCCATTGTGCAAACCTAGTTCTCCGTTGTCTTCCCATCTACACCGAGGTTCAACCCCCCTGTGGGGAAGCAGCACAAAGTTGTGCGATTTTTTTTGGGGGGGGGGTTGCTTTTTTTCCCCTTCTCTCATGGTACTGGGTATTGGACTCAGGGCCTTAGGCATACAGAGTACTCCCTCCATCATGAGCTCCATCCCCAGCCCAAAGTTGTAGTTCTTAATCTTGGATCTTTCTGTGCATGATGGTAACCATTATTATTAATAAGTTTCCAAGAATGGCCTCAAACTTGCACTCCTCCTGCTTCAGCCTCCCAAATTGCTGGTCATTAATTTTCTTATTGTAATACAAAATATTAAAAGAATTGATCCAAGTTTGTTTGACACACCTTTGATTGAATAAGAGTTTTCCTATATGATTTGGGACAGTTAGGTGTTTTTTTTTTAATTTTTTAATATTTATTTTTTAGTTTTCGGCGGACACAACATCTTTGTATGTGGTGCTGAGGATCGAACCCGGGCCGCACGCATGCCAGGCGAGCGCGCTACCGCTTGAGCCACATCCCCAGCCCCGACAGTTAGGTTTACATGTGCTTTGTCTTAGCCACATGTGCCCATAAGCAAGTTACTTAATTAAATTCTGATTCTAAAAAAGGTACTAATATAAACAGACTACATATGGTATCTGTGTGTGTATATGTGTTTATACATAATATAAATATGTATAAATGTATGATATGCATATCACCAAATGTATCTCTATAAATAAATATGTCTACCTACCCATAGAGTCATAATAATTGAATTAGTTTGTACTAAGTGTTTGGTTTACTCACTATCGTAATTGCTTAGGAAATGGTAATCATTATTATTAATTTACTTAATCAATATATGTCTAAATCTTCCTATGAGTTAATGACACATCACTGAGACGCTATGACCAGGAACCAAAGCCCCTGGAGTCTCTTTGTGACATCTTCTTGTCTTGGTTACTTGGGCTTGACCACTCCCTAGAGACAACATTTTGGTAGACAGGTTATGTTTCTGGAATCTCAGAGAATAAACCATCTGAAGATGTCCAAGATGGAACACCTTCCTTCTGAATTCAGAGCTGGTTCCCTGCCTGATAATGTAGCAAGGCAGGACTAAATGTTATACATAGTTTCAGCATTTTCTGTGAGCATCACATGAAGTAGACCTGAAGCATGAGCTTTCTGAACCTGGGTCCAACTCCTGTCCCAAGTATGAGTTCAAGTGCCACCTCCAGGGTGAAGTCATCTGTGGTGCACCCACTTCCCCTGTCCTTTCCACATACCTCCACTGTAGCAATGGTGACATTGTTGTGCAACTGCGCCTTGCCTAAGTCTCCCCTGGGCTAAGAATTAACAATCTTTTCATTTTTACATTTCAGGGAACATATTTCAGGGATTATTGGCTCGCTCTCCTTAGTAATCTGTCAAATGTTGCCTGAGTGAATAGAATTATGTGAATGGGTGTAGGAGGTTTATGGCTAGACTTCCCTATCAGCAAGCAAACCAATGTTTTGTCTTTGGGGTTCATTCTGTCTTTGACTACAAGAAGGAGCTCAGCATCTAGCTATAAAGTCTCCTTCCTCTATAAACTTCACCTGGTTTCCTTGAGTGGGTTCAGCAATCTAAATGTTCTGATTGTGCTCACAGGACTTTGGGGAAATGTGTCCCTGAAACTCAAAATGAAGTTAGAGTGAAACATTTTTTTTTATGTATGCAATCAGCCACCTTGAGAGAATATTACTGAGATAAGATTTTTGTTTGATTTTTTAATCAGTTGGCACTGTCAAGAATTGCTCTTGGTAAAAATATTAACTTATTCCTACATTTGCCCAAATGTCATTTAAATTACATGGATTTAATTTAACTTTACTTTTAAACCTCCCGACTTCTTTTGCCAAGTTGGAAGGAAACCATGCTCAGTGAAGTCTACCAAGCTAATTTAATTCTTCACTGACTGATTGAAGTCTGTTTCCATGTGGAAGATGCTGCTGTTTCATATTTATTTGGAGAAATCGTTTGCTTTAACTAGGAAAAAACGTAAGTTCCAAACCCAAAGATTTTAACACAATGATTAAGGTACACAACTCAAAGTATCCACCCAAGTTGGACATGCCTGAATAAGCTGTGGGAAATGCCTGAGAATGAATCAACCGGCCTCCCTTTCCCTTCTGATCCATTATTAAATGCTTACAAGTGTCCAGTATGGTGGCAGAGTCCATAGTGAAGCAGCAAGCCCAGCTCCTGCCTTCTGTCGGCTTCACAAAGACAGCCTAGCTTGACGAGAGGGGAGGTCTAGGGAAGTTGTAGAGAGAACCAAAATGCTTATTAAAGAAACATTTTACCTGTGCCAGGTGTGCTGGGACCCAGAGATCCCAACCTCAGTCATCCTCCAGGGAAGGAAGTGATTCATCATAGTAAGTGGGAGGGAAGAAGCAGAAGAATAGTTCCCAAGGGCTGTGACATTTGAACTTGAGGAATATTACAGAGCAGAAGAGAAAGGACAGAGGGAGAGAGTCATTGCAGGGAGGTGGGAAAGTGCCTGAGCATTTCAGGGAGGTATGGCTGGACCCCAGGGTCTCAAGGAAGAGTGACAGTTGGTATTCAAAGGCAGCTGAGTCAGATGACCAGGAGCCAGAGGGTCCTGGCTTTTTCTTGATAGCACTGGGCAGCTCCTAGGATTTTAAGCAGGGAGCAACATGATCCCATACCAACTTGGACTGGGTGTCTTATTTGAGAACGGAGGTAGAGAGAACCACTGTCTCTGTCTCCCAGGTACGCCTGGGAAGAGATGACCAGGGCTTATGGTCAGGGAGCAGCAGGGCATTGGAGGGAGGGAGCACACTCAAGCCCTTCATCTGGGTAGAGCCCTCAGGTCATGGCGTCTTTTTTTAGATCCAGCCTGTGTTTTATCTTAGCATAGGATATTTTTTTTTAAATATGCTATGTCATTCATGCTTTAAAATAAAAAAAAGAAGGAATTACTTGAGGGCTGGTGTTTTGAAACTATATTTTGAATAGGAAATGTGCTCTTTAAAAAGAATATTGTTGAGGGTAAAAGGTGATGGTGGCTTATCTCTTAGTGATCCTCGATTGATTTAACCACCAGAGTTACACAAAGGCCTTTGCAGCTGCTGCTCAGCCCCTGTTGCATTCATCTCACGGTCACTGTCAGGATACAGATTGGAAGAGGCTGTTTGCTTTCTTTTTGGTGTTCAATGAAATATATGATTTAGGTGACCAAATAACTTTGAACTATTTATTATCTATTTCCTATTTGTGTGTGTGCTGCTGGGGATGAAACCCAGGGCCTTGCGCATGCTAGACAAGCACTTTGCCACTGAGAGGCACCCTTAGCCCTTCTGATTTTGAGACAGGGTCTTGCTAAGTTGCCAAGGCAGCCTCACACTTGGGATCCTCCAGCCTCACTGGCCCATGCCCAGCCTTTGAACCATTCAGGTGTCAAGTAAGTCCCTCATAGATGCAGCAGAACCTTCTGGTTTGCCTTGGGGTGTCAGTGCCTCTAAGCTATCTAATTACTTTTTACATATGAAAACCAGAAAAATATAGTATAATTTTCACAGAAAGTCATAGCATCCCAAAGACAGCGCTCCTTAAGACACAAGTTCAAGGTGATCTCTGCCAGCTGCTTATATATATATATTCAGAGGTTACATGGTTTGGTTCTCCAGTGACCCACAGATACCTTTCTTTCTGCCTCTGGGGAGAATGGTGTGCTTTCCAGGACCAGGTGCACCTGCACAAATTCCTCTAGGAGAAAATATCTGCTAGTCTCAGATGAATCTATGAAAGTCTAAGCTCTTGTGTTTTTATGCCAGTTCTAATTCCATCCCACGAGGAAACATGAACATGTGAGGAAACCTCTGGAAGTCGTAATTTATTTATTTATATATTTATTTATTTGGTACTGAGGATTTAACCTAAGGGCGATTTACCACTGAGCCACACTCCTAGCCCTTTTAAATTTTTGAGGCAGGGTCTCGCTAAATTGCTTAGGCCTCACTAAGTTGGAAATTGTAATAAATTTTATGGGCTATCAGGGCCCCCCAAACACAGCAGCAACTTCAGAATGCCAGAGTGCCCTGGTCACAATTAATAAGTAATGGCATGTGCAGTCATCACATAAGGAGGTAAGGCACAGAAACCACTGACTTGTCATAATAAACAACAGGTTTTAAAACCTTATGCTCATACTCCTTTGTGTACTCCCAATTCTCTGAATGAATATTGCAAAATACTTATATTAATTTTTAATTACACATCCACCATAGATGCATTTCAGGAAGACCGTCAACATGACATGGCAGCCTGTCCACAGTTTCTGAAAAAGCTGCTTGCTGAGGATTAGTCAAGTAGAAAAACCTGTGGCCACACAAGTGAGGAGAGGTGACCATGCCACCTGCCCTGTCTCAGAGGCACTCCGTTCACATGAGTGCATATTTAAGGCTTTCCATTCCCCTCTGAATTGGGATGGGAACTCAAAATGATTTCATCCCAGGATGTAGTTGGGTGAGGAAAATAACCATTTCCTTTTTATTTGGTTAAGGGAGGTACAAGTGAGATTTTTGAAAGGTCTTTGAAGGAGAAGATGGGTTGGCAGGATGGAGGGAAAAGTCATGTCAAGCAAGAAGTGTGTAGTTGGGAGTGATGGAAGCCAAGGAAGGGAGTGGCGAAGTGTCTGGCAAGAGCAGATGGAAGGGATTTCAAGAACTATCTACTGGAATGAAAGGGGAAGCCATGGGAATATCCGACAGCTTGCTTTCTGCTGTGGTGGGCCTGTTCTCCCCGCGCACACATCCCACATAGATGTGATTTTAAAAATTTCAGAGGCTGGGGCGCAGTTCAGGAGTAGATGTTTGTTTCAGCAGGTGCGATGCCCTGGGTTAAATCCCTAACACCAAAAATAAATGTAAATTTAAAAATCATAGATTTCCATGAATACTCATTGAGAACCCACCATATACAGAACACTGCCGGAGAAGGTTATGGGGAATAGCCAAGAAGCAGGAGCTGCTTTCCAAATTCATGTGATTTATGTAAATATACTCTATACTTAAAATATTTTTTCATGTATTTCCAAGTATATAACTGCATACATTTATTAATTTATAAATACACAGCTCTGTGGCTTTTTCATAACACTTTTCCACATTTATCCACATGGGATGTGGAAAGAAATTCTTTCCCATGTGTCTGAGCTTTATAAAATAGTAATGGGTCTATAATAGTGTGTCTGGTAGAAATATAATACAAGGCACATATGTAATTCCAAGTTCTTCAGTATCCAATTAAACAGTATTTATTATTGCTTTTATTTCATATTTTGCCATGTTTTTATTGGTGCACTTTAGTTGTGCATATCAGTGGGGTTTGATGTTACATATTCATACATGCACACAGAATAACAGCATAATTTGGCCAATATCACTTCTCAGTTATTTCCCACCTCCCTCCCTATCTCCCACCCTTAGTCCTTTTCCTCCACTGATTTTCCTTTAATTTTTAGGAGATCCATCCCCACCCTTGTATTCCTTTTTACTCCCTAGCTTCTGCATATGAGAGAAAACACATGACCCTTAACTTTCTGAGTTTAACTTATTTCACTTAACATGATGTTCTCTAGTTCCATCCACTTTCCTGCAAATGCCATAATTTTGTTTTTATTTATGGCAGAATAAAACTACACTGTGTATATATAACACATTTTCTTTACCCATTCATCCACTGATGGATACCTAGGCTGGTTCCATAGTTTGTCTATATGCTATAAACATATGCAGGTATCACTATAGTAAGACGACTTTAATTCTTCAGGATAAATACTGATCATGTGGTGGTTCCATGTCTAGTGTCTTGAGGAGCCTCCATACTGTTTTCCATAGTGGTTGTACTAATTTCTAATCCCACCCACAGTGTAAAAGTGTTTCTTTTTCTTCACATCCTCTCCAGCAGTTATTATTATTTGTTCTATTGATGGCTGCCATTCTGACTGGTGTGAAATGGAATCTCAGTGTAGTTTTGATTTGCATTTTCTTAATTCCTTTTGATGTTGAACATTTTTTCCATGTATGTGTTGACCATTTGTATTTCTTCTTTTGAGAAGTGTCTATTTAGTTCACATGCCCATTTATTAATTGGGTTGTTTGACTTTTTGATTCTCTGTCAGAAGAGTAGCTAGCAAAGATTTTCTCCCATTCTGTGGGTTCTGTGTTCACATTTCTAATTGTTTCTTTTGCTGTATAGAAGCTTTTGAATTTGATGCTGTCCCATTTATCAACTCTTGGCATTATTTCCTGAGCTTTAGGGGTCCTATTGAGAAAATCATTGCCTATGCCTAAAAGCTAGAGTGTTAAACAGTACTTTAAAACATCTTGAATTAATTTGAATAATTTATTTACCAATCCAGCATATCGAAAATTAATATTTCAACATGGAATCAGCACAAAAACTATTAATTAAATATTTTAACTTCTCTTTTGGGGGGACTAATTGCCTTCTACTAACTATGCTTAGTAGTAAATCTGACACTGAAGTTGTCATTCTGCCTTCTAGATTTATGAGGCCTCCTTTGAGTAAAACTCTCTAGATGAGCTAAAAAATTGTGTATGCACTTCTAAAATGATGCAATTTCAATTTCATTTTTTTTCATGTGTGCATCTGAATTCATCATCTTTGCAGAACAGTCTGGGTCTCAGGCTGCTTCACTTTTCCAAGGCCTCATGGCTAGATAGTGACAGAGACAGCTCTTGTACATGGTCTTATGGGTCCATGCCATCATAGGGTCTGCACTTTGCTTCATTTAAGTAGAGATGGGTCTCTGATACACTGCTTTGGACACTTAGATTCTTACCCCAAAGCAAGTCTGATATTTTTAATTCTCAAAAATATCAACAACCCAAAATACAAGATGGGGTTTGGAGAAAACATGATGTGGATTGAGCTATCTCAAAGAATCCTTCCTGGGTAGAGCAGGATCATGAGATGAGGGTGGTGGGGAAAGATATTTTCTTCAGTAATAGAAATCTGGCTCTGTGCTTTCTCCCTGTTTCTTTGTTGCATTTATAAAGGCCAAATTTAACTTGATAGAAAAACAAATATTATAGGCCTCAAAATAGTGGTGCTCTTGCTATGCACATTTCTATGTATAAATTTCTCCTTTTGATTTTCTTCTAAATAAAACTAGTAAAGATAATTTATAAGCATTTGGTACTGAGGTGTATGAGACACAGTGGCCCCCTTCTTATCTGTGGTTTCACTATCTAAAGTTTCAGTTACCCAGAGTCAATCACTGTCTGAAAATATGAATGGAAATTTCCAAAACCAATTTATAAGTTTTAAATCGCCATTCCAAGTAGTGTGATGAAATCTCTTACAGTCCTGCTCCATCCTGTCCAGAACATGAATCAACCCCTGTTCAGCGTATTCACACTTTATACTCGACCCACCCCGTGGCAGTTGAGATAGAAAACCCACATCCCTGTTACTTTTATTGCAGGATATTGTTATAATTTTTCTAGCTTATCGTTAATTACTGTGTTAACTTTAAGATGTGCCTGATTTGTATATTAAACTTTATTATAGGTATGTATGTATAGGAATAAACATGGTATACATAGGGTTTAGTACTATATGAGATTTCAGATATCCACCAGGACCTTTGGAAAGCACCCCCTGGAGGGGATGTCCTGTACTTTGATGAGTGGTTCCCTAAGATTTGTTTTATCCAGTTCTTAAATGCTGGTGGATTTTATGTACCTTCTTAAGGACTGGATAAAAGGGATGTGAATCAATTTTCTGTGCTCCTTCATAAAAATCATACTTTAAAGAAAAGGTTAATTCGTTTGTTGATAGATACCTGTGCTGGTTCCATAGTTTGGCTATAGTGAATTGTGCTTCTATAAATATGAATATGTATGTATCACCATACTGTGACAACTTTATTTCTTTAGGATAAATACTGAGAAGTGGTATAATTGAGTCATGAGTGGTTCCATTTTTACTCTTTTGAGGAACCTCCATACTGATTTCCATAGTGGTTGTACTAGTTTATAATCCCATGAACAGTGCGAAACTCTTCCTTTTTCTTCACATCCTCTCCAGAATTTATTATGGTTTGTATTCTTGATGGCTGCCATTCTAACTGGAATGAGATGAAATCTCAGTGTAGTTTTGACTAAGAGTTCTTATAAACTATAATCTTTATAAACTTATACAGAACAAGAGTTCTTTATGAACTATGGACACAAATCATTTATCATATGTACTTGTTGCAAATATGAGCAAAATTTTAAATTCTGATGAAGTTTAATGCATTAATTTTTTATGATTAGTGCCTTTTGTGACCTGTTTAAGAAATCTTTGCTTCCCTCAAGGACAAAAAGATTTTCTCCTGGTTTTGGAATTTTGGTGTTTTTTTTTTGTTGTTGTTTGTTTTTCTAGTTATATTTATAGTTTTTCTTTCACTTTTAGTTCTAAGATCTCAGATCTTTTTAAAATACATGATACAATGTGCAGGTTGAGGTTCAGTTTTTGCATACAGATGTATAGTTATTTCAGTATAATTTGTTGTTACTGATTTTCTAAGTTAAAATTGTTTAGAAATCGAATACTTCATGATTTGCCTTCTTGAAATTTGGTGAGACTTCCTTCATGACTACAGATAGCTTTTATCATATGAAACTAATATGTATCCTCTAATTGTTAGCTAAATGCTCTCTACATGTTCTTAGACCACATTTCTTGATATATCATTCAAATTTTGTATATCACTGCTGATTTGTATTCACTTTTTTACCAGTTACTGACACAGCTGTAATAAAACTTTCCAATGATTAAAAAAAGAAAAAAAAAGGTTGTTTTAAAGACTAGCAGAGCTTCATATTTGGAAATCTTGTTTTAAATGATGCTCCTAAGATATAAATAGTTGTTTACTCTCTTTCTAACTGTACTTACCTGGACACTCCAGCAAACCAGTCATTCAAAACTCAACTGTCACTGTCAGGTCTATTTTACTAAGTATTTAGATATTTTGAATGAAAATCTGTAAATCTTGCAGAATTTTTTTATCCATTATGGTTGATAGGGTGGCATCTTGAACATACCCTTTTTTTTTTTGTTTGGGGGGGGGTTATTTGAGAGATGGCTATAGGGCATATTAAAGGGTTCCAGGAGGTGTACTCTGAACTGAGTGGCACCACCTGCCTTTACTGTTGTTGTCATTCATTGGGTAAATGCTCTTTAGAATTCTTGCATTTATTAAGTGATCATTTTTACACATTGCCTTTTGATTTTCTGTGTCTAATTTGCTGAGGGTTTTAAAACCAAACCAAGAAAGCTCGCTTGAGTTGCATGTCAGAGACTCAGAGGGAGAACTTGCATTAGTCTAGGTGTGTAAAGTGCATGGATTTTGTGATACTGGAGCAGAGAAATGAAACCTACAAGGTTGTTTAAAGGTAAGAAACAAGTTAAGCACAGCATAAACAAACCCTAGGTATTTTTAGTTTACTTCCTGATTCTTCCTTATGTTTTTATTAGAGGTAAGGTTACTAGCTAGATCACTCTCTTCAAGGTGGTAACAGTTTTAAATGCCCCTGCGTGTTCCTCTGCCTGCAGAGTTTATTGGATTCTTAGTTAGGAAAGATTGAGTTAGGAAGGATACATAGAGAACTGGGGGGATGTCTATAAGCCAATAAGTGGAAATCATCAGAGAAAACCTTCTGGAGAAAAAGCACTTCAAGCATTTCTAGCACTTTGCTAACATCCATCTACTTCTGAGTTTCCCCTCCAGGCCTGGGTTAAGAGCACATGGTCACTTACCTAAGTTGATTCTTGGAGGTTTAAAGTGGGCCTCTGTGCAGGTTCAGGCAGTCTGTACCTAGTAAGCATGGCACACCTGGTTGGTAGAACACTGCTTTACCAGTGGCTCTCTTCCGGAGGCATGCTCCTGGTGCCAAAGCAAACCAGTATTTTCCTGGAGGTGCTCCTGGTAAACACTTTGAGGGTGCGTTTGTTTGCTGCGTGGGTCTTTAGGTAATGACTTGCTTGGCAAATGCCGCATGTGGCTACAAGGCTGTTTGAAAACCAGTAGTTACCAGCACAATGCCACATTGTCTTTTAAGGGCTCTCTGCCCTTGTCATGATTTCCAAGAGGCAGAGGCAAGGTTGTAGGTGATGTTTGTCCATGTTGTGCTCCATCTGGTTCCCGAAGGCAGCCTCAGAGGCCCCTTGGCCCTGAAAGATTTATTAATTTAAGTGAATGAATATATTCTGTGCTGTGCTATGTCATGGAAAAACAGTGAAAAGATAAAGTCCTTTTGGCACTGACATCTGTTGTTAATTGCCTTATTTCTATGATACCATTTTAACACTTGTATGTACTGCAGGTCTAGGAAGACTAATGTGATTATACAAATAAAATGTAACAATTTTATTATTGAAGTATGTCATCAACAACACAGAGACTAGTTCTGAAACCACAATTTAGAGTTTATAAGTTTATGGTTTATAAGACCAATGATGAAAAAAATAATGAAAATCATCAAGAGCTTACATTTCTTCTCACTTTGGGGTTTTGAATTGCATATGGAGTGTTATAGTGTGATTGTTTTAAATGTTAACTTTTCCTTCAAGCTGGAAAAATTTTCTTGACTTGGTATCTAAGTGATATTTCTTGCTTCCCATAAGGTAACAGGGTGGATAGACTCTACACTGAGGAGATGGGTGGAATCCAGTAGGTTCCGTTTACTGAGAGTAGATGCGTGAGAAAAGGGCAGCTGAGCATGATCTAACCTCTTTCTAAGTAGCTATCTGTTGGCCAGTGGTCCAAAGACAGCCCTTCCTAAAGGCAGTTACATGATTAAACACACACAGGAGTTTCCTTGCACCTTCTAAACCTGTGGTGGTGGAGGCATTGGCTTTGATTTTCATTTGCATTTAATAAATTTGCAGTCAAACTACAGATTACACAAAGCAGAAAGAAAATTTTTATGAATATCAGATTAACTGTTCAAAAAATCAACTTTAAAGTCATTCATTCAGTTAACATTTGAGGGTTACTAATGGAACTATCAATTAAATGTGCCAACAATCCAGTGTATTTTTAAAATTAAATGCAAATTACATTAGTATATTTAAAGTACATGATATTTGTATAGTATCATAGTGATAAGTGACTTATGAGTAGATTTCTCCCATTGTGAAGCTTGTCCCTTGAAATATCAAAACATTTCATTGTAATAATTAGGAATAGTGCTCTTTCTAAACCATGTTTTACTATTCTTTATATGTGTCTGTAGTATTAAATAGCATCATAATTCAGTCACGTCTGAATGAATTCAGATAGATCATCAAGAAATATATATTAATGATTCAAGATTCTGTAATACATGGCTCCCTTCAAGGTTCTTGAAATATGAAGAATTTTCTGTTTTTATCCTAAAATACTCTTAGGCTGCTGCCCTTTGTGAGTATTAAGTCTGCTCCTGTTGTTATCTGATTTTACCACCAGTGCAGGCATCAGCTGACAACTGTCTCGTCTTCATTTTGTCAGTGTGCCGGACTTTAGGATCCCTCAACCGTCCATAATCTGTTGCTTGTAATCTAATAAGCATTGAGGTTTGTGGGGACAAGGTTGTGAGAATTATGGTAAATGCAGGAGAAAATAGGGCCTAAGTAGCAATAGGCTAGATAAGGTAGAGAACATCAAAGAAATCACTGTCTGGAAGTCAGCTAAGTTTTAGATGTATGAAATTTCTGCATTAAAAAAAATTATTTGAGGGTGACTCTTAAATGCATACAAAGAAAAAGCTCTAGGTTACCACTGTTTAGACATTTCAATTCGTATTAAGGAAAGTACTGGAATAAATCTTACCACCTATAGTGACACTGGAGTCTGATTTGAACAACTCGGGGCAGTCTTTTTATTCTTTTTTCATCGCTCCTCCATGGAGATGCTCTTACCTACTTTTCAAGGTTACTGTGACATGGGTCTAATGAAATACTGTGTGGAAAAGGTCTCACCTAGTCTGAATCAAGTTCAGTGTCCCGTATAGGTGAGTTCATTCTTCTTTCATATTTCTTGCATTTCCTTTAAATGTTGTTCGGTAATCCATAAAAAGAAAGAAAAAAAAATAAAATGATAAAAGACTTTTTCCCTGTGTCTGACATTTGCTGGTCAATAATAGCACTAGAAAACCTGAGACTGACAAAGTCCACATTTTTAGTTGCCTTTCAACTCTAATTTAGATATAACAAAGCAGACTGAAAGCTGCTCCAAACACAGAGACACCTCCATAGGCACCATATTGTCTTAGAATTCTTTTTTACAGGCCGGTCATCCCAGCAGCTCCAGAGGCTGAGGCAGGAGGATCGTGAGTTTAAAACCAATTTCAGAAAGAAAATCCTAAGAGGTTATCTGTGGATTCAGATATCACTTAATCCTCTCCTTCTGAATTGCTAAGTTGTGGCTCAGCAGTAGAGTGCTCGCCTAGCACATGAGAGGCCCTGGGTTCCATCTTCAATACCACATAAAAATAAGTAAATAAAGATATTGTATCCAACTACAACTAAAAAATAAATATTCAAATAAAATAATTTTTTTTAAAAATGTATAAAAATATATTTATAAATCAGTGTTTCCCTTGTTAATTTTCCTTGGAGTCACCCTAAAAATGTAAACACTGGTTTTATGCATTTTTGTTGTTGCAGTACTAGGGATCAAACCCAGGGGTGCTTAAACAGTAAGTTCTTGAGGTTCTCACTAAATTACTGAGGCTAGCCTCAGATTTTTTTATCCTCCTGCCTCAGCCTCCAGTCTCTGGGATTATAGGCATAGGCCAGCATGCCCAGCTTGTTTTTCCTAAATGAAAAAGAAACATGTTAATAAGAGATAATTTAATAAACTCAACATTTTAAGCTGGGCAAGTAATGCACATATGTAACCCTGGCTACTTAAAAAAAAAAAAAAAACAATTTCAGCAAAAGCGAAGCGCTAAGCAGCTCAGTGAGATCCTGTCTCTAAATAAAATAAATAGGGGCTGGGGATGTGGCTCAGTGGTCGAGTGCCCCTGAGTTCAATCCCTGGTACTGCAAAATACCCCCCCCCCCAAATCCTTTAAATATAAACAGATGCCACATCACTACGGCAGTTCCCTCTTCAGAAAGGCATTCTAAGCCCAGAATGTGTGGGATGCAGGGGTGCCATGGGGCATCTGTGCTGGCTTTTTGCCTGCCAGAATCACTCTAAGTGTCCATTTTGGTAATTTGAACATTTTTTTCCTCCCTATGAACTGTTTCGGTTCATCGGCCAATTCTCCTTCCACACTGCTTTGTAATTCCAACCTCCACTTCTAAAGAAAAACCTTCAATTTTCCCAACTAAATCAAAAATAGAAATTTACCTGGGTTTCCCGCTCTTCACAGTTGTGAAGAGCTAGATTTTTCATTGATCCTTACAGAATTCTTCTGTCAGTGATAACACCACTGAAAGATCAATTAGTTACACTTTTATTTTGTTTTTAAGTAACTTTGCATTTTCTCTCTCCATCTCCTCATGGGCCTGCGCCGGCTCATCTAACAGAGGCTACACTTGGCTTCTTCTTGGAGTCTTATTCTTGGTTTTTATTGTCAACTGGGGCTGTGTCTTTTAAAATAATATGAGTCTAGATTTGAATCCAATCACTTTTCTGTGTGAGTTATGTCAACAGATGTTCCATGTGTCATTTTCCTTCAGGGTGTATCGTTTCTCACCAACTCTTGGCTTCAAACAGGAATTCTCTGCTGTTGGTTTTGTCTGTAAGAATATAAGCTGTCCAAAGCTGTTGGTGCTTGTGGCCAAGAGCCCCTAGCTCCCAACACAGCAGTTTATCACCCACCGAGTGTTATCGCTCCCCTTGCCCTTGCATTTCTCTGGGACAGGAACACAGCAGTAGCTCTGTGGGCTAGCACGTGTGTTCGGTATGCACGGACTGTTTGTGACGAACTGTGGGTCGGGCTCATGTTCCTGGAGTGCTTTGAGCAGCTTTACTAATCTGTCAGCATAGTATGTTCTTGTGGATAAATATAGACATACGGGCACTCTGCAACTTGTAGGTCACTGTCTTACTGTGCAGCTAAAAATTGTCCCGTTGGTATGAACAGTCTGCCCTGGGTGGAAGACCTGTTTTAGTTTGTCTTCTACTGTAGGTTTTTTGCAACCTGACTAAAAATACACCTTGCACCAAAAATATAAGAGCCCTACCTTGTGGCTGGAGACGTCTATGGTGGCAGTGAACAACGGGATCATGGAGGCCGTCATTATGTTTTTTTGCTTTGGAACCTAGTCTGTGTAGCTGTTCCAGACTGCTAGTTTGGGTGATTTTTCAAGCTCATGGAGATTACAACAGCCTGTTGGAGACGATCCTGTGTGATCAGCTTGATTAAAGGGCTTGGTAGGTATGAAAGGCTGTTGTGGTGTGGAGTGGGGAATTGGTTATTAAGCACTGAATGGGGGAGGATTGGCCCGAAGATTTCAATGGATGGGGGACAAGGGGAGAAGGTGCAGCTGCATGTGGAGATTGACTTAGATTGCCATTGCTTAGAGCCTGGGGTAATGCCTTTTAGGTCTTACATTTGGGATTATAATGTATGTGGGGTAAGATTTAGTCCTTTCTGTATCTGGGTCTACTAACTGCTGTGATGTAATGGAATTTTTCTGTGCACTCAACTTTCACTAAAAGATTTGGTATGACTAAGTTGGTAAGTTGCTGATGTGTAAAAACAGCGAGTGTGTATTTGGATAATAGTTTATATTATCAAATTTAATACTCCAGCAGAGGTAGGGTTTATGCTTGATTTCTTCTAAATATTGATGTAAGTATCCTCATTTGTTTGGTTGTAAACATGGCAATTGGCCTAAAGCAGTTTTTCCTTTGCTTTTGGCTTGGGCTCCTTCAACATTTAAAAACAAAATGTTTTTCTTTTTTGTTGATGGATTAAAGAACAGGACTGTATGTGTTAGCCAATGCTAAATGGGTCCAAACTGCATGCCCCTGGTCTTCCTTCATCAGAGGTCTAGCGGTTACATTAGTTCGAGTCTACCACTTTCAGCAATATTGTTCATCAGTTCCAGAACATGAACAGAAGGAAACACTCATGATGGAGTTCATTACATGCATCTCAGATATTGACTGTCTAACTTTCTATTTAATGAGTAGAAAAGTTGATTTGTAAGCATTAAAGGCACAACATATCGTTCTAATAGAGGAGAGACATTTTGTTTATTAAAGATGTGGGAGACTGAGTTTTTTGTTCATTACTCCCCTGCACTATCTTTAATGAAAATATGAGATACTAACATGTGATAGCATCTGGTTCTAGGAATCAAACCCCTATTAGTCACTATCTTGTCTCTTTTGGTAGAGTATGCTTTAAGGAATGATTTTCTTTTCTCAGTTTTTAAAAATGTCTAACAAACGTATAAGTTAAATGGTAAAACTTATGGCTTCAGATATTTAGAAAAATATGCTGCATCATGGTAGATTTGTGTGAAGAGCTTGTTATTTCTATCGTGTAGTATCTCTCAAAGATGTCATTGACCCTTGAAGTGTTTTTGGCTGAGCAGACCTCTCCCACGGTCCAACTGACTTGACTCCTTTTGGACTCAGTGACTTTCTTACTCATAATATTTAAACTACTTTTAGAAGAGATCGGTAACAACTAATCTGTTTCAGTGACTTGGTAGATCAACACCTTAGATTACAAACTTCTAGTAGACATGGAGTCAGCAAATTTTATGTAGTCATTATATATCTCCAAAACCATTTAAGAATTTCATAAAATCTAAATCATTTTATTAAAGCAACAGGCCTCTACATAATGAAGCCCATATTAACTTGAAATTTATTAAATAAAATACAAACCAGACCATGAAAGAATTCACTCATTCAGTTAATTCATTGCACATATGTTGATTGAGCTTATATTGTATGCAAAGCACTAGAAGTCCTTTGCATGCTATCAATGTTGGAAATGTTTCTGGTGTTATATACTGCATATATGGCATCTGTTTTACACATATGCATATGTATATTGTATAATTATATGTATATTTTTGTTTTATACTAGAATGCATATTGTAATGCATGTTGTACTTTTGTATCGCTATATAATTATATAGTATAAGGCATATTATATTAACAAAGGCGTATATAAGATTAGACTTTCCTGCAAATCACACCTCACATGATGTAATCCCCTAAGGGATCATGAAGGGGAATAGCTATAATTTCGGTCTTCAATATTTATTTGTCAAATTTGGTGTAGCTTCTAGCCTAGGGTAGTGGTGTACACCAGTAATCCCAGCTTCATGGGAAGCTGAGGCAGGAGGATCCCAAATTCAAAGCCAGGCTGGGCAACTTAGTCCGATCCTATCTCAAAATTTAAAAATAAATAACTTAAAGGCAGGGCCAGAGATGTAGCTCAGAGGTAGAGACCCCATGAGTTCATTTTCCAGGACTGGAAAATAGATAGATAGATAGATGATAGATAGATAGATAGATAGATAGATAGATAGATAGATAGATAGATAGATAGAATGTGTGTTTATTTCAGCAGCTGCAGGAACTGCCTTTGTGGCAGGTCCTCGCACACCTGGTCTATACAGTCATCTGTGTCCCTTTATGTTGTCGGGTCCCTGTGTGATGTGCCTACCAAGTCCACTCCAGAAGCACCTCCTCCGAGTTGTTTCACTTGCCTTCGATGCTTAACTTAAATATGGGCCTAATTAAATAGCTCAGGAAGCTGGTTTGTCATTTCTGGCAGGCCCCACAGAAGTCTGTGAATGACTGTGTTCCCCCCCCCCCCCAGCCTTTAGACCATGACACATTTTGCTCTGAGACCCAGAACATACACACACATTTGTAAACGCAGAGACTGAAAACAAAGGTGTTGTGAAGCAGGGCTTCCATGCAGGATGCTGGTACTCTGTTATTTTCTTTTCTCATCTTCTCTATTCTGTTTCATAAAAATCAGACTGAGCATCGCCTACTAAATTGGTCCCGTGGTTCAGTAACAGGCTACAACCTGCACTTTGACAAATTCTTCTTTAAAGATTCCATAAGCTGGGCATTTCCAATACAGCATTAGTCCCATTCTCAGAGTGACATGCTGATATCCTAGATATAATGTTCTATGTTATATCAAGGGAATATTGGTGCTGTGTATGGCAGAGGGCACTGCTTGGTTGAGAAGTAGCTCTCCTGGTAGTCCTGATGAGAACTTGGGTTGAATGTGGGACTTCCAAGCTGGAGACAGCCCATGACCTCTGCTTCTTCATGCTTCTTTTCTCCTTGGTGCAACTAACCTTTGTTGAGTCCTGAGACTTAAGCATAGTTCTGTGCCAGAAGGTGAGGATACAAGAAGAATAGAACAAACTCCTTGCCCTTGTGGCACCTAAGTGTAGATGTGGAGATGGATAGACAACACATGTGTCCTCCTGTCAGGCTGTGAGCAGGGGGAGGTACCAAGGAATGGCTGGCCAGAGCAGCCTCTCATAAAACTAGAAGGACGTGAGCAGGTGAGCCACCGAGGAGTTTCCGTTCCCCCTTGTATCATTCCCACCACCCTCTCTTCTGCCATGAAGCCTTCCCTGACTGCATCTATCATCAGTTATTTCTAGGACTCAGTGTCACTGTCACCATCCCAAAGAATCCAGAGCTAATGTCCCACAATCACAGATTGTCTCTCTTGCAGCAGGCTGTGTAGACCCCCACCCCCCATGCCCCCCACGCCCCCCACCCCTGGTGCAGGTCTGTTTCTGTGTGTTCTTTATGGAACAACTGTCTCCCCTCCACACTGCGGGCAGGAGTCATGCCTGTGGTCCTGCGGCAGATAGCTGATCGCTGAATAAATGAACAAGTGAATGAATGAATGAATGAATAAATGAACGATCTCATAAATTTCATGTGCTTCCACTGGCAGTTCAAGCTCACTGTTCATCCTTTGACTATTCAAACTGTGCCAGCTTGTGACTGAATATAGCAAGTTTTAAAAACCTTTCAAACCTTCTTTTAAAATCCATCTTTATAGTCTCCACAGAACTTTGCACACAGTGCCTTCTACATGTTAAGCCTGCCATGTCTAATGCATCGATTAGCTGACCTTTTGAGACCAAAAATATTTCCCAAGGGACCCAACTGTCCAGTAACACAAATGTGATGAAAGATGACGGTGTCACTGATACCTGCCTGCACTTGTGCTCGCTGTGTGTTGTAAATATAATCACTCTGGATCCTGCATCTCAGTCCAACATTCAACTTGGCTGTGGGATGTAGGACCCAGATCTTTCATGAATGCTCTTGACTCCTCAAACCCATGTGATTTGGT
Source organism: Spermophilus citellus (assembly GCF_964194105.1). Lineage (NCBI taxonomy): Eukaryota > Metazoa > Chordata > Mammalia > Rodentia > Sciuridae > Spermophilus > Spermophilus citellus. The sequence goes on from NC_138182.1 coordinate 28,560,864, forward strand.
CTAGGTTACAGCTGGTGTCCAATTTTTTTTTCTTTTCTTTCTTTCTTTTTTTTTTAATTTGTTTTAATTAGATACACATGACAGTACAATGATCTTGACATATCGTACATTGGAATCAGATGGGGTATAATTTCTCATTTTTCTGAGTGTACAGGTTGCAGAATCACTTTGGTCATGCAGTCACGTATATACACACAGCAATCATAATGTCTATTTTATTCTGCTCTCCTCCTGCCATTCCCCACTTCCAATTTTCTATATAGTAATTTATTTTTTTTTTCAAATTGCAGTTCTACAGTAGCTTTTCTTCATTACTGCTTTTATAAGATAGACAACTTTTTATAAACAAATCTTATCTTTTTAAAAATAGTTGCTGTCTTATTGCATCCTGTCCAAGAAATCTCAGTCTAACTTTAAGGTCACAAAGATTTTTTGTCTTGTGTTTTCTTCTAAAAGCATTATGATTTTGGCCTTCTCATTTAGGTCTATGCTCTGGCCAATTTTTCAGTAAAAGTTTATATCGGTGAAAACGTTCCCAGCTTGTATTCCCCAATTTTTTTTTTTTTTTTAAAGAGAGTGAGAGAGGAGAGAATTTTTAATATTTATTTTTTACTTCTCGGCAGACACAACATCTTTGTTGGTATGTGGTGCTGAGGATCGAACCCGGGTCGCACGCATGCCAGGCGAGCGCGCTACCGCTTGAGCCACATCCCCAGCCCAGTAGCAAATCTTAATAAAGTTTTTTTTTGTTTGTTTGGTTTGGTTTGGTTTTTAATTAGATAACCACTCACGGGTTATCTTGTGCCCAGCCTAGAGTGTAGCACCCAGCTCTGAACGCTTCTGTCCCAAATCACCAAATACTAACATTTTTGACAAATGCTGATAACATTAAAGATCAGTGTAAGCAAATATGGCTAGAGTTGACCAAGTGTGAGCAGGGCCCTGTGAGCATATCTGCCATAGTGGAAGAAACCCTGAGTTTACTCTTCTGTCCCCTTACCTGACTTAGAGAGGTGTGACTTGGTCGGAGCAAAGACAAACTCATCTTTAGTTGCTGAGTTAGGGACAGTACTTCTGTTTTGTTTGTTTTATTTTTATATTTTATATTTATATTATTTTTTATATTTTTATTGGCGCATTATAATTATCCCAATTCATGATGCTATATTCATACATGTTTTTGACATCATTTGATCATTCTCATTCTCCAGAGCCTTTCCCTTTCCCCCTTCTCCTCCTCCCTCCTACACTTGCTTTAATGTGCTTATCTCTCTTCTATTATTATTTCTAAAATTAGTGCCTTGTAATTGTATATATAATTATAACAAAGGTTTCATCTTGGTATATTTGTACATGGACATAGTATTTTCTTATGAAACTTTTCAAACACAAGAGAAAAATATAGTCTCTCCAACAGTTTTCAAGATTTAGTCATATTCGGTTTACTGATACCTTTTTATTCTCTCCACTAAAGTATTTTGGATCAAATATAAACATCATTTCATTGAATCCCCTGGAATCAGTATGCATTTCAGAAAATATATTTTCTTACCTACCCACAATGCTATTATCACAGCCAACAAATTTAATATATCATCTAACATCCAATACACATTCAAACTTTTTTATTCTCATAAAATGTGTCTTCTAACAACTGGTTTGCTGGAACCAGGAGTCAAATCAGGCCCACACACTACATTTGATTGTTGGTCTCCTGAGCGTCCTTAAATCATCCTCTCCCTTTTTATCTTTTCCATTAATTTTGTAAAAATCAGTGCCACTTTTTATAGAATGAACTTAATTCTGAACTCTGTCTCTTGCTTCCTTGTGGTGACATTTAACCGTTCCCATTGATTCTTGTGCGAGGATGTCAGCTCTAACGTTTTGAAAGCTTGATGAATGTGCACACAAGGTGCCATATATAGACCCCTCCCTTCCCTAATGCCAAAGGCATCCCCTTCTTTTCCTAGGGGACTGAAAGCTTTGCTGTCATTCCCAGGGGTACATGGCCAACAGTTTTGAGTGTTTGAGTACAAGGATTCTACCAATATCCTGCCAACGTATAGGGAGTTTTGAGAAAGCTCCTTTTATCAGTAATCTAAAACAGTGTCTTAAATACCTTAATCATTTTAACATCGTGTCAGGGAATAAGTCATGCGTGTTTTCTTTGTTGGGAAGTGGATGAGAGAGAATCGCACATCCATTTGTGTGAGACGTGGGGTCTTCTTTCTGTTCCAGCCAGCACCTTCCAGGCTCCCACCTCCGTATTCCTCTCATGGTAGGTGCAGCCATCTTTTAATTTGTGTTGTCCCTCCAAAAAGCCCCGTTTTTAAAATCATCTTACACAGCAACATCAGATCATCATTCTTCCTAGAAACCCTCTGGTTCTCGTTCCTTCCAAATAAAGTCCACTCTCATTGACTTGCCATTTAAAACCTTCCTTCTAAGAAGAATTAAAAACCTACATTTCTTAGGACTTAAGGGCTTCAGGTTTTTGCAACCCTCCTGGGTTAATATTTCATCCACACCAACACCATATAGTGGTTGGCTGAATTCTTCTCAATTAGTATTAAGTAAGCACAGTTATCTAGTTAATGGGACCAGGTGCTGTGCTGAGTGCTTGGGATAAAGACAAGACATAGTCCTGTTCATAAGGACACCCCAGTTTCTTGGCAAAGATAGTCTGAGCATGTATGCTAAGATGGGGAGGTTGGTGAGAAGGTGGTTAGAGGAAGGGTGGGACAGACTTAACAGATGCCACCATGTACCTGCTCTTCCCTCTGCCTCGGCTGCCCCTTTCCCACCTCCATCCAGCAGAATCTACCTGTCCTTTAAGACCTAGGTCAGCTGCTACCTATTCCACGGTGTCTGTCTATTCAGTGGCCAGAAGAGAGACAGTCTAACGACAGGGATTTTGAAATGCCCGCACTCCATATCTGATATCTTTTTAAAGACAATTTAATGTTAAAATGAGTCTTGAGTTTATAGTCAGGAATACATACAGCCTGCAGTGAGGGGGTTTCCAGTCTTAGATGGTAAATGACACCAGAGAAGTGGAGGTAGAACTGGAAAGGCTGGGATTTGTAAGGCTTTTCTCTGTAGAGACGATAAATGACAGAACCTCACTAATGCGTATTAATTCAAGGGAAGGTGAATGTTCAAGTCATGGAAGTTTAGAGTCGGTGGTACATTTTCAAAAGTGCCTGTTTTTATACAGTCATGGAATATTGGAGCTGAAAAGCATAATCTACCTCAGCCTCCTAAAGAATACCAGCCAGGTAAGTGTGACATAAAGAATCCCAAAAAAGAATCACCGTAAAGGACCCCGAAGCACATTTGGCTCCTCGTTCAGTGCTCTTTTTCATTAACTTCATTAGTGAACAAAACATCAGTTTTGTTGTAGACAAATGAAATTGAAAACAATTTTATTAACTGGATTTCTGAGCTTTCCTATTTGTTTACATCTGGGGTCAGTGTGAGAGCCCTGGCATTGCCAGGAGTTGGTTAGAGTCTCCAGGCCCATCCAGGCCCTCATCCTGAACCAGGGACCCACCTTTCAGGCAAATCCAATGTGCCAAAGATTCTCAACACCAGCGAGTCTCATTGGAAGTCAGCAAACTTTCTTTTAAAAGTTAACATTCCAAGAGCTGGGATTGTGGCTCAGCGGTAGAGTGCTTGCCTGGCACCTGTGAGGCCCTGGGTTCAATCCTCAGCACCGCATAAAAAAATAAATAAATAAAATAAAGGTATTGTGTCCAACCACATCTAAAAAATAAATACAAAAAAAGGGTTAACATTCAAAAACTCAAGACCTTTTCCAACAGTATTCATAAATTCTGAGTTCATGGAGTCCTCAAGTTAATGAGATTTAGCTGCATAAAATGAACAAGTAGAAAAAGGAAATATAAAGAAGAAACTGAGAGACACACAGGAGAGGAGGGACACATGAATGAGAGCAGTTTGTCAGTTCTGTGGGGGAGAAAAAAGGAAGTTGAAATTCAGGATTATCCTGCCTCTAGCAGGTTATCCGATCTACTTTTCATGAGAAAGGACCTTGAAATGTCAATGTAACCTCATTTTCCTTTGCTTACAGATCTTGGCAGACATTCTTTCAGGCTCTGATGACAGTACCTACTTTGAAAATCGGGGGAAAGTCTGTGTAATTGCATCTTAGCAGATGACAGACACTTAGAAAAGAAATCACTGAAGTGTTACTGTCATTTCTCTAAGATAAAATACTAGGAGGCAAAGGAAAGGAGAAAAGCAAACAGGGCAGAGACTTGATGCTAACTTTGTCTTTACTGAGCTGCTTAATTCTCTTCAATTCTTGGGGAGACCCAAGATAGCAGTGGTTTTTAGAGAGATGAAAGTCAACAAGCCCTGGGCCTTCCAGCACACCTGCTTCTCTCTCCAGAGTACCTAGGGAAGAACAGTGTGTGGGCTTTTCTAAGGTATGTGGTCGATCAGATTCCAGGTGCTTTTCTGGATCCTCCATGTTTGGTCCTCATTTGTACAGTGGTCTTTGCCAAAGTCCCTGCAATTGCTAACATGTGCCATTTGTTTTATTTATTGGGTAGTACCACAGTACTGGGGACTGAACCCAGGATCATTATACCCCTGAGCTACATCCTCAGCCCCTTTTTATTTTATTTTATTATTATTTTTAAATTTTGAAACAGGGTCTCGCTAAATTTGTAAGACTGGCCTCAAACTTGCAATCTTCCTGCCTCTGCTCCCAGTTGCTGGACATACGAGCAGGCACCACCGTATGATACATGGTCATTTTAATTAAAGAGGTCAGACAGCTTGGTGGGAAGGGAAGGACCTTCGTGGCTTAAAGATATGCTAGTCTTTCTAGAAAAGTCTCCAGTGGTGCAGGAGACGGAAACCAGGGCCTCACGCTTGCCACCCAAGCACACTTCCACTGAGCTACACTCCCCACCCACCACACTTATTTTTTTATCCTTCTTTGAAGTCACAAAAGTAGCTTATGCCAGAGCAAATCACAAGGATGAGGGGACTTATTTTATTTTATTCAATCTTCATCATAAGCAGCTGATGGGAAAAAACAAGGTAGAAATCTTGCCTGATGCCATTATACCAGTGAAATGAATGAATAACAAAAATGGAGTATATGTATACAATGGAATATTACTCAGCCTTTTAAAAGAAGGAAATTCTACAATTTGCAGCAATATGAATGACCCCTGAAGACATTAAGCTCAGAGAAATTAACCAGCTACAGAAGGATAAATATTGTATGATTCTACTCATAAGTTACCTAAACCAGGCAAATCATAGAACCCAAGAATAGGATGGTGCTTGGCAGTACTGGGAATGAACCCGGGGGTTAGGGGAGGGAATTCTGAGCCACATCCTCAGCCCCTTTTTTATTTTGAGACCAGCGGGGAAAGAAAATGGGCAGTTGCTAATCAGTGGCTGTGATATTGTTAGTTAAGCAAGCTGAATAAGCTCTGATGACCTGCTGTACAATATGGTGCTTATAGTCAATAATTATGTATCTTATACCTAAAATAAGAGAGCAGACCTCATGTTTAGTTGTCTTATCATAATAAAATAAATACATTTTTTTCAGAAAAGATTGGATAATGTGGAATGTTTACAAGATACGTTGTCATGCAGACACAGGCTTGGATCCTGAGTTGATTGCTTTGTGACCTTGGGAAAGTCATTAAGCCCCCTGAACCTATATGATCTCACTTTTAAGAAAGCAAATTGTTAGGGTATGTCAAATTAGGATTATATTGAAGATTAAAGATACCAGTTTTTCTGGAGATGTCTTGTGGATCCTAAAACTATACAATTTGAGAATTGTAGGAGAATTAAATAGTGTGAGAGAAAGGAGGCATGTATTTAATCCATAAAAACAGAGTTACATTGTACATTATCAGAATTTTATGGAAACTAATTAAAACAGAACTTAATGTGCCTTTGGATATATTTTTCTTCTAGAGCCAAAATTATTTCTGGTTATTTTTTTTTACCTGACTTTATTCTTTCCTTGGCCTACTTTAAATTAAGAAAATAATTTACAAGTCATCCGTCACTTTGTTAAGCAACCTTTTTCTGATGCTCAAACTAATTGTTTCTTCTTATCCCAACATTTTTCATTTCTTAATACAACTGTTCCGAGGAAAATAACTCTTCCTATCATGTGTGGAGAATGTTTTCTTTTTATCCTAATGACTTCACATGACTTTGTAGGTTTCTAGTCATTTTGAGTATTTGCAGTACCTTTTAGCATGCCATTTCTTAAGCACGCTCATAAATACATTAGTGGACAATTTGTTATTGTTGTATACACAGTGTGACATGTTCTCATGGTAGCTGCGTCATCCTTGGTTTATTATGTTTTATGAAATGTTCCTGTAATACCAGTAAATAAAATCAGTCTTACAGGAAAAGAGGGACTTGGGAAAGTGGTTCCAAGGAAAGATGCCAGTTATCAATAACAAATAGGGTTCACCCTCAGCACCTGCAAAACGAAAAAGTTACTTAGAACTGGCAGAAAGAATAATTTTATATCCAACTGTGAGTAAAGAAATCTCATAAATTTACTCCTTTGTTGAAAGGCAAGTTTACATTGTTCTCTGGAAAGAAAATTTGCTTAATCAGATCCACATTTCTAGGAAGAAGACCTACCGCATACTATGTTGGAGGCATTTTTAAAATTAAAAATAAATAAATAAAGGAAACCATCTTCTATTCCAAATGTTCAGTCAGATTCCAGTAAGGGGAGCATCAGAGACAGCATTGGGTGTTTTGAACAACTGGGCGTGTGCTTATCTGTCTTTGCAAACTGGTGAAAACAGGTAAAAGTACCTCTTTTCTAAGGCACTTACTTGGTGAAGGGAGATGTGGAAACCATGTGTCTGTTGGGCATTTTGATTCATGCCCATCACAGGCTGGCTGAAATGCTCATCTCCACCCACACTGGACACAGACAGGGGTCAGACCAAAGGGGTGGATCAGAAGAGCAGACCTGCACCAGCCCAGTGGGTTTCTTTGAATTCAGGAATATTTTGAGCTTCCATTCCCCTCTGTGGCAACCACAGATCACAGCATCGGAAAGCCCTCAGGCAGGTATAGAAGAGCAGGTTCCTCTAGCCACTTATTCTGTTTAATTTTTCTTTTAGAACTTTTGCAATCTGACACAGTGTGTGTGTGCATACATAGGAATCGGCTGATCACTGCCCTGCCTCTGGGCAGTGTAACAGGCTCTATTGGCTGCCGTTTTCCCAGCACCTAGAACAGTGCCTGACACCTCGGTACTCAGTAAGTAAATAGTGTTAGAAATGAGGGCGTGAAAAGAATGATACCCTCTAGTAAGAGATGGAAATACTTTTCTGAAAATCTGACCAAGAAAACCAGTGGCTTTCCTATCTTATCCACTTCCACCTTTAGCCTCTGGGGCTCTTGTAGGAGGATACCCAGGTTGGCATTTTCTTTCTGTCCAGTGTCATAATGAAAATGTAACTGAACTACAAATTATGGAGGGGAATTTTTCTTGGTGCTGAGATCAGAAGGTTAGACATTCCTGGAAATGGGGGTAACTTAGGGAAATTGTACCAGGGACCTGAGAGCAGGCAGCCTGCAAGTGAAGCATTTAATCAGTGAAATTGGGGAGAAATGGAGTCACGTTCAGAGGTCATCACCTGTGGCCAAAAATAGAGCTAATAAAGAGGAAAAAAATGGAGCCTAAACCAACTTTGTGTAGATAATGGAGTAGATCCTGCTTGATAGAAAATGTGGAGACCCAGTAAAAAAGGGAAAATATCTAAAACAATTCAGAAAAAGACAAGTGGGAACAGAATTTGGAATAAAAATAATAAAAGATATTAATCAAAAAAAAAGGAAGAAGAAGAAGAACATTAACAAAACAACACAATGCAATGGAGAGAAAGTCCAAGATTAAAATGTACATAAGAAAACAGAGAAAGGAAATTTTGAAAGGGGTACGTAACTAGAGACCTAATTAATGTGTGAAAATTCTATCCTTCCTTTCCACCCACCTCAGCCCCATACCAGGAACATTCATTTCTAGGCATCTTGAGCTGTTAGGTGAAAATTGAAAAATGGAATGAAGAAAGAAATGGGAATGAAGTGAGATGGAGTCAAAGCTAAGAAAATTCATTGCATGGATGCTTTTGAGCTGTACCCTTCAATATGGCTAAGATGATGAATTTTGTTATGTGTACTTTATCCCAATTAAACAGAAATAAAATAGATAAAAATCCTCATGTGCAATAAATTTAAGTGAGAGAGGTTTTTAAAACAACAAATTAAAAACTGTTCCTTCAACAAATTTTTGGAAGGAGAAGGTGTGATGTAGATGACCTTCCAGGACACTTTCATTGTGAGGGATCCATATTTCAAGAGACCCTGTGGTACAGGAAACTGACCCTGTCCTCTTGGAACAGTAAGGTGACTGTGGAAACCAGAGACCCTACAATGGCAGGTGAAGGCGGGAATATTGACCAGGACCCTGAAGCTGGGAGGATTTGCTTGCCAAGTTGGGTTGAAAGGAAGGACAGCATCCCAGGTAGAGAGGAGCAGACTCCAACCATCACAGCCTGCATTTGCAAAGCTCAAAAGTGGAGCAGAAGTATTGGCTGTTCCTGCATCCGTGTCTTATATTATTTGGTTTTATTTTTCAATCAAAAATAACTTTTAGTTAAAATTTGGATCTAGGAAGAAAGAGGTTGAATTCTTGAGAGCTGGATTCCTGGGGACAGTAAGTTTATACCTTTTGTACTTTTATCTTTCCCCCTCCTTGGCCTTACCTGTCTGTACAGGGACTCAGAGTCACCATCCACCATGAATATTAATCATGGCCGTGTGCCTGATGGAGCCAGCAGCCATCCAAACCTGTGGGGCCATCAGATTCAGGCAATTTCCTCTGGTGACTTTCTGGATAATGACATTTCCTTTTCATCTTTTCTTTCTTGGGTTGCTTGAGTTTCTACCTGTAGCAAGTTACACCCTTCCCTTATAATTTTCTGCTTCCAGACTATTGTGACCTTAGAAATTAGACAAATGATTGGAATTTGAGTTCCCAAGGGAGGGGCTAATGATTTGGGGGTTTTTTTCCCCTAATGGTGATGTTTAGACGAGGGTGGACTTTGTGGCTCAGTTTTGATGATTAGAGAACCTGAATTTCCTAGTTCTCAGATAGATCGTCACCAAATAAGTAATTTATTGACAGGTACCATGTCGTGTTTCCTTTTGAAAATTATACCGACTAAGGGTAGGATTTATCAGGAATTAATTGTGGTGAGAGGAAGAGGGGTTACTGAAACTTGGGAGTGGATGCAGTTCAAGGACTCTCACTCCATCACACTTTCTCTGTGTCTCCATCTTCCCCAGCCCATCTGCGTGGGACTTGGAGGGAAGGGTGCCATCACTTTGATTCTGCTGTGCCTGGCTTGAGACCCAGCTGCGCTGGGATAGTTCCAGCTCACTCGGGAACTATGTGCACAGACTTTTGTACTCACAAAGACATCTGGCTTTGAAATACAGGTGGATAATGTTTTTTATGATAGCAATGAATTGGTACTTTGGCCTTTTATACAGAAGATTTATCTGAAAGGTATTCTTGTGTCTGAATTTCAGCTATCAGGTTCAAAATATGGCTTTGCAGGAGGACTGCCAGAGGTCACTGTCATGAAAATCCTCACTAGAGTTATGACATTTTGTCCCAGGAGTCTTGTAATTATGGATCGGGTCTCCCAATTGTATTTTACATCAACTCAATTATTGCTGCCATCTAGAAGTGGTTTCAACTCTGTGGAAAACCAAAGATAGTAAGAAGTTGTACTCCAAATAGACGTTTTAGGTTTACGTTCCAATCTCCAGTTCTGTGGCACGATGCCCGGCATATAGGAAGATGCTTATGGGGCTATGATGTACCTCTGTAATTTGGAGTTGGGGAGGCGTCCTGCTTCCACAGGGTCCCTGCATTGAGAGTGGGAGGCAAGGGAGAAAAGTGGGCAGCACTTTATTTTTGTCACCTGACTTCACATAGGCCCCTTTAGAATAAATAGTATCTTTCCATAAGCTGCTTGTGGTGCTTTTAATGACTCTTATGTCACAAATAGTATGCCCTGTTCTTTAGAGACTGTGACATTACTGATTCTCCTAATGTATCTCCCACCCCATGAATCACTCTTAGACATATACAAATGAAGTAAGAAGCTATGTTTAGTTAGTGATTTAAGATTTATTGAGAATTATCTGTGCAAAGACCTCTGTGTAGTCAGCTCTCTACATCCAGAGGTTCCACATCTGTGGATTTAGCCAATCTTGGATTAAAAATATTACATCTCGGGCTGGGGATGTGGCTCAAGCGGTAGCGCGCTCGCCTGGGATGCGTGCGGCCCGGGTTCGATCCTCAGCACCACATACCAACAAAGATGTTGTGTCTGCCGAGAACTAAAAAAAAAATAATAATAAATATTAAAAAATTCTCTCTCTCTCTCTCTCTCTCTCTCTCTCTCTCTCTCTCTCTCTCTCCTCTCTCTCACTCTTTAAAAAAAATATTACATCTCTACTGAGCACATGCAGCTTTCTGTTTCTTATCATTGTACCATGTAGCAACGCTTTACATAGCATTTATATTGCACTAGGTATTTTAAGTCACCCAGAGCTGATTTAAAGCATATGGGAGAATGTGCCCAGGTTTTATATAAATACTGCATGTTTTACGTAAGGGAGTTGATCCTTCTTAGATTCTGGTGTCACCAGGGCATCCTGGATTCAATCCCCCATGGACAGCATATTGCATCTGGCAAGCTGTCTTGTTAGGGAATTTTCAGGGATACAGCTAAAAAGATTATATGACTCAATTATAGGGGCCAATCCTAGGCAAACCACTTGACCAATTGTAAAAGAAGAAGATTAGATGGGCAGAGAGGGATGACAGCAGTAGGAAAGAAAGAAGGGAAAATGTACATAAGAATAGTGTGCTCCAGGGACAATGAGGGTTTCAGTGGGTCTTTGATGCAGGGAGGCAAACTACTAAAGGACTTGAGGCCAGTGTGTTTGAGGCTTGATGAGGATAACTGGGAGCTATTGAAAGTTGTAAGATGATAAAAGTTGTGAGGAAACCATGTAAGAAAGAGACCGGTTGGGTATGGAAAGCAGATGGGATAAAGTCAGCTGCTGTTATAATCTTGACATGAATTTCCAAAGGCTGAGACAAGGGCATGGCTAAAAAGGAATGGGGAGGTGAAAAGAAAAACTTTACAACACATTTTATTTTATCAATCTATCTTAAGAAGCCATATTCTTATGGTGTGGTAGTAGTTGAGATCTAGAAAGACCTCCTGAGATATAAGGAACCCCTAAACAGGAAAAATGAATTGGAGCAGATGGGGTAGGAAAGATGAGGGAGAATCATCAATGTGCAATGGGATATATGCTTGTAATTCAATAAAATAAAACATTTGTGTGGCTTTCTCAGAATTGGGCTTTGGATCCAAAGCAGAAAACACTTGCATTTGTTTGTAGTTATGAATATTCAGCTTTCATGTAGGATCTTGTTTTCTTTTTTCATTATCAATGATACCACCATTCTGTTGATAATTAAACCCACCTCCAAATTGGAAATTCATTTTTTCATGACTCTTTTCCTTCATCTCTGTACCCAGTCACCGGAAACTGTATGCTGCCTTTGAAGGTCTACTTTGTCATTATCCTGTCCTTAGCATTCCTAATGTCTATCCTAAACACATTTGTTCTTACATTTCTCTCATTGGATATTGATGCCTAACTTCATCAGAAGTATTTGTCTGGGTGCATGCTAGAATTGAACATAAAGAACAGAGACATGAAATCTGCATTCTGAGCAGAGACTACTACTCACTAGGAGCCCTGATAGCTGCCCTTGTTCAAGATCTGATCCAAGTAGGGAATTTACACGTTTTATAAAGGACCAGTGTTGGGGTTGCGGCTCAGTGGTAGAGTGCTTGCCTGGTATTCTGCAGGCCCAGCACTGTTAAAAAAATAAATTTCATATATATATGAAAATAGATACATGTATGTATATATGACAAAACATGAATATCTATGTTTTTCATATATTTTTTCATATGTATGTGTGTATATAATATATATTTATCCCCCACCCCACCCCGAACATACACACACACCCCTAAGCAAGGCATCCCAACTTGAGCCAAGGGTGGTGGGAGTGAAAATTTAAATTTACCCTCGGATGGCATGAACAGCACTGCCTGTGGCTTTCTAAAGGTACCTCCCTTTTGAGAGCAATAGCCAACTGGATCTTGGAGACTTCTAGAAGCTATGACCCCAAAATCTTTTCCATTATTCTGCTAAAGCACAGAAGACAGAGAGCTCCTGCCATTAGAAAAACTTGGACAAGAAATCACTTTTTCTCCCATATAAATTTTCTCAGTCCATTTTCCTGGCTTCTAAAAAAGAAACCCAAAGCATCTTATAGATTACAGAATTCATCAGCTGTATCTGTGGGGTAACCAAAATAATTTTTTAGATTGTCAAATCTGTGGTAATGCAAGCCTGATATCATAAAAGTAAATTTTATCACCATTTCTAACTAACAGCGCCAAGTTGTAATATTAAGTGCTACATTTTTAATATGATTCATATCCTTATATTTATGATTGTACACACCCCGCCTGAATATTTATGATATTATTTTCAGCCGGTAAGAACATCCATTCTGTTTTTCAGCTTCTCCAGTTGGCAACGGCTACATCAAGCCTCCAGTTCCACCTGCTTCAGGCACACACAGGGAGAAAGGGCCGCCAACCATGTTACCCATCAACGTGGACCCTGACAGCAAACCAGGAGAATATGTCCTCAAGAGCTTGTTTGTCAACTTCACCACTCAGGCCGAACGCAAAATCCGCATCATTATGGCAGAGCCACTGGTGAGTCTGTGCCATAAAACCTGCCTCTTTTTAAACTTCGTCTGTACACGGATGTAGTCAGTCCGCCATGTCTGCGGGTTCCACATCCAGGATTTAACCAGACTCAGATCAGAGGCTTGGGGGGAAAAATTGCATCTGTACTGAATGTGCTTAATATTTTGCTGGTCACGAACAATGCAGTTTAACAACTAATTACGTATCATTTGCATTATATGAGGTATTGTAAGTCATCTAGAGGTTATTTAAAGTATATAGGATGATATGTCCAGATTAGATGCAAACAGTACATCATTTTATACAGGGCACTTGAACATCTGCAGATTTTTATATCCAAAGGGGATCCTGGAACCAATCCCCCCACCCCGCCCCCACAGATAAGGAAGGATGGCTGTTTACCAGATTTTGCCATTCTGGCAAAGAATAGATTTGTGTTCTAATAAGTTATAATATTAAGTGCTACATTTTAAATATGATTCATATCCTTTTACTTTAAAAAACTGGGTTTTTCCCCCTTTTAATCACAGGTGATATGGGTAATTTTCAAAATATTAGTTAGTTTTCCTAATTTAACTCATTTTGTTCCATTGTCCAAGATGTAGAACACATAAAAACTTAAACTGAGCAACAAATACCGCACACACGATTACTTTGAAATAAATATTATATTTTTATAATTCTATTCTTTTAAGAAAAATAATAGGTGAAGGATTAAAGCATTTGAAAAATTTGTATATGTACACTTCCATATATACTTAAAAATATACATAAAGGATTATAAAAGATACATAAGCTCTAGGTTATGATTTCCAACCTATTTTAATGCACCTGTGTCAATTTTGTTGAAACACTCACGGAACTGAAGACTTTGGGACTTAATGGGTTAAAGGAAAAAAAATTTGAGTGTAGAGAATTTTTAAAGTGATCTTCAGTAAATCCAATTCAGTAGCCCACTTCACTGCTGCCTTCAGGACTAATAAACATAATCTAAGAAGAGTATTAATTATAGAAAACTGTGTTCAGAGTCTCTGCTATGTTTATATGCTAAAGGCAAAAATTTTCACCATGCTTTTTAAAATTTTTGTTGTTGTTGTCAATGTGCCTTTATTTTATTTATATGCAGTACTGACAATCAAACTCAGTGCCTCACACATGCAAGGCAAGTGCTCTACCACTGAGCTATGACCCCAGACCCTCACCATATTTTTAAAATAAATGAGGAGGAAAAAATCATTGCTTTTCAAGTGGCTATCTGGACTTCCAGCTTGAGAACATAAGGTTCTTCAAACTGTATTGTCAGAGTCCGTGTTTTGTCAAGCAGTTGTGAAACCTCACTTCAGTTTCTGATAGTTGGAAGATAGGAAGTTCTTGACTCGCTCACCTTTAGGTTCCTTATTGGACAGATGATGTCCTTGGGCGTCAGTGTTTTTGCAGATGCTTCTGTTGGAAAATAAGGCCTGGGTCAGCCTTATGTCAATTGCTTTAACAGGGCTCTGAGGACTGCAAAATCATGAAAGGACACTCAGGAAGGAAGAAAGTGCAGTTGATAGAATCAGATTACTTGTTTTCTGACCTTGGCGGGGGCCACACACAACAGGAGAGAAGGAAAGGAATTCCTAGTGACGCAGCTGTTCCTATGAAGGGCTTTGTGCCTCCTGTGAGGATACTGGAGCCATGAGGAGATACTCTGAGTTTGTTCTGTAGAATCATAGCTTAAAATGATCAAGAGCAATATTATTCAGCCCACAGCATCATCTCTGGAAATAGGTAATAGATGAAGCACAACATCATTTGTTAAAAATGACTTGTAAGAATCACCGTTTACAGTTTGGTAGTCAAAATTCAAGTTCATGTGGTAAGTGTGTTTACCTGAAAATTATAAATTTTGCACTTTAAAGTTTTTATTAGATCATTGGAGCTCATTTTTATACATTCTTTTCATAAAATTCTAATCATTTATTGAATTTCTATTATTATGGAAACATTTCTTGTTTTTACAATTTAAATTACTTAAAGAAAGTAAGTTTTTGTAAGCCTCTTGTGTTTTTATGTTTCTACTACTCTAACTACTAGTAGTAACTAATATTTATGTTGTACTCACTGTGTGCCAGGTTGTGCTTTACTTATTATCTTTACAATGACCTGAGGTCTTTTGCCATTTACATACGGGAAAAGTTGGCACAGAGAGGGTTAAGTAATTGCTTAAGGTCACACCTTATGGATGGGTGAAGTCAGAGCTTAACTCTGACCTGCAGTAAGGTTGCAGTCTGTTGCCAGTCTCTGCAGGAACATCTTCACGTAAAGATATCTTCACTCGCCTTTGAGACCAACACAAAGCTCTTCTGTGATTTGAGTTAGCCAAGTCAAGTTCCCAAATTCCTGTTGCCCAGAACAGTGTTGATCCACAGAACGTTTGGCTGCCTAGGAAGCCGGGACTCCTCCCTGGTGGAGGGAGGAAAGTTGCCTTGGGGTCCATAGCATGTGGAGGAGCCCAGGGAGGAAGGCACAATGAGGATTAATTTCACTCAACATCGGAGAAGGGTGAAAATGGCAAGTTAAGGGTCTCAGAAACTGAGCATCCTGGTGACTTTTCCCGAGGAACGAGAAGTTGTACAAAAGCTGAGAGAGATTCTTTTTTTTTTTTTTTTTTTTGAGCTATCCATATTTCCAGTACAATAGTTCAAACACTGTCCTTTAAGGATTCCTGATGTGACATAGATTGGGTTAAACTTTTTCTTCTTTACTCATCTCTGAATTTGTCTACATGGCCTCTTTCCTTCTCTGAGTAAGCATTAGGCCTGAGAAACTCAGATGTGCCCCAGCATTCTTCTAATTAGAGGTAACTTAAGTATTCCCAAATGAGAAAAACGCAAGGGGACGGAATTAATAAAAAAAAGCACAAGACCTCTTCATCAGCCAGTTGTCCTTGGGTGCCTAGTCGGAGAGCTGGTAGGTGCTGATGGCTTGGAGTTTTTACCTGAAGAAATATATGCAATCAATTTTTGGTATTGTTGCTTTTTATAGAAAGAAGCTATTTATTCCCCTTGTGTATTTTGGCACAGATATAAACTTCTGTGCCCTATCCATTTCTTGTCTGTTGAAAATTGCTTAGTAATTTTTTGTCCTTATATTTGCTTCCTTGTAGGAGAGTAACCATAATGGATTCTGTATCTTGTTATTTGATTCGAAAAGTATAAATGTGCACTTGGCATTTTTGTTCTGCAGTCACAGCAGGAAGGATTCTTTGTTTTTATTTGTTGTTTGTTTTGTTGCTACTGTTGTTTTATGCGGTGCTGGAGATAAAACCCAGGGTCTTATGCATGATAGTGATAGGCGAGTGTTCTACCATTGAGCTACACCACCATCCCAAGAGGTATTATTTTTTATGTTATGTAGAGTACATACTCTAATAGGGGAATTCTAATAAAAGTATTCTCCTATTTATCTTGTTGAGTTCACCTCATTTAGAAAGACTGAATTGCTGGGCAACATGGTACACGCCTATAATCCCAGCAGTATGGGAGGCTGAGGCAGGAGGATCTCAAATTCAAAGCCAGCCTCAGCAACTTAGTGAGGCCCTAAGCAACTTAGCAAGACCCTGTCTCTAAATAAAATATAAATACGGTTGGGGCTGTGGCTCAATTGTTAAGTGCCCCTGGGTTCAATCCCTAGTACCCCCCCCGCAGAAAAAAAGGAAGAAAGAAAGATGTTGAATCCATTAGAACTCTGAACTCATATGTGTTTGTATCAAATCACAAAATTGTATTCCATTAACCTTAACATAACTAAAACTTTAAGTGGCAAAGATAATTTTCAAAAATTTAGAAGTATAGCTTTATTATTTGGAATACTACATAGGAATCTCTATTTTTCAATTTTACATGACTAAGAATCCCATACCAGTTTAAAAGACTGTGTATAATAGGTTCTACATTACATTACATTAAAGTTTAAAGTTTTATTTATGTCAAATAAATAAAGTCACCCAAATAGCTAACTTTGATTGGGGGAGGGGGGATGACAAATAAAAATATCCTAGCAAAAGAAAATTTTAGATTTTTTTTTAAATAAATGTATTTGTGAACATCTTTTACTTGTTCAGCCATATTGTTCTTTGTACCCAGAAGACATTAAGGTCATTCATTAATATTTATGAGTAAGTCAATAATTTTCTTTTTCATTTTCTTCTTTTCTTCTTGCCTCTTGGGGATATTTGATATCCTTTGCTCTTGCTCCGTCACCATTATTTCACCTTTCCCCAGCAAAATATTCTAAACAAGCTAAATTAGTTATTTATGCCTGTTTAAAGTTATTTTTATTTCAAAATAAAAAATACAGAAAGACTCAGTGGGTGATAAATAACTCAGTTTTGTTCATCTCCGTGTCCTATTTCCCCCTCAGTTTATCAGCAGTGGTCCTCTGGGAATGGAATTCTAGGTTCACATTCATTCTCCTTCTAGACTTTTGAAGCTATATTATACTGTGTTACTTCTATCATTGCCATTGAAAAGTCTGCAGTTGATTTATTACTTGTTCACAGATGATATCTTTCTCTGTTTTTATGGTTTTATTCCTTGTGTTTAGTGTTCCAGTCTTTCACTACACTGCATTTGGATGGGAATTTGTTTTTATTTCTTGAGTTTGAATTGAGGATTTACATCTTCCATCAATTCTAGAAAATTATTAATTATTAATTATGTTAATATTGCCATTTATCCATTACCCCATTCTCTCTTTCTGGCACTCCTATTAGATGTATTTTGAACCTTTTCATGCTATGCTTCTTCTTTTATCTATGATGTTCCAAGTAATTTTTTTCAGATCTATCTTTCAATTCATAATGTTCTCTTGAGCCATTTCTTACTTGTTGCTATCATTCCCATGGAGAATTTTAATTGTGACAACCTCATTTTTCATTCCTAGGGGTACTGTTTGGGCCTCTTTTAAGATGTTTTTGGCATGTTTTTCCTCCCATTTTATTTTTTTCTTTCTTAAGTATACAACTTTATTTTATGTCTTCAATCACCTAAACATACATTTTTCTGTCTTCTTCTAGATTATTGTTCTATTATATCAGTGTTTGGGGCCTATGACTTCTGTCTGTTGTATCTGATAACTTTTGATAGTGGTAGATTGTTTTTTATGTACGTTGCAAATTTCCATACCAATTTTTTAGTGGAGCTTATATTTCTGAGTTTCACTTGCAGTCATTATATAGGAGTCTTTCTCCATCTTTTTTTCTGCTTTTGCTCCTTTTTGTGGCCCTAAAGTTATTGCTATCTAGAGCCAGATATATATTGCTTTTTTGGCTTAGAAAGTTCTATACTAGCAGATAATGCAAATGTAAGCGCCCAGCTCACATAAAACTTTGGTTTGTGGTTTCAAATTCTTGGGTGTGACTTGTTTGTTTGTTTGGTTGGTTGGTTGTTTTAACCTAGAACCCACTGGAATAGCTTTTCATCTTCCTAGACCAGTGTGTAGACTTTTTTTCCCTACTAGTTCACTGTTTATTGTGAAACATCTGATTTGTCCAACATCCCAGCCCTCAAGGCCCACAGCTTTCTCCATATAGATCACAAAAACACCTTTAGGATGGTGAGGAAAACAGCCCTCCTCCTGGGCTGCCACTTTACCTTCCTGCTCTTCCTTATTTTTGCCTAATTCATCATCCTGCCTACACTTCTGCAGAATTCTTGATTTTACTCATGCAGATAAAGCCAGGGTGGTCCTCTGAGACTCTGGTGTAAGCAGATGTTCCCATGGCAAGATGGGATGTCCCCGGGGTTAATAAAAGGAACAGTGCGTGGTTTGTAACCAATTCACCCTCTGATTCCATCTAATAAATCCTAGTACAACCCTGTTCCTTACATTTTTTGTTAGAAACCTTTATTTCACGTTTTCACTTTTGGACACAGCCTAGTGTACATCCTCCATGTACCATGTTTCTTGCCTGCCATCATGCATTTATGTGTGCCAAACCCTCTCCCTAGAATGCTTCTTAGCTGCTCAGCCTACCTGACATACTTCCTTGTCTGTAAAAGTTTTTGGTGTTAATTTCTTCTTTTTTTTTAATTTTTTAAAATTTCTTCCCTGGTCTCTCGAGTCTTGCCCATATCTACTCAAACTCCCATATGCCTTTAAATCTCTCCTTCATCAGAACAACCATATCATTCTCTCAAGCAAACTATTCTGTGTTCATTGAATTAGAGTAATTAGAATAGACTAGGACCGAAAGTAGCAGAGGACATTATAGATTTTTAGGGTAATTATTGTTTTATGAAAATTTCAGTTAAATATTTGTAAACTAGACCATAGTATAAAATGTATTTTTGGGTTGGGGGCAACCATTTTTTAAGTAAAAAAAAATACAGTATTATCTTATAAGTTATTTGGGGACAATACTGTGTCTGCTGCATCTTGCCACACACATACACATGCATGCATGCTCACACACACCATGTTTCCACGTTTGGGACAATCATACAGTACATAGTAAATTTTTTTGAAAAAAGAATGAAAAATTTTTTATGATTGAATGAATGAAACATTAATATAGCAACATGAAAGGAATGTCTTTGTATTAACTCATGTGTTTCCAAAGGTCATCTTGCCAATCTCTATATCTCTGTACCAATAAGGATTTTGTTCTATCCTTTGTACTTAGCAGCTGAATGCCCTACAATGTGCTGAGTACGTGAGACATAGATTCACAGCCTCCTGTCTTGAAGGCAACTAAGGATACTTCATTATTTGATATGGCCACCTGCCCCACAAGCTCACTCCAGCAAAAAATGGAGAGTCAGGTTGACTCTTAGCGGTCAGACCCAATCTCTCAGAATACCGCCATTATCAGCAAGTCTCTATTTAATAGCATCAGTCACTGTAGTCACAGGCCATTAGCTTCTTAATAAACTCTTCAAGAATAAGACTTCAGCTTTTCAAAATGCAAAAGCTTTCATCAGTTTTGACTTTGTGGATTGAATGAACAAGAATAAATAAGGCTAAAGACAAAAAAAAATTTTTTTGAGACTGATCCAGATTTGAATCCTGATTCTCTTTAGTGTCTCGGGCATTGAGCACCAGTAGCTTCCCTTTTTTCTTATTTGCAGAATGGAAGGAACAGTACCTAGTTCACAGGGTGATTGAGTGTTCAGAGGGAATGTGTGTGGAGTGCCCAGTGTGATCCTGAGCACATGCAAGGTGCTCAGTCATCTTCCTCATCACCACCATCACCACCATCATCCTCATTAGGGAGCTGGGATCAAGTAACCCAATCTTCTGGTATACTTCCTTCAAAGTCAGCCTGGTGCTTCCTGTCTTTGTGTTCACTCCAACAGTAGAGAGGCTTGAGCAGGACAATTGGCTGTCTGCCATGGCATTCACCAATACTGTTAGATGCTTGCCTGAGCTCAGCCATGTCACCAACAGAGGTATAGCCAAAGCTGCTAGCAGGCTCAGTTGGGGCCCTCTGGGTGCTTGTGCTTTAGGATGTGACAGAAACAAACAAAAATACACAAGGAGGGCAGCACCTCCACCTAACTATTTCCAGCAAAGTATCTGAGGCTCACTGAGGTATAAACAATGAGGATCCAAGCAGGGAAACCAGCATTTGAGGTGAGTCCAACTTTGATGATTTTCACTGGCATTTAAAGGGGAGATTTCAAAAGTTCTTAAGGTTAGGGGTCTCAAAGACAAGTAGCAAAAGCAGATTTCTAGGCCACACTGAGAGGTCAGCTGTCCCAAAATGTGAAACTAAGTAAGGAAAGTTCAGAAAATTTCAAGACTTTTCAATTCTTCTCAGATTGCCTCTTTTATCTATCCTCCTTCCTGTAACTTGTTTGATATGCAAGAAATGCGACTTTTCATCCCAGGCTTTCCACCAGCCTGTACTTCTTGCAAAATCACTTAGATGTGATCCATCATTGTTTTCACATCTATAAAATGATAGCAGCCAGGCAGCCAGTTTTATCTCTCATATATCTAACAAATGGAACCATTAACTCTTGCACTGATGATTTTGTAAGTCATGGCTTATTGAATCTACTTTGGTTTAATCTTCCACTGTTCCTGCATGGAGCTGCAGTGGGAGCCAAACTGGGGATTAGGCCAGGAATCCCATCTGAATCAATAATCTGAACATAAAATGTTAGTGGAAAGAAGAAATTCTAACTCTCCTGACAAAGAAGAGAAAGAGAGTAATTTGTTCTCTTTTGACTTTGAAACCTGGACAAGGGGAAAGATCTACATGATTTCCAAAGACAACACACTTAGTTTTCTTCTTGTTCTTCAGCAGATTGAGATAAGTAGGTAGGTAGGTAGGTAGGTAGGTAGGTAGATAGATAGATAGAGAGGGAGAGAGATGCTCATCTTCTGATATTCAGGAATTTAAAAGCACTTTTATGAAGAAATATGCTACAGAAATGGGGTTTTCATTATTGTGATTGTTTGGGCCTGGATAACCCTGCTTGCAAAATGCCTCGTGGACAAGACCAGGCAGGGTCATTTAGTTACTGTCCCGGTGCTGAGTTTGGAGCACAGGTGGGGGATGGAGAACAGGTAATAATTCTTAAAGGTGCTATGTCATGCTGGATTGGAGGTTTAAAAATAACACAATGTCATCTAGCTGACATGAAAGAAACAATGAAGGGAATTTCTGTTTTAAAATAAGACTAAAAGTAAAGTAGAAGTAACACAAGCTATTATTCGGGGGCGGGGCGCAAAGGCTTTAAAGAATCTAGAATTTCTAGAATGCCAAATTCTATTGCAACACACAGCTTGAATGACTTAAGACTGAACCTGTATGAACACCAGTCATAGCCAGCTGGTACCAGCACTGAAAGACTGAGCAATTAACCAATGACAGCATTACATCATGCTAATGTTGTTCCAGGTTCGGGCAGTAATGCCTGTTAACATACCTCTGCCCCTGGCCCTGGTCTCAGGTGGTTGCTCCTCTTGGATGCTGATGTTAGAGCTCGCAGCAGGACAGTTCTGCAATTCACCTGATATTAAGTAGGACCCTGTGCCAAAGAGTGAAACTGGTGGCCCACCATCAACAAACTACATAAGACAAGCGGTTGCAGCATCTCTGATGAATTTAATTGTGGCTCTAAGTAAGCAAAGCTTTTGCAAGTGGAAAGCACACACCAGCATCTCTTAGATCATATAGGACAAGAGGTAGCAGACCCAGGTTAGGTTACACTCTATTTGAAGTTATTAAAGACCTTTTTGGCTAGGGATATAGGTAAGTGGTAGAGTGCTTGCTTGCCTAGCATGCACAGGCCCTGGTTTCTATCCCAGTACTAAAATAATAAGACAAAATAAAGTATATAAAAAAGCTGTCTGTCACCTCTGGACCATATAGATATTAAACATGCAGCCATAGTCTTGCCTTTCACCCCTGAGGTTCCTGTCTGGTCTGCAGACTTCTAGATACCAGCAAATATTGGGTGCATTTACCTAGAACCGTTTCTAATATTTAAGGAATTTGTGAATTCGGAACTTCTGCTATACTGAATAACAGAATTACTGCCTCTAAGTTTGGATCTTTATTTGGTGGATTGTCATAAAATTGACTATAATTAATCTTGTTCATTGCTTTATAACCACTCATTAACCTTTGCCATAGTATATTTCCTATAATATTTCATCATGCCTGGGTTGGCAAGCTGGCACATCATATGTGCGTGTCATCCTACACTAAGCAAACATTACATGTCTGTTGACTAAGGATGTGTAAACAGCAGAAGCACCACCTTCATTTCTCCCCTTGCTATGACCTCAAGTCAATTTCCCAGAAGGACAAACAGCTCTTGAAATAGAGGCTTCTATTAGTTCAACAAACCTAGTAAGGAAAATATAAAGAGAATAAAAATAAATTCTAGATTTAGCTTCCTTGTGAGTATAGTGATAGCAATCAAAGTCCAGTTGTCCAGAGAGGAGCCTAAGAAACAGTGCTGGCCAGAAGGGGAGTGTTTCTGTCACACTTGATAAAGTACTACCTTATTTTCAAGCTATAAATAAATAAATACCTTTGAAAAATAGCTGTTTCTTAGCCAGGCAGCTTAGCCTGGTACCTCCCTTATTTAATCTATAAAAATATTCACCAGGAACACGGAAGCTCACCCTAACCCAGAAACAAAGCATTGCTAATGGCTAAAACCAGAGATAACCATTGGAAGGTTCCATTTAGTGGCTGGATGTAGTGGTCTTTTAGATGAGCTCAAAAACTCAAAAAAAAAAAAAAAACTTTTTTTTTTTTCTGTGAACAGTCCAACCCAAAGTTTGTTTTCCTCATTATAAATATCCTTAGAATCATAGATGAAAAATGTTTCTTTTGTGCTCCTAAATGGATCTTTTCAGCTACTTAGTGTAATTTAGTGAAGCCCCAGAGTCTGATTGAACTGTATAGCACATATATCTTGTGAAAAGTATTCTGGAGTAAAGAAAAAGAAAAAAACAAAGGACTTTTCACCTCACATAAAGTAGTATTTCATCCGCCCGTGTGTAAGACCATAATTTTTATGTCCAGTGACATTATAAGATTATCAGACTTTCCTCTTTGGGGAATATAAAACCAGGCAAAGGCTATTCCCCAAGATATTGTCATTGGAATTCTTTCTGCTTATGTGTTTCTTTTCACCATTTACAGGGACATCATTTTTAACAAATAAGAGATTCTTTGATGTACTTTCAAAGAATGGCCAAAAAGGCCTGACAAGAACAATTAGAGGAGGAAAAGCTTATTTGGGGCTCACAGTTAAAGAGGTCTCAGTCCATAGAGAGCGGGTTCCATTTCTCAGGGCTTGAGGTGAAGCAGAACATCATGGCGGAAGGAAGGGTGTGGTGGAAGAAAGCAGCTGGGGACTTGGCACCAGGAAACAGAGCTCAGCTCAAATAAGGACACATTATATACCCCAAAGGCATACTCCCAAAGACCATCCTCCTCCAGCCACACCTGGCCTGCCTACAGTTACTATTCAGTTAATCCCATCATGGATTAGTTCACTTCTCAGGCTAAGGTTCTTGTCACCCAATCATTTCACTCTAAACTCTCAGGCATTGTCATGAGCTTTTGGGAGACACCTTTATCTGAACTGGAACACTAACCTGTGAAGGCCACAGAGAAAGAATTTGCAGAGGAGCAGGAATCCTGGTGGGAGATGGGGTGATTCTAGTGGAAAGAAGGGAGTAGTCAATAGTGTCGCATGCGGTGAAACTCCAGGGGAAAAAGTACTGAAGAATGGCCGCCAGATGTGCCATTTGGAAGATGACTGTGGTCTCTAGGGTCTCTATTTTTAGTGTAAAGAGAGAGAAAAGCTAGATGCAGTGGTTGAGGGAAGAAGGGAAGTCAGAGGGAGACCACTGATTGGACAACTGGATACGAGAAGAGGGCAGAAAGGAAACAGCAGCCAGAGTTAGCTATGGAGCCAGAGAGGCACCAAGGAGAGCTGGGTTTAAGGATGTTGGTAGCTGGGAAAATAGACAGGAGAGAACGGGAGATGGAATACAAGGGATGTGAGGAGCTGGCTGTGGGACAAGGTCCCCAAAGAGGCATCAAAGGATTTGTTCTCATGTATTGAACGTCCACTTGGTGTCCATAGTAGCATGCACAGATGGAGGGGTAAATTGAGACCCAGAAATGGAAAATACCAACAAAATAGAATGAACCACAGAAACAAAAGGAGTGAAGGTTGAGAGAAGCTGCTCTTTATCCGATTAAAATGAAGATGAACCTTGTAGCCAAATTTAATTGAACATTCCCCTCCACTGTTCAGATAATGGATTTGTACTTGGGACTGTTAAATTTGGCAGAGAAATAGGCTCCGCTGAAATGAGCAAAGCCAGCTGCAAATAGGACAGGTTAACTCAAGTGTTTCTAGTGTAGAAGCAAAAGTGCCAAAGAGTGTAATGGACTTGGATCTACCTTCACGTTCCGTATCATAGAATCCTGAGCGGCATCTGACCTGCTGGCACCTTTGACTTCTCTGAAACCCTTTCTGTATCATCCTCTTGAGCTTGAGTTTTTTCCCTGAATGTTTTGGGTAAAAAACATCAGCATATATTGTTTTGCTTATGGACACTCGTTTTACTGACTAAATGGAATAAAAGGGAAATAGTTTTATCAGTTTCTACAAGTCCTTCCACAGAGCTCTGAGGGTTTTAACTATTGCTCATCAGTTCTTACTAGAAACCTCGTCAGGAAGTCATGGAGTGACATCTCTTTTTCTCTAGGGACAGTCTGAGATAGGCATCACAGGGGTACAGTCTTCCCCCAGAAGTTCAGTGACCCAAGCATATAGTCAGCATGACCAGAGTTATGTGTGTCTTCAAGACTGTGCACATCTCTGAGCCCCTGACTGGGCCCTCCCCCTCCAGGGGGAGTCGGTTGAGGTGAAAGGTCAATATTCAGAACCATGTGTCCTCAGACTTACTGGACATGTCTCCAAAGTCGAGTTAAAGCTGGCACTTTTTTATATGAAGAAAGAAATATGAAACACATGAAAATATTTTGAGCTCCAGCTTTCTTTGGTTCAGACTGAAGCAGGGTGTCAGCTGCTGGGAGCTAATAGTTCTGGATAAAATGTTTAAGTGGCATTTCACAGCCCTCTCCCTTGGGGACACCATCACCTTGGGACAGGGCAGCAGATCCCTCAGCATCCTGCCCTAATCCAGTGAAGAAGAAAGATCCTAACTGTAGTGGTTTGGTTCTAAAATTCCGTTCTAAAATTCTAATTACTCAGACCAGAAGTGTATAAATTTTCACTGCTGATGGCATTCAAAGCCTTCCGTTGGTTATGCATAAACATATTCTCTTAATCAAAAGCACTTGTAGTCTCAAGACTTGTGAAGTCTAATGGTTGGTTGTTTTGTTGATGTTATTGTTGTTTTAACTTTGTTGTTTTTATAGCCACACCACCATTCAATTAAAAGTTTTCCTCTAAATTGCCTATTATGAATAATGTTAAGCTTTTTGTTTTTAAGGAGACAAGGGCAATTACTCTTTATAATTTTTCCCCCTGTTTTCTATAATACAACTTTCTGGTTACACATGGAAGCTTCCAGGAAACTGAACATAAGGCCTACGTGATGTTAGGGGAAGCGTTACTGCCCCAGGAAGATATGTGGGACTTAGTTTCTACTCCTAAATGTTATAAAAGACAAGATATTAATCTTCTCTGAGGCCAATAATAATGATGTTAAAAGAAATTCTAATAATAGCAATAACAAGCTATTCCTGAGTATTTTATGCCCTCACCTTTCAGTTCTGTGAGGTGGTTTGTTATTAATTATCCCCATCTTTCCTAAGGGGTAACTGAGTTTAGAGGATAAGTAAGGCCCACAGGTTGTTAATCCAACCTCAGATCTTCGGACCCCACCCCATCTCCTTAACCACAACATCCAACTGTTGTAGTAATGAAAAGACATTAAAACAGCATCTTAAACAAGGTTGGTGATAATATTTGAAAGATCAGATAATCTCATATGAACTCCATGGCACTGCCAGGTGAAACCCGTTTACTCAGATATCTCTGAGGGGCAGTATAACTTGGATCTTTCTAGATGGCTGAAGTCTGACCTATGTGGGTCACACTTGGAATTCAGGGAGACCACTAAAAAGTCCGAATTTAAAAGTGATTTCTCAGATGAGTTTCTCTATAATACAACTTTCTGGTTACACATGGAAACTTCTAGGAAACTGCACATAAGGCCTACATAATGTTAGGGGAAGCGTTACTGCTTGGTATGTTGTTCGGTTGAGTCTTTGAACCCAAGTTCTCTGGTGTTTCTCAAATGAAACCTCCACAGGACTCTCCCTAGACCTCCAGCTGCCTGTGACCTCTCCTGCAGGACCATCTTTCCTCTTAAAGGTACAGAGTCACCTGATAGGAAAAGGCCATGAAGTGAACTGTGGCTGGTTCACACTGAAATTGTCTGGGGGTTGAGGTGGAAGTTGATGGTTTCCTCCTGCCCTTCTTTTTTAGAATTTATGTTAAGAGAAGAGTGAGGGAAATCAGAACCCCCGCAAGGTAGCAAACAAGAAAGACAAGCAGGGACTTTGTTCTTTTCCTATGGAAATACTGAAATGCCTACAGAATTCTTCAGGACAGGAGAAAAGCCCCCTTAGAGGGCTGGAACAGCATTGCTCTTTGATTCAGGGGCAGAAAACAAAATACAGACTAGTGAGAACTGCCATCTGGCTTCTCACACAGCAGGCAGAAATTTGCCACCCAAATCCTATCCGTAAACGGGATGAAGCAGAGAGCGGATCCCTTCTGCAGCTCCCCTGGGGGAAAAAAAATGAAACGCTGGATATGTGCTATTTAAATAGACTTTTGAGAATGGCTTATACTTCTTTAAAAATGAGACAATGATTTTTTTTAAATAAAATAGCAAGAGTGATTTCTCTTGACTGTTTTAGTTATTATTTGTTAGATTTATTATGGCAAATTCAAGTGTCAGCATGTTTGAACAGTGTAGCATGATGAACCCCGTGACCATCTTGAACAGCGATCCATCGTGGCCAGTTTGTGGCACACTCCTTGAACTGCCCCCCAGGATTCATTAAGCAAATACAATTGCTCCTGGGTATCCCAGGGGATTTGGCTCTAGGACTTCCCACAGAGGCTCAGGTTCATCATGTGAAATGATGTAGTATTTGCAAAGAACCTTACACGCCTCCTCCCCTATACTTTAAATCATCTCTAGATGACTTGTAATACCTAATGTGATGTGAGTACTTTATAAATAGTTATTCTACCATGCTGTTTAGGGAATGACAAGAAGAAAGCAGTCGGTATTTATTCAGTGCAAATGCAACTTTTTTCCCCTAATATTTTCAGTGTGCATTTGTTTGAATTCCTGAATGTGGGACTCATGCTACTGAGGGCTGAAAGTACTAGAAACCATATCATTTCATCCCTAAGCATTTCAGTATGTGTCTCTGATAAGATAAAGTTTGTTTATTTTTTTTAAATGAAACTGAAATACCATTACCACATCTACAAAGTTAACAATAATCCCCTAACGTCATCAAATATCCATTAGGTGTTCAAATTGCCAATTGTTTCATGAATGTCATGCTTTCTTTTAATAGAGTTTTAATCAGTATCCAGAGAAAATCCACATATTGCAGTAGCATTTTTCAAAAATGTCAGGAAGGGAGGGCTGGGGTGTGGCTCAGCGGTAGAGCTTGCCTGGTACTGAGTTTGCAAAGCCCTGGGTGCAATCTCCAGCACAGGGGTAGGGGTGGGGATGAGGGGGAATCAACAGGGTCTCTTTTTCTTCCCCCTTCTCCTTTGTAACCAATTTACTGAAGAAACGTCTTTCTTTACCACAATTTCATTCGGTTTGGATTTTGCTGATTGCCATCCTGGGGCATGGTATAACATTTTCCTCTAAGCCCTGCATTCCCTGAAGATTGAAAATTAGATCTAAGAGCTTGGTCAGACTCAGGTTCCCTCCTTCTTCCCCCTCTCCCTTCCTCCCTTCCTTCTTTCCTTTCTTTTGTTTTCTTTTTATTTTCACTACTGTGATAGTCTCTCCTCCAGTTCTATCCTAAGCCTCCTGATGCTGATTACATCTCTATTGATACAAAGATAATCTTGTTAATTTTAAAATGTTAATTGGGTTCTCTGTGGCCATACTTGTCTTTCCAAGTTCATGGGGACATAGTCACATGTTGAACAAACCCTGACAATAAGGTTCAACTGTGTATCAGGGGAGTGGGGGAGGGCGAAAAATGACAATACCATGGAAATTCTGACCAGAGTAAGTGCAGAGAGCCATGGGACAACTAACAGGTGACTCCACCTCGGAAGTGACATTTTCACTAAGTCTTCAAAGAATACGGTTAAGACAGGATATTTGTACAAAAGGAATTAAGGAAAACTTGGTATGTTGTTTGTCTTTGAACCTAAGTTCTCTGTAAATGGATCTGACTATTGTATGTGACTGCAACTTATCCTCTCAGCTTTGCCTACTAGATAAAGTGACTTGCAAAATGTATGTATGTGAAAATGTGTAAGCTTAAAACACCATGTTTATCAGCTTTCTACCCTGTTTGTAGCAGAAAAAAAATAAATAATGACTTTTAGGCATGAGAAGCTTCAGGATGTGGGCGGACATGGTCACTTTCCTTCCCCCACTGCAGCAGCACCCTCTTTCAGGTCATAGTGAAAGGACATTGTATTGTGGGTTCTCAAGGTGTGGACCTCCTAATTGTTGTAAGGGTCTATTTACCTAAAGATGAGTCAAGCATTAGTTTTTAGCTGGTCTTGTGGTCTTGCATATAGACACATTTCCTTTTTTCTCACATATACTACAAGCCACTTGCTGGTACCATTGAAACCTTAGGATGAGCTCCGTGATCACGTGTGGGGTTAAACAATATGTACTAAATTAGAATTCCTATCTTGTATGGTGGGGGCTTGTCTTGGTTCAGAATTCCTTAACAATTTTTGGCATGAAAAGGGAATCTCCATAAAAGAAATAGTAGGGATGAGAGAACCATACCGTGCATTTATTTAATACCACGGAATCATATACTTTAAAGTGGGTAAACTGGAAAATTTTATTATGTCTATTTTGCCACAATAAAATATTTTTTTAGCTTACAACAAAACATGCATAAACATATCCACACAAAAAAGGATCCTTGTATTTGAAGAAACCGGACACCCCCATCCTAGAGGTTTCATTAATTTGGCAGGTGCACTAGACTAGGCTCTGCTGTGACTTTTAAGTGTCCGGAGAAACAGAGTTTGCTATGTATCTAGGGCTTCCTGCCGAGTAGGGGTGGCCCTCAGGGGCCAAAGGGGTTCCTGTACAGCAAGGTTCTGCACTGTAATGCAGCTTCACACTGATAAGTGCTGCAAAAGGTAAAGGATGTGGAGCCTTGCAGTCTCGTGATGGGGGATGGGTGGACCTGGTATTGGGATCAGAGAAGGGCTTCCCCTAAGGAAGTGATGGCTGAGCTGAGGTTTGAATGAGCCAGTAGATATAGCACTCCTAAGAAAGCACTACCAGGGCTGGAGTTGTGGCTCAGTGGTAAGAGCACTTGCCTAGCATGTGTGAGGCCCTGGGTTTGATCCTCAGCACTGCATAAAAATAAATGAATAAAATAAAGGTCCATCAACATCTAAAAAACTATTGAGAGAGAGAGAGAGAGAGAGAGAAAGAGAGAAGAGAGATCACTGCCCATTTTGCCCACAAGGACTCTCCTCCCCAGTTGGGGAGGGGGTCACATTCTTTAGCCTTCTACCCAGCAGGCAGCATCTGACACAAGGGAACCCTCAGTCACTGCTGGGTGATGAATAAAGAAAATGTGGAGTAGAACGGTTCACACTGGCTCATCCCAAGGATGTTTGTCAGACCTGATGCCACCTCTCCACCCTTCTTTAATTTTCATTTTTGTATTTTAGTTGATTTTACTGAGAACTTCAGAAGATGACCATATAACCTTTATATAGACAGGAAATGCTTTCCAATTTAATTGCTGAATTTGTCTTCTTGTACATTTAACTGCTTCTGTTGTTTTTCTCATTATTGTGTTTATGCCTACATTTTTACACTCACTATCCCAGATCTACTGTTCTAGTATGTTCTAAATCTCCCCTAACTTATCCATCACCTCAAACACTTATCTGTGTATGTGTGGTGAGAACATTTAAAATCTACTTTCTCAGCAATTTCCAAGTATATAGCATGTCTTAGTCCATGCAGGCTGCTATAACAAATTACCAAAAATAGGGTGGTTTTTAAACAACAGAAAATTGTTGCTCACAGTTCTGGAGATTGGAAAGCCAGATCAAGTCACCAGCAGATTTGGCGAGGGCCTTCTTCCTCATAGTTGGGTCTGCTTGCTGCATCCTGGCATGGTAGAAGACGAGCAGACTCCCAGGGCACTAATTCCATCCATGATGGTTCTACCCTCAGAGTCTT
Source organism: Spermophilus citellus (assembly GCF_964194105.1). Taxonomy (NCBI): domain Eukaryota; kingdom Metazoa; phylum Chordata; class Mammalia; order Rodentia; family Sciuridae; genus Spermophilus; species Spermophilus citellus. The sequence continues at coordinate 28,591,736 of NC_138182.1, forward strand.
GTCACCACCCAAAGGCCTTGTCTCTTAATAGCATCATCTGAGGGGTTAAGTTTCAACATGAATTTTGGGAGGACACATGCAGATCATAGCATAATATATCAGTATTATATATAGTCAGTATTTTATCCAATAGATCCAAAACTTATTCCACCTAACTAAAATCCTGCACTCTTTGACCAGGATCTCCCCTTCCCCCTTTTCTAACCTGTCCCCAGCAGCCACTGCCAATCAGCAGTCTACCCTGCTTCTTTGAACTTGACCCTTAGATTCCACATATAAACAAAATTGTACAACATTTAACTTTTGGTGTTAGGCTGTTGTCACTTAGCACAACGTTCTCCAAGTTCATCCACATTGTTGCACATAACAGAATTCCCTTCTTTTTAAAGGCTGAGTAGTACTCTATTGTGTGTATATACCATATTTCCTTTCTCCATTCATCCATTGGTGGACACATAGGTTGATTCCTGATCTTGGCTATTATAAATAATGCCTCAGTGAACATGGGCATGCAGAGGCTCTTCAACATACTGGTTTCATTTACTTTACATACTCAGAAGTAGAATTAGCGAATCATATGGTTGTTCTACTTTTCACTTTTTGAACAACTTTCATACTTGGCTGTACTAAATCTACATTCTCGCCAGCAATATACAGGGATTCTCATTTCTGTTTTGTCTTTTTGATAGAAGTCATCTAACAGGTATGAGGTAATATCTCATGGTAATTTTAGCTTGCATTCCCCTGAGCCTCAGATTCTTCATGTTTTGGTCAAAGAGGTATGGGTTAAGATGGACACTAAGAATCCAGACAGAAGTGATCAGAGCCTACAAGCTAAGATCAGTTAAGGGAGATGTTCTCGCGCGTTTATTTTTTTTTTAAATTTTTGTTTTGTTTTTTATTTTTTATTTTTTTTCTCGCTCATTTAAATATTGGTACTTGCTCATTCTGTAAAGGGAAAAATATTAAGAAAATTGTACAATAATAATGTTTCTTTTATAATGCTTAAAATTTTGTAATAATAATTATTGTATACATATATTTTTTTCTTTGTAGGAAAAGCCATTGACAAAATCTCTGCAGCGTGGAGAAGACCCCCAGTTTGACCAAGTAGGTGATATGTTTTTATTATGTCAAAATGGTCGGAAGGCAGAGGCTAAATGCTCACTATTGTTTTATTAAGGAATTTCCTCAAAGAGGACACAAGTGCGTGGTTTTAAGAGCTGTGTCCTGCAGTGTATGCATTTGGATTTATACATATTCAGTAGATATCTCTTAATTTGAATTGGAAAAAACTGGAAAGTGTAGAAGTAATGCAAATAGGCCCTCAATTAATGGTTTTCTAACCCTTTGTATATCAGAATTAAAGAAACTGAGAAGATAGCTTCAAGGAAATTCCATTTAAAAACTTGAGATTCTTCCAGGTGAATGATACCATGTGATGATGAGATTCTTCCAGATGAATGATACCATGTGATGAGCAGATCTTTGCACTAGAGCTTATTCATATTTTCAATCAATATTAAGTTTAATTCATCCTGTCAGAGAGAAATCTCCTCAACAATAATTATAAAAGTAGAGGACTTCTGTTCTAATAGAGAAAACAATACACAAATGAAATAATTTAAGACAGAATAAATGCAAAGAGACTCCTTTGATTATAGGTCAAGACTAGTAGAAGGACACTCAACTCTCAATGGTGTAAAATAAACATAAGAAGTTAAGCTCTGAGAGATCCTGGTTCTGTAAGTTGAGAGAAGCTATAGGTTCACTTGAAATTAATAGATGTCAGGCATCAGAAGAAGCAGGAGAGGTGTTTGTTCTGTTTGCTAAACTTCTGCAAAATGACAGAGAGGACAGCATGTCTTCTTCAAAAACCTCAGTTGGTGCCAGTGTCAGAGATGTTGGATGCACTGTGGCCTCATCTACCACAGTGGGGTTTTTTTATTGACTAATCAAAATCACACAGAAAATACTCTTCCCACAAGGCTTTGAAACTGCCTTCATTGTGAAATCCAGAGGCAGTATCTCTGGCTATGCAAGTTCAGATTCATGTGATCTGCCGCAGTCTTGGCTGGGCACAGAATCACGAGCCAATCAAGCAGGAACAAAACTTTATTTTGAAAAAGCCGCTAACACTCTCAGCGCCAGCAAGTCAAAAACCGGTCCTCCCACGAGGGTGTCCGACCGGAACCGCGCGCCGACCGGAACCCCCGGGGTCCCCCCGGACCTCCCCCGGAATTTCCTCCTACTATCCTTCCCCAACCAATGGGAACTCTCCAAGAGTCTGGTAACATGAGTCCGTAACATGAGTCCGGTAGCAGGCCAAGGTGAACAGCGGGAGTCCAATTTGCATATGAATGTAAATCTTAACATAATCATCTCAGTGGCTAGCTGGCGTCACTTTACAACCAAAGGTGCCATACATTGTATATTTGCTTGTGGCTCCTAGCAGTGATCCCCAAACATCACACTGTAGATACAAAATCCTTCATTTTGTGTGTTATGAGCGATTCATGAGGGAGAGCTCACACGCTCATGCTCGGCGCCAGGCTCCCAGGCTGTGTGGCTCTGAACTTGAGTGGTTGCTCGCAGAGCAGGCTGTTTTCCAGAACAGTCTGGGCCTCATCTCTTGGTGTCAGGGTGCTGTCTTCCTTAATCATGTTGTCAGTTATTGTTGTCATCTGGTGGGTACTGGGATAGTCAGAGACCCTTGGAGAATATGTACATGATGTTTAGTATCACCATTTTGGAAGGAGCAGATTGTGACTCTGTTCTCAAGGGAAGTAGCTCTTCTAAATTTTAACATTGCACTTAATAGTTATACCAAATAATTTTTAATTCAGCTTTCTATTTCTCTATTTTAACACTGTGGAAAGAGCTTAAATCCTACCTTTGATACTTAATTAACTAGATTTCTCTTCACCTTGCTGCTCCAAGTGTTGTCCATATATACCTGCATTGTCAAGCTCACCTGGGTGTTGTTATAAATGCAGTTTCTTGGCTTTACCAGAGATCTGTCAAATCTGCAGCTTAACAAGTTCCCCAGGTGGCCCATGTGTACCTTAAAGCTGGAGAAGTCCTGTTCTGTAATATAGTCCTATGTATTAAAAGCACTTTATGTGTGAACCAATTATGAGATGGTCATTGAGAACTTTCCCTGAGTCACAGAGTATCACCCTCTGATCTTTAAATCACGGTTCACACGTGAAGCATCAGAGAATACACTACAAAGTCTAACTTGTTTTAAAGAGCTAGCAAGACTCCCAGGCCACAGAGAAACTTGGCTGACGTTAATCCACCTGTGGATTCAGTGAAGAAAAAGTCAGCAAAGTAACTTTTGAAAGACCTGCTACAGTTTGTGTTTGTGCCCAAACTCAGGTGTTGCTAATGTGATAATTCTAAGAGGAGGGGCCTTTTGAGAGATGATTAGGCCATAAGCACTGCTCCCTGGTGACAGGATATAGGTGCCCTTATAAAAGAGTTTGACCAAGGGAGCTCACCCCCTTTTAGCCTTCTCCACATGAGGACACATCATTCGAGGTGCCGTCTTAGAAGCAGAGACCCGATGATGAACCTGCTCTACTGTTGCCTTGACCTTGGGCTTCCCAGCCTCCAGAACTGTGAAAAAGAAATCTCTGTTCTTTATAAATTATCCAGCCCTGGGTATTTTGTTATAGCCGTACAAAATGAATTAAGACAAAGCCATTTCAAGCAACAGATTATTATAAGACTCACAGTTCCACTGGCAAGGCCATGGATGTATCAAGTCTCTTAGTTTTCTGGTTTAAACATTTATATAATTTCCCTTGCTTTGATTCCAAGCAGTAGGATTTTAATCTGGATCCTCAAAGAGCTCTATGTATAGGAAGAGAGCATGCTGGAGAAGCTTGGATTGCATAGATCCTATTGACTATAGACTAGTTTGAATTAGTAATAAATGGTAACATTCAATACTTAGCAGAGGATAAGCACTATGCGAAGTACTTGCCTTAAACAGGGTACAACTGTACCATGTTGAGAGAATATGCATATCGTATCCTCCATTTAAATGTCCCTGTGGAATAATAGGGTGTAGAGGGCTGGGCTTTTAGCCTTTCATGGCCTCATCCTGCAGGTTCACCCCTCCATTTAACCAATCTGTGCTTCACTTTATTCTTAATCCCAATAGAAGCCAAGAAGAAAAGCCCCCGCTCATCTGACTTCTGTCAATCCTTCCAATAACTCCAATGAAGAGAGAGTTTATAAAGTATAACAATCTATACACTGTTACATTCAGTGGTGATGGCTCTCTGGAAAGTTGCTCCATAGTCTGTGACTAAAACGTGAAGCAGCCGAGACTGGAATCCATGTGTTCTGAGTATAACAACACCAGTGCTTTTTATTCTATAGTCTGTTTCTTGCTAAAAGTCAGGGTGGTAAAAATCCAAAGGGGAGTTTTCAGTAAGCAAAGGACCTAAGGTCCTGAATCAGTTATTAGATTTGACTGCCAAAGACACAATAAGTGGCTTAAACAGGATAAAAATGTATTTCTCCCATGTTCAAGAAGTATGGAGGAAATCAGTCTGGGTGGGATATATATAATTTTTTTCTTTTTTATATATTGCTTACATTTTCAAGATCATTATGGCTGCAAAAACTCAGCCACTACATCTGTATTCCAGGCAGCAGGAAGGAAAAGTGGAAAAATAATTATATAAAAAATTAGAATTATATAAAAAACAAATTAGTTGTACCGGACATTTCTGCTTATATTCATTTGGTTAGATATTAACCATATGGTCACAATTAGCAGTAAGAAAGATTAAAACATTTTTTTTACTTTTAGCAACCAAGTATCTATTGAAAAATGGAGTATTTTATAACTAAGAAACGAGGGGAGGGAGGGGAACATGCTTTTGACCCATTCCTATGCAGTCCTGCTACAGGCATCCTAGTGCTGGTATTAAACCACCTTTGGATAACAGCTTGAAGGAAGCATGAAGCCCACCAGAGAGGCCCCTAGTCTAGTGAAAGAGATAAATTAGTACTCTCCTTTTAAAACTGAAAATGGGACAAGGGTTGTCAACTTTCTACATTCCTATTCAGCATTGTATTCAAATTTCTATCCATTGGAATAAAGCAAGAAAAAGAAAAAAAAAAAAGAAATCTGTAATCAGATAAATGATGACCCCAGGCTAGGAAGACAGGAGTGTGGCTTGACCTCTGAGCAGACTGGAGAGGCCCAGAGCTGTGTTGACTGTGTCTCCCCTTCCCTGCTAGTGAGAAAGTCCTACCAGGAACAGAATCAAAATTAAAGTTGGGAAGACAATTCCCAGTGGAGTTTTAAAGATGAATAATACTACTGATATTTTAAATAGCTAAGTTAACTTCGAAGACTTAGTAAGTAAAGAGAATGAATGATTGTCCAGATCCTGGAGGTCTTCAGTTTAGCAAACTGCATGTGCACATACACACAGAGCTCTGTATGGGATGGGGAGACATAGAATATGTTCCCCAGAAACCCTGGGAAACGGGATCCACATTCCAGAAACTTCCAATCCAGAAGTGGCTCTGGCCTGGGCCCACGTGCATATGAAGTGCCACAATGAACCTTTTGGGGCTTCAGGGCCTGATGGTAGGAAAAAAAATTCTGAAAGGAAACAGTTTATCAAGCACCTAAAACAATAGGATTTTGCTTAGTATTGATGGCATATAACATGACAAATTTCAGACGAATGTTTTCTGCAAAGACCTTGAACAGACAATGACATTCTAAGTTATCTTTGGGAACTGAAGGTGTGTGTTATTCAGGCAGAAGTTATGAATTGTTAAATCTTCAAAAACAGGTGAACGAGGACTCTCACAAGGATATAAAATGAATACATGTTAAAGGTTTTATTTTGCTTATTATCAATGAGAGATGTTACAACCAGTTCAGGAGAAAATCCAAAAAGCAGACATGTTTGTAAATCTGAGACAGTGAAGTCAGGGTGCAACCCAGAAGCAAAATTGGCCTCTTCCCCATGGGGGAGGGAAGTCAACTGAACCTTCTCTCAGCAATTTTTTTCATCTATAGATAAGAATTCTTTTGCATTACTAACTGTTATCTTCCATTTAAATATTTTAAAAATAGTTCAAAGGCATTGAAAGTTTTCTAGACTTAGAATTAGGTAACCCCTGGGGGCTGGGGCTATGGCTCAGTGGAAGAGGGCTTGCCTAGCACACGGGAGGCATCGGGTTCCATCCTCAGCACCACATTAAAAATAAATAAATAAACAAAATAAAGGCATTCTATCCATCAACAACTACAAATTTTTTTTTTTTTTAAAAAGGTAACCCCTGGAGAGATATGCCGTAGGTTTTCATTATAACAATTTCCCTTATGGTCTGAGAGAGTTTGGAAGAATTTCAGCCTGCAGAGACAGGAAGGGATCACATGGTGGAAGACTTTAGTGCCCCGGGGCTGGGCTTCCTCCTCCACATACCACTGTCAAGGTGATCTAAGTGACAGTTTGATGTTAACCCAGAGGAGGCAGTGCTCAGGAAGAGAGCCCTGGAGACTGGAGGCATTGGGGGAGCATGGCAGTAATAAACTTGAGGCTAAAAAGGCCTGAATTACAACAGGAAAGGAGACACATAAGGAAGGGTGATTATTAGCAAAAGTATAGGAGAATAATCAATATTGGTTGAGAGAAGGAAAAACATAAGGTACCTTTAATTTGAAACCATGATTTGGAGCAATTTTCCATTAATTCAACAGTGAGGGCCTGAAACATGCTAGAATCTGTGCAGAGTTTTAGAGTTCCTGTCCTGGAGGAATTCCCAGTCCCAAAGGAAAACAGTCTACACAAAGAATTCTGCAATAGAAAAGCTATACTAGAGGTACCCATCACATTCTCTAGGAACTCGGAGAAGGAAGCAGTTAACGAAGCCAGGAAGGGGGAGTGAGTGCATCCCAGAAAGCAATCAAGGAGCATCGATGTCTGTTATACAGAAGACCAAAAAGGGCTGCCCTGAGTCTTATGGTTGAAAGAGAAGTTGAAGGTGAAATGAATGAGTAATGGAGAGTGGCAGTGGACAAAGTTGGAAAGGTGGCCTGCAGCCCATGAACATGGCTCGCAGGAGCCATGCTGAGGAGTCTGGATTATTATTTATGAATCAGGAGTTTGCCGAGCAAGGAATGCTGTACTTGCAGGGAAGAAAAAGCTGTAAATCAGTCTTACACACAATGAATTTTCATGGACGGTAGAATGTCTCAGAAGAACTAACAGGCTCATTTATTTAGGTGATCACTTAATAAACACCCAGAGATCAGAAAGAGAAGAATACATGAATGGAGAACATCCTAGGGGCACATAAGGAGTTTCAGATTAGGAGGTGGGATCCACAAAAGAATGGCCAGAAAAAGGGTGGCCGAAGTGTGGAAAAAATCCGGGGAGCCTTCCAGGGCCCATGGCAGATGGGACATTATGGAAGACATAGGCAAGATCCAAAGGAAAGCAGTTAGGAGTTTGTAGGAAGCAGCTTTGAGAAAGAAGAGCTGCAGGGGCTCTTGCTTGACATGTGGAATACGTTTTCATAGTTGACAGGTTCAAGTTAAAGACTTTAGGAGATTTACTCTCACACCTAAGTTATAGTGGCTGATTATGATTGGCAGTGCTTAAATTAAAAAGCAGTGTCTTAGAACAGAATCGCAGCACTAGTGATGAGCTGCTTCCTGTGATCTATGGAGAGTGTCTGTCAATGACAGGCATGGTGAGCTTGCCATTTTACCTTCAAGTGGTTTTCTTGTTATTAAATTTTAATTATCCCTTTTAAAGATAAAAGTGGAGGCATTTGATTTCAGAATCTCCAATGAAACATCAGCTAACCTATGAGGAGGGTGGACCTGGGGGATGGAGATCAAACACAGCTCAAATATCAGATTAACCTATTTTTAAAAGAGAAAAACCAAATCAACACTCTTAAATAAATCTTACCCCAGCACATGTGTAACCTGGTAGAGAATGGATTCAAAACCATTAGTTATTAGATACATCTACACTCAGAAAAGAAAACTGGGGCTGTGAAATCATCACTGAATCTTTATTCTTGCACATGCTACACACACATGTGCTCTTGATTTTTCTCTGCCTTGGCTTTTAGACCATTGCTTATGTATTGTCTATTGATGATGTAAACATACTAGGAGGGAGCTACAGGTTGAATATCTCTTACTCAAAATGCTTGTGACTCAAATGTCTTGGACTTTGGATCTTTACATAATACATAATGAGATATCTTAGGATAGGACCCAAGTCTAAACATGAAATTCATTTCATATACATCTTCTACACAAAGCCTCAATATAAGTTTATGCATTTTACATAGTTATGTTCATGAAATGATGTTTCATATTGTGGAATTTTTTCACTTGAAGCATCATGTCAGCTTGCAATATTTCAGATTTGGGACATTTTAGACTTTGGACTTTTCAAATCGAGGGCATTGGATTTGTAATACAAACAATGTACACAAAATAATGTTTTAGTTTTTGAAGTATTGTTCCAACTTTGCCTCTGATAATAGTCTCATGTGATAAGTGGAAGTTATTTTGTCTTTGCAAAGTAAAGTGTAATTATTCCCTACAGGAGTTGTGCCAGGCCAATCAGAATTAGCCTCCAGGTCCTTATTGTCTCAGTGAATTGTGTCACAGTGCTTTGGCAGTTGTATAAGGGACTGCGCAGACAACAAGAGGATATGCAGGGAGCTTCCTGGGACAGGTCAGCAGCATAGGATCCTGGAAAGGAGAGCCTTTCACAGAGAACCTGGTAAACAGTGTTGTTTCTACAGGAGACCTCGGGAAATGTCCACAAAAAAAGGCCACTGGTTGGCCACTGGGTTTTTCTTTGCCACCTTTCAGATAAGTGTCAGCATTATAGTAAGGACAGAAATCACACTTCAGGGAGCAAGGAGAGAGCTGACAGTGAGGCAGGAAGAGGAGGTGTCACCAGTGCACATGTGACTGAGAAGCCATCTGGAACAAGAACAGATACTTGAGAATCAGTTGAACCAGGACAGCAGAGTAGTGAGAGCTGCACACACTTTATGGAACCCACTTACACTGAGTGAAATACAAAATAACACTGTGCCAATGGTTGGGTCCCTTTTTCACTCAAGACTTTTTCAGGGTGGTTGACGTTCCTGAGAGTCTGATGTGTGGGTGAGTTGGCAGTAGAACTAGTTTTATCTAAATGATTGATCTGGTTCCAGGATAGTCACTGGTTTCTGTCCTCAGTGTCATTTCCTGTTGGCTTAAGAGTGAACTGTCGCCTGCAGTACTGCTAGCTGCCTCGCTCTCATGAATCTAGTGAGGGAAAGAGCTAGTGAGGGACAAGCGCTGCTCAATGACCTATTGCAAGCATTTGGAAGGTGCCAGGCAGTAGACAATGTGCTTACATCTACTGGAGACAGACAGGCATGGGAACACAAACTAAGCCACCCAGCTTCTAAAGGAGGCCCTGAGAGTTTGTGCTTGGGTGAGGGGCACATGTGACTCCGCCCTACTCCACCCACTCAATAAAACAAGAGAGCAATGTTTTTGTTGGGTATGGTGGCATAAGCCTGTAATCCCAACAACTCAGAAGGCTGGGGGGCGGGGAGAAGTTCAAAGCCAGCCTCAGCAGCTTAAGCTGTAAGCAATCTAGTGTAACCTTATCTCCAAAGTAAAAAAAAAAAAAAAAACAATAAAAGCTGGGCACGGTGGCATACTTCTGTAATCCCAGTGGCTTGGGAGGCTGAGACAGGAGGATCACAAGTTCAAAGACTGTATGATGAGGCACTAAGTGACTCCGTGAGACCCTGTCTCTAAATAAAATACAAAATAAGGCTGAGGATGTGGCTCAATGGCCAGTGCCCCTGAGTTCAATCCTTGGTATCCCTCAAAATAAAAAAATTTTTAAAAAAATAAAGAAAAACAGAGCTAAGTATATTGCCCAGTGGTTAAGCACCCTTGGGTTCAATCCCTAGTACCAAAAAGAAAAAAAAAAAAAAAAAAAACCAAAATTATCCAACTCTGAATAAAATGCTGTTGTCATCTTCTGTCATTTGTTTAGCCTATGATCCCATCAAAGTCACTTGTTGTCTGTGCTTCAGTTTCAATATTTGGAAATGGAAAAACAAAACAGACATTTAGGAAGGTCTATTATGTGCTCCACATTTTACGCATCTCATTTTGTTCTCATAAAAACCCAGTGAGATAAGTATTCTTTGCCTAGTTTTACAGCTGAAAGAGGCAATGTACCATGCCCATGCAGTTTATAAGGAGCAGAGCTGTAACTTGAACTCAGGATCTTCTGATCTCTCCAGTGCCCTCCTGAAATTATGAGAACATGGCAAGTGAATCAGTCATCACCTACTGTGTCCTGAGAACATCAAGTTTGCAGCTATTTCTACTATTTCAATTCAGTGTGACTTACATTCTTTATTGGTATCATCTCTATAAATTCCAAATTAGTTACTCAAGCACTCTAAGTAGCTAAGTAGCTTCTATTGGGTTTTCCTCTAAATGTTACATGTTGTGTACTTTTGTGACACCTTAGTTTCTTGATGTGTACAAAATGCCATCTATTAACAGAAAGCATAGTAAAATATATCCATAGTAGAACTAAAACCGCTGTTCATCATCTTGGACAGTAATAATTTTCCTGAAGAAGAAGTGGACAAATAATGTTGGAACATTGATTCTAATGCTGCAATTCACTGAAAATCTATTTGAAATCTGTAATTGAAAAATATAGGCAGTTAAGAGTCAAAACAAACTGAATTGGGTATATACATATTAGTGTTTTCAGCTTTTCTTTTCCTTTTTCGGCTTTTTTAAAAATAACTTTCCACTGAAACAATGTATTCCATAAAATGAACCAAGATATGAAAATCCAAAAATGAAGATCTCTTTCTAATTTGCAGGGAAAACATATATTTAATGTATAGGTTTTGGGGTTTTTTTACAGTTTTAAGGTTTTATAATAAATTGTTCTTAAGTCTGGTACCTTTTATCATTCACAAACACTATAATAATAGTATAATATGTGAGTAAGTAAAAATAGTTATTTGTATCATATCAGTATTTTGTGGTCTTACACAGTAGGTACTCTGACCCACAAGGTTGCCTGGCTCCCTGATCTTATTTGAGAAATTAGCCATCAGTGGAATTACTTTAAAACTATTCATTAAATGCACCACTCTTGACAAGTCAGCCTTATTACTGTAAAACATGAAATGACTCCACTGAGTAATTATTCAAATATTTATGTGTGAAGTTTCCCTCTTTGCATTTAGCAAGTATAATAAAATGCTTATGAAAAATCAGTGTCTTTGCTACAGTATAATGGAGAGTCTCTTTTAGCTTATTTATACATAAAAAGCCAAAGTAAACATCAGAACATTTACAAAGTACATTTAGTATTCCCTTCTGTCCCCCCTAAAAAGAAAACACCAGTATGAAATAGTTCTGTGATTCTGTGCACTTCATCTCCTCCTGCTGCCCAGTACGTAGCTCATCGATGGTGGAAGAATATGATCATTTAAATGCAACAAGAGCATCTTTGTAGTGGGCCTGCCCTCTTTCAGCAGCAGCACAGAGCTAGAATTCATCCCTCCATTGGCTCTATTTCTCGTAAATGAAGGAGTTGAGTAACCAAGAAGCCAGCTAGACCTTCCTCCCTTCCTGAGCTTTGAGGGCCAGGTCTTTGCAGATTCCACCCTTCCTTCCTGAAAGCCTGGCCTCCAAAGGGCAGTAACAGAGAGATGGAAAAAACACACACGTCCACCCAGCGCTGACCTTTCATCTCTCCTGAGATGTCTCAGTGTGTTTGCCTTGGAAAGTATGCCCTGCAGATCTACTACCAAGATGGTCTTTATGGCGACTTTTTAATGGATTGAAAAAAGTTCTGTTTTAAATTGTTAGAATTGAACCTTGAAGAATGCTTTGGACATTCTGCACAGAGAGTGAGGGTAACACCTAAGTCAAGTAGTTGAATCCACCCACAGATATTTAGGAATCAGAAGTTTTGTCTCCTTTCTAGGTCTGTAGCAAAAAAAAAGGGAAAAAAATTTAAAAGTAGTGTTCACTTTTAAATTTTTATTTTAGAATGAATAGGTTGCCATTTACAGAAAAGTTGCAAAGATAATATAGACAGTGGCCAGCTTCCCCTATTGTTAACATCTTATATTACTATGGTACATTTGTCACAATAAGAAACTAGTGTCAATTCATTATTGTTACCTAAGTTCTATACTTTGTAATTCATTTGTTTTTTTCCCTGATGTCTTTTTTTCTGTTCCAGGATGCCATCCAAAATAGTATGTTACATGTAGTCATCATGTCTCCATAGCCTTCCACTTAGAATCCATTTTCCCTTACAATGGATTTTATTGGGATTTTATTACATATGGAGTAAATAAGACTTTTCTGAAGGGGTGATACTGGGTACTATATCACAAAGCCACATCCCAACCCTTTTTATATTTTGAGACAGGGTCTTGCTAAGTTGCCTAGGGCCTTGCTAAATTACTAAAGCTGGCCTCAAACTTGCAATCCTCCTGCCTCAACCCGAATTGCTGGGATTACAGGCATGTACCACCACACCTGGCTGAGATTATTAAACCATAGCTGGGGACTGTGAATTCTGATTCCTTTTACATCTGTGGAAGAAACTTCCTTTATCTCTCAGTTCAAAACATTTTATTTATTTATGGTGGTGGAAGTCAAACCCAGGGCCTCATGCATGCTAGGCAGGTGCTCTACCACTGAGCTACAGCCCCCAATCTCAATTGAAAACATTTAGAGGATGATGACTTGGGGGGGAAAAGCCCAGGAAAGTGCTGGAGTATCATTAGAACTAATGAACTACTCCTTTGACACATCATGATACGCTTTCTTCCAAATAATTACTGCTATTTTATCCATGACAGAAAAAGATTTTGTGGCTGTGGATATAATAGCCTCAGGATGAGGGGAAAGGGGGCTTTTTTTGATGATTAGATCATTTTCAATTTAAAAAAAAAAAACTAATGGTGATTTGGTTCATAGTGCAGGCTGAATGCAGTTGCCTGTTTGTTTCTAACCTCTACTAACCCATAAGAAAAGATCAGGTACAATTCTCTACATGTATCCACAACCGTTGTTGTAACAGAAAACACACAATAGGCTCTCAAGAAATAGAATCTGAGGAAGAAGGCCATAAGTATTTTGTTCAGTCTTCAGGGCTTCTTTGAAAGGTGGCAGTGGAAAATCCTCTTGACACGAAGCACTCTGGTCCCTTCCCTGGTTTCCTGCTTTATAGAAGGAAGTAAGCCCAGCCCGGTTAGCTTCTCTGTGCCTTAAAACTCAGGCAGAGATCCCCACATGCCTGGAGAATTCTAGCACGTGTGTTTGTTCTCCCACACATCACTGCTAGATAAAACCTCCCTGTCCCTTTTTTATGGGTTAATTTCCCCATTCAAAAATCTATTGGGACTTCCTGTTTTCTAGAGAGAAAAACTTTTCAACATTGCATCTCTCCACCCTAACCCAGGCTCTCCACAACTTTACTACATTCATCATTATAATCATCAACAAATAATTATCTCATACCTTCATTTCCATAGGCTTTCCTGCCTTGGGTCTCTGCATATTTTCTTTCTTGACTCTCATCTGAAATTTCTGCCCTTTCTTTAACGAGGCTCAGGGAAACTCCTACCTTCTTAAGCTGTCACCTCTTCCCTGCCTCTGGTAGTCTCTCTCCTGAGACCTTGGGTTTCAACGTGCACTCCCTGAGTTGGTGAATTTCCTCCTGGTCTGACATTTTATGTGCACATATTTATTTATATTCCACTTAGGGATCATACATTGATCGTAGGTGATTTTTTTCTTTTTTTTCTTTTTTTTACTTAATGAACATTTACATGTCATATATTTTTTTGAAATGTGATTTTTAAAAATGGTTTCATAACAAATTCCACATTGTATTAAGGCATTTATATCTAGCTAAGACATTTAGTTATTTTGTTTGTTTGTTTGTTTGCTAGAAGCATTGGTGCCCTGACCATTCTTGCTCATATTTATTTATATGCTTAATGTAAATTCTAAGAGTGGGCTTCTTGAGATTGATTTTTATTGAGTTCTTGATATATATTTTCAATTTACCTTCAAGATATGTTAAGTCAAATCTTTTCCCCATGGGCACATTCATCTTTTCGCTGCTCATCAGCACTGAGGATTATAATTTGCTTATGTTGGTTGTTAATTAAGGACTTACATGTCCTAAATATAAGGCCTTTATCAGATCGGCGTTTTATAAATATTTTCTGTCAGTCTGTAGCTTATCTTTTATCACTTTCTGGACATTATGTTCTAAAAGCAGAAGCTTTTCATTATGACTTTCACAATATCAAGTTTTGTCAGAGACTTTGCTTTTGGGGGTCACAAAGATATTTTCCTGTTTTCTTCAGAAGTTTTATACTTTTAGGTTTGATTCATTTTCAAATTAGTTTTTGCATATGAGATCTGGATTGAAGTTCTTTCTTATGTGTGGCAATTAGCAAAAGAGCAGGAATCTTCCCAGATAAGGAAAATAGAATAATTAAGTCTGTCGAAAGCACATTATTTAAAGAAGTTTGCCTTTAAAATAATACAAGGTAAATTTTTCTAATATATTAGTACTTTCAGACTAATTTGGGACATAACTTGCATTAATAAATGAATGCTTATTGACAGAAAATAATTATTATCACCACTTAGGTTATTTGTTTGGAGGGTAGATTTTCTTATTTCACCTAAACAATTAATATAATTGTATTAATATACTTATTTATGAACTCAGGGTCACTCAACCACTGAGCCATATCACCAGCCCTATTTTTTGTGTTTTATTTAGAGATAGGGTCTCACTGAGTTGCTTAGCGCCTCGCCATTGCTGAGGCTGGCTTTGAACTCTGTGATCCTCCTGTCTCAGCCTCCCGAGCTGCTGGGATTACAAGCATGTGCCATTGTGCCCAGCTTACAACAAGAATTTCTGAAGAGCTAAGAAATACAAGGCACTGTAGTGGATGATGTAGGAGAATAATTTCTTTGCAGCTCCCTGAATTACTTGGATTCAATTAACATCTGATTCCTAGAATGAAAGAGAGTCAAAGTAATTAACTTTTTGAACTGTAAAATTATTATTATATGAGGAGCATCTGTCAGTGCTAAGGGACATGGCTCTTCGGAATGTACTAATAAAGATTATGAAGGAAAAAAACTGTAAGTGAAACAAATTTTGTGGTGAATATTGCTTGAGGTTATTTGTGCAATGGAAAGTTTCCCAGTAATTGTCAGTGCCACCAGACCTCTCAATCGCCTCCATCTTTCCTTGTAGGTCATCAGCTCCATGAGCTCCCTCTCTGAGTACTGCCTTCCCTCCATTCTACGAACACTGTTTGACTGGTACAAAAGACAAAATGGTATTGAGGATGAATCCCACGAATACAGGCCAAGAACAAGCAATAAATCTAAAAGGTATGTTTCTTTCCAGTAAGGATTATGGCTTTTCTTTGTAAGAAACGTAAAGTAAGTTCGATGGCATCTGGACCTTCTTAACTCTCCACAAGGACACCTGGCAGGTGCTGCAGGGTCCACCTGATCTGTAGCAGGTATCACATTTGGAGCACTTTGCCATTTCCAGCTGTTAAATATTGGAAATTCACATGGCCTTATTTCAACCTTTGTGGGGACAGAGTACAAAGGGCCTTATGTCACCCTCTTGCCTGCTTCTGCTCTTTGCCACCTCCTCTCCAATCCACACCCAAATGAAAGTGGTGGACCCTGAGTGACGCACCAGATATTCTAGTCCTGGCCTAGTAACCTTGGGTGCTTAGTGAGCTGCAGTGGGAAGCACTGGATGCCCTGGGGCGGGAGTCCCATCTTTCCTGAGGGCTGGTGAACAGAGTGGGAAGTGCAGCAGTTCTAGGGAGTTGGACTGAGTTTAGTCCTGCTGCTGACTGGCCACATGCCTTTGGGTAGCTCGAGTCTCCCAGGCCCAGGAAGTTGGGTTCATCATTTCTGTGCGACTTCTTCCCACTGAGAATTTGATTTGTCTATTCTGTGTTCCCTTTTCTCTTGTGGGTTTGAAAAGTGGGAGCTGTTGCCACATAAGCCCTTCTACCATAAAATTTAAGATTCCTATATGAGTGATCAATGTGTATCACCCCCTTTGAAAAATTTAAGTGAATACATATGATTTCATGTTTGAAGTAAACCCATTACAGCAAGGCAGTGAGGATACAAACCTTACTTTTTTTTTTAAGGTTATTTTATAAGCAGATTTCTTTGCATCAATTGATGCATTTTTAAAAATACTTTTAAAAAGACAGTAAACTGAAATTAATTACTGAAAATTGGACATTAACTGCTTTCTTGAAGTGGTTTATCCTGCATTTTTCTTGACAGTCCTAGTACTTTTGTTTAAAAAAAAAAAAAAGACTTCTTCTGAAATTGAAGATCTGTAATTTTACCAAATTATATTTCATCTAAAATTGTAACATCATTTTATGATATACTCATTTATGCAAGATTCTGTTGTTTATCATTTTATTTGAAGGAGAGATTAATAACTTTTTCATAGTGAATAACTTTAGGTGAAGAAGGAAACTTTTAGTGAAATATAATTCACATACCATAACACTCAGTTTTAAAGTACATAATCCAGTATTTTCAGTGTATTCTTGAGGTTATACAATCCTCAGCACTATCTATGAACTTTTTAAAAATATTTTTTTAATTGTTGATGGACACAAAACCATTTATTTATTTATTTGTTTGTTTGTTTATGGTGCTGAGGATCGAACTCAGGGCCTCACACACGCCAGACAAGTGCCCTACCACTGAGCCACAGCCTAGCTCTCTGTGTACTTTTTTATCACACCAGAAAGAAACTGTTACCTATTATCTCTTCAGAAATGCTTTTTTAATTTGTCCAATTTTAAAGGTAAAATTTCTATTCTGTGTCTGGAAATGGTCATTCTGTGTGATCAGTAAATGCAGGGGATCATTTTATTATTTCCCATCTTACATGAGAACTGGTAACAGAGTATGACTCCCAGCAGGCGGGGAGTGCAGCAGTTCTAGGGAGTTGGACTGAGTTTAGTCCTGCTGCTGACTGGCCACATGCCTTTGGGTAGCTCGAGTCTCCCAGGCCCAGGAAGTTAGGTTCATGGTTTCTATGTGACTTCTTCCAGCTGAGAATTTGATTTGTCTATTCTGTGTTCCCTTTTCTCTTGTGGGTTTGAAAAGTGGAAGCTGCTACCACATAAGCCCTTCTACCATAAAATTTAAGATTCCTATATGAGCAAATCAATGTGTATTATCCCCTCTGAAAAATATAAGTAAATACATATGATTTCATGTTTGAAGTAAACCATTGCAGCAAGGCAGTGAGGATACGAACCTTACTTTTTTTTTTTTAAGGTTATTTTATAAGCAGATTTCTTTGCATAAATTGATACATTTAAAAAATTCTTTTTTAAAAATTTTTAAAAATTCTTTTAAAATGACAGTAAACTGAAATTAATTACTCAAAATTAGATATCAACTGCTTTCTTGAAGTGGTTTATCCCTCATTTTTCTTGACAGTCCTAGTACTTTTGTTTAAAAAAAAATTAAACTTCTGAAATTGAAGATCTGTAATTTTACCAAATTATATTTCATATAAATTTGTAACATCATTTTATGATAATCTCATTTATGCAAGATTCTGTTGTTTATCATTTTATTTGAAGGAGAGATTAATAACTTTTTCATAGTGGAGAAGGAAACTTTTAGTGAAATATAATTCACATACCATAACACTCAGTTTTAAAGTAATAATCCAGTATTTTCAGTATATTCCTGAGGTTATACAATCATCAACACTATCTATGAACTTTTTAAAAATATTTTTTAATTGTTGATGGACACAATACCTTTATTTATTTATTTATTTGTTTGTTTATTTATTTATTTATTTTTATGTGGCACTGAGGATCAAACCCAGGGCCTCACACATACAAGACGAGTGTGCTACCGCTGAGCCACAAGCCCAGCTTTCTATACACGTTTTTATCATGCCAAAAAGAAACTATTACCTATTATCTCTTCAGAAATTCTTTTTAAATTTATCTAATTTTAAAGGCAAAATTTATATTCTGTGTCTGGAAATGGTCATTCTGTGTGATCATTAAATGCAGGGGATCATTTTATTATTTCCCATCTTACATGAGAACTGGTAACTCCGGGGGAGGGGGGAGGGGGGATGCAGCAGTTCTAATGAGTTGAATTGAGTTTTAGTCTGCTCCACTATTTTGTCAGAATTTAGTTATCGAAACTAGATTTTTCTGGGCTGGGGATGTGGCTCAAGCGGTAGCGCGCTCGCCTGGCATGCGTGCGGCCTGGGTTCGATCCTCAGCACCACATACAAACAAAGATGTTGTGTCCGCCGAAAACTAAAAATAAATAAATAAATATTTAAAAAAAAAAAAAGAAACTAGATTTTTCATGAATTGATTCTTTTAGGGATTGAAAATAAGGTTTTTAATTGTGTTACTATTTGTTTTCAGGAGATCAGAGAGATAGCTGAGGTTGATATGTACAGAATCAAGACAATAAAACTTGACTTGGGTTCACTTTAGTTACATTTGAGCATTTAAAATGAGAGAATGTGTGCTTGGGAAAAAGCTGGCAGAATGAGGGTCTCTAGAGCATCCTGAATCTGAGATGCAGCTAAATTAGGAACTGTAGGGAGGAGTCAGGCAACTGAAAATAGTCAAATCGGAGGGGCAGACGTTGGGTTATGATTTCTAAGATTAGTATAATATCAACATTTGCACTGCCAAATAAATTTGTCAAATGCCTCTGGCTCCCGGCAGTTAGACTTCAAACCAGCAATAAAGTCGAATTCATTACTAGAGAAGTGTGTCTTTTATTTTAAAGCCCAATTTGGTTTATTAGATACAATCAAAGGTTTGTTAATTTTTTATGTTAAGAACAACTCCTTTTTCAGGGTTTTCTGACCATTTCTGTAGACCCCTGCCAACCATCTGACACAAACAGTGCTCTCTACTTCTGCTGGCCATATTTGAGAATTTGCCTTCCTCTTGATTTCAAACTTCCTGATTCCTTATTCTGTGATATAATGAATATAAGTCCTGACTACTGAATACTTCCTTTTTCTACATGTTTCCCGGGCTAGCAGTAGCACTTTGTAGCCCTAGGGGATCTTAAAGGACTTCAGACAGATGGTTTTCTCCACTACTCTTCCTCTTGGCAAGATGATCATGAATGTTCCTAAATGTTCCTGCCCTGTGAATACATTTCCACCTGCAGGGTAAAGCTGCAGGCTCCCTTGCTAATGTTCCCTTGTCCATCAGGCTTAAATTGACCTTGCTCAAGGTTACAAAGCACCTCTAGAATTTCTTGATTTACCTCTTAAAAACCACCCTGCTTTGTTCTCATTCCCTCTTGACTGAAAATAGAAGCATTCCATTTTTAAGATAGGTCTTGATTTATTCTCAAAATACCTTCCAGTCCAAATCCTGTCATCCTTCATCAACAGGTATTGAGTATGTATGTGATTAAGAGACTGTGCTAAACACTAAACAAGCTTTATCTTCTCAAACCTTTATTTAAGTACAGGTTTGAGCATCCCCAATCTGAAACCCCAAAGTCTGAAATGCTGCAAAATCTAAAAATTTTCAAGCACTGACATGGACATCTCAAATAAAAAAAAAAAAAAAATCCACATTTTGACGTTATGGGACAGATCAGTCAAAACACACTAAAAAGAGTGTATAAAATTACCTTCAGGCCATGTGGAGAAGTAGTATATGAGATACAAATCAGTCTTGTGTTTAGACTTGGGTCCCATCCCCAAGAAATTTCATTATGTGTATGCAAATATTCCCAAATCTGAAAGTTTAGAATCCAAAACACTTCTGGTCCTAAGTAACATTCAAGTAGTACACTTACTATTCCTGTTTTCTTGTTGGAGAAATTGCTGGTAATTAGAAGAGGTGTAGTTTGAAGCCTGGATTGTTCCACAACGAAGTGCTCTTAACCATCATCCTGTGCCAAGGGACTGGGCATTCATTTTACGAGTCTTTCTTTGTTCAACTGCAAATGAGCTCTCAGTTCATCCAGTCAGCAAGAACTGGGGTTGGGGCATGATCCTGTCCTTTGTCAGTTCTCTTTCCGTTTCTGACTTTTGAATGAGTCTCTGCTTTGCTGCTCCTCCCTCTTCTTCCAAGGGGCAAAAAGAAAAGAATACAGGGTGAAATTAAAAAAAAAAAAGAAAAAGAAAAGAAATGCTGATCTTTTCTCCATTCCCTGTTGTCCTGCTCTGATTGCCAGTCATAATAGTTCTTATTTAGCTCCATTCACAAGATTCTTGCATTATATTACTACATTATGTCACTCCTTTCATGAGATCCTGTCACCACACACCTCCAGTTTGGTCACTCCATCATGTGTGGGCCTCACATTTTACAAATGATAGGAATCCTGGGTAGCAATATGAAAAATTGTGCTCTACATGTGTAATAAGAATTGTAATGCATTCCGCTGTCATATATAAATAAAAAAAATTCCACAAAAGGAAATAATGGACTCACTTGTAGCAACACCAGTTCATGTGGTCTGAAATTTCAAATTTGAAGTCAGGGATTCTGGACTTCCAATCCAATGTTTATCCTCTGTACCCCAATAACAGCAGAATAAGCATTAGCAGGCATTTACCCCTTGTAGTAACAATGGGTTTGCAGTCCAGTGGGAGTGAGTTCTACGTTTTTGATGAATTCTATCACTCTGATAATATCTTTATTGCCATTTAATGTGTTTTAAATTTTGCAGTGATGAACAGCAGCGAGATTATCTAATGGAAAGACGGGACCTCGCCATCGATTTTATTTTTTCTTTAGTATTAATAGAAGTATTGAAGCAGGTGGGTAATCAATTATTGTTACTTTGTTGATGTCTATCAATGTGAAAATAATACTTAAGTTTTGAAAGTCATAGTTTATGAAATTGGTTATGAATTCCAAATTCTGGGTCATATGAAATATGTTTATTGATTGCTGAAGAACAGGCATAGTTATTGGAAGTACTATTACTGATTTTCTCCTTAATATTCCCTTCCAAGTTAAAAGTCATCCTTGTTTTTCAGATTCCACTTCATCCTGTAATAGATGGTTTAATTCATGATGTTATTAACTTGGCTTTCAAGCACTTTAAATACAAAGAAGGGTAAGGTGATTTCTTGCCTTAGAGTTTTGAAGAAGTTGGGTGCTTAAAACTGAATCACTGGTTTGATTTTTCAGATGAGCAGAGATCCTAACTTGTCTAATTTTTCCTTATTTAGGTATCTTGGTCCTAACACGGGCAACATGCACATTGTGGCCGATCTGTATGCGGAAGTCATTGGAGTGTTAGCACAAGCTAAGTAAGTGAGCCCCGAAGCCCTTGACCGAGAACACATGAGTGCCTCTGACTTAAGGAGGGACAGCTGTGAGCTCACAAGGAACTCAGGTTCTTTTTACCAAGCATACCCACCCCTAAAACTAATTAGAGTCTCCTCCAAGGCAGGTACCTAGTTAACTTTTTTTCACCCAGGCAGTTGGGCCAGATCCTACTGAGTCCATGGGTTTCAGACAACTGCTTCAAAGAAAGAAATGGACTCACCAAATTACTTTTCTGTCTGTTCAGATATTCTAAAGGTGTTTATCAATTTTTTTTTCAGGTTTTGTTTTCTATAGTCCATGAGTGGGTGGTAGCAATCTATCATTCATGAATGGAAAAATTCCATTCTAGAATGTCCCCTTTACTCTAGACCTTACTTAATTCAGCTGAGCTAAAAGTGTCTCAGCGTCTGCCATGGAAACAAGTGGGGGTGGGGGAGTTCTCATTACTATATTTATCTGGCCCCATAACTCCATTTAACAGGCTAGAACATAGTGTTAGACTATTAGCAATAACATACTTCTTCCAAAAGTGATGTCACACCCTACTTACCCATCTTCATTTTATCCAACCCTGAGGCAAACCAAGCAAGATCCCAAATGCCTACTTTGGGCAAAATGAGGCAGAGACATAAGGAGAATTTAAGCCAAGAGACCAGTTGGCTTTGTTGATGCCCCAATCCTTGGGAAAGACAATCCTCCAAAGAGATTTCTATCTTTAATAGATGGAATTTCCTAAGTGAGTAGCATGTAAATACACAACTTTTCTAAACTTTGAAATACTTATTCAGCAACCTTACCTAGCCAAAATGTAGACAGGAACTTGGGACATAGACCCCCAAAAAATCCTTGGCCAGATTTATTTAGTCTAATCCAATGTATCTACTCATCCCAACTACCTGTTTTTTCCTAACATAATTCATCAGTGTTAGAAGGTAGAGAATGAATTTTTGTGGAGGGCAATACAGGTCAAAAGCTGACAGCAAAAGAAGAAACAAACTTGCTAAAGCATTCAGAAGAATTCTGTATTCCCAATTCTATTATCTGGACCTTTTTGTATGAGTCTGTGTTGTACTTTTATGATAGCCTATTATTATAATTGTGGTTCATGAATCATTAAGGGATAAAGGTGCATTTTGGAGAAATTTCCATTGCAAGTAGGAAATAAAGACATAGGTATTTAACTGGATAAGTTGCAAGTATCTGAAAATTAACTAATGTGTATCTTCCACATTCCTAAAAATGATCCAAAGAAGGAAGTATCGATATGTATACTTGCTGGTTTGTCAAACTCTGAAAATCTCAGCGTATTTCTTTATAATTATCTTGGCTTAATTCTCTTGTGCTCTCATTTAGACAGCTTAGTATTCCAAAAGTGGCTTTTCTGTGTGTTATTCCTATTTTTAAGAATTATGCATAACAATGTCAGATACTGTCAAATGACCTCCCTTAGTTCCATACATTTTGAATAAATTGAGAAATAATGTCAAAACTGAGTAGCGTTTGAGATTGCAGGAGTTTCCATATTAGGATAGATCTAGGATCCACGGAGCCAGTATTTTCTTGCCAACAGTGGCTTTTTTCAGTTTCTTGACGTCGATATTTGTCCCAATTCTGCAATAGCTAAGTGTTAAAAATGTCTCAATTTGGACAGTGCTTCAGTATTTTCCAGTCACTGGGGAACTCTTTAATTCCTGTCTTTCAGGGAAATTTTTTTTACTATTAAGTGATATTCACACATAGTATTGGCTTTTTTCAAAGTCAATTAAGCTAAAATTAGATTTTGTTTTTAAAGTACCTTGGCCAGGGGCTGGGGATGTGGCTCAAGCGGTAGCGCGCTCGCCTGACATGCGTGCGGCCCGGGTTCGATTCTCAGCACCACATACCAACAAAGATGTTGTGTCCGCCGAGAACTAAAAAATAAATATTAAAAAAAAATTCTCTCTCTCTCTCTCTCTCTCCTCTCTCACTCTCTCTTAAAAAAAAAAAAAAAAAATAAAGTACCTTGGCCAGTCTGCTCTTGCAGTGATCAGACTCAAATAGCCCATGGTATGTTCTCAACCAGGCAATGTGTAGCTAACCTTTATCGATAGATAATACAATCTTACCTTAGTGTCATACCATGAATTACGTCTTCGTTCTCATAAGTATACCAGGACCATTTCTTTATCTTCACTTTAGAAAAGTACTGCTTCTCTTATTCTCAAGGAGATTAAACACCCCACCCCCAAACACTTTTTTTTAAATCTGGTTCAGTGTGATTAACATTTTTTATTTTTATAAGTATTATAATAATTTGAATTTTAGATTATGTATCTAGTTTCCAATGGTAATGCATATTAAATATTTTCCACATTATAACTTCAGGTTTTAAGGCTTACTTGGTCTTTGAGTTTTAGCAGAATCACTGTTTTAATATTCCTGGTAATAATGCTACTTAATTCCTGTCAGTAATGAATGTATTCCTATTAAGAGATATCCATACATAGTATTGACTTTTTCAAAGTAAATTAAGTTAAAATTAGATTTTTCTGTGTACTTTGGTTAAAAATATATGCTGTGCATATGCACAATATATCTTAATGTGAAATGTATAGTATTGCCAAAGGCTGAGTATTTACTTACTGTATTTGTCTAAGTTCTAAAGAAAAGGTCACTGAAAAATTGGCTTTTCCCTATAATCATTGTAAGGGAAGTGGATTTTTGGATTGCTTTTATGCTAACATAACATGTTCATATCATTTGGAACTTTCAACAGTAAAAGATAGTCATATTTATTTTTAAATGAGAAATAAAGTTTTAGCAGCCATCTCATGAGAAGATCGATAGACTGAGTTATACAAATAACCTGGCCTTTCCTACCTCTGCTTAGTCAGATATAAAAGGTGTAAGAACAAATGTTTAAATTTGTATTTTTTCTGTGAAAATTACCTTTATTTCATTCATCAGTAGAAGTAAAATCAGACTTCACAAAATTTCAACTTTGAAAAGGATCTTCAAGTAGCCTAGCCATGTGCCATCTGCAAGAGACCTCTCAGTGACCTGCTCAGCTTCTGCTTACATGCCTCCATGACAGGAAACTCACTATCTCCCCCAAAGGAAATTAACCCACTCAGAACATGTACTGAGCACCTACTATGTGCCTGATCTTGTGGCACTTACAACTCATCAGTGGAATCAGACAACCAACAAATCCCATAGACAAGTAAATTATATAATATATTAGAGTTCATTCCATTTTCAAATGTCTTTTTGCCATAAGTTTTCCCTTCATTTTCTTCCATGTAATGATTTAGTGCTTGAAGAAAGTGTTCATGGCCTTCTCAAGTCACCTCACTTTAAATCCGTACACTCCCCATTGGCTAGGCAGTTACTCATATGTATTGGTTTACTGGGGACAGTGTAACAAAGGACCACAGTTTGGATGGCTTCAACAACAGACATTTATTTACACACTGTTCTGGAGGCTAGAGGTTCAAGATCAAGGTGCTGGATGAAGTGGTTTCTTCTATGACCTTTCCCTTGACCTTGCAGGTGGCCACCTTCCCCCTATGTCCTCATGAGGTCCTTTCCCATTGTGAACATACTTTTTCCTCTTCTATTCTCTAGGCATATTGGATTGGGGCCACCCTAACTCAATCACCTCTTTAAAGCCCCTGACTCCAAACATAGTGATATTCTGAGATACATGAAATTAGTACTTCTTTGTATGATCCAGAGTTGGGGACACTTTAGTCCATAAAAGTAGGTCTGGGGAAGGTCCAGAAATGTGCATTCTAGTAAGCTCCCAGATGCTGCCAATCTGGAGAACGTGCTTTTGAGAATAACTGGTTTAGACATAGAGATTTTAGAACCAGACATGGCTTCAAATGCTAACTTCTGAGCCTCTCAGCTATGAAATTTTATCAGGTTATGAAATCTTTCCCTAGTTTCCTCTTCCATTAAAAAAAATGATATAATATTGAACCTGCACACAGTGTTGTTGAGGATTAGATAAGTCACTATATGTAACTGGCCCATGGCTGGCGTGGAGTGGGTACTGTATCTGCTTGCTACTATCATCATCATCTCCATCAGTTTTTATCTATAATATTTAGGAAAGGATGATGACATTGGAGCTTTGAATTTATATTCCAAAATATTCAATAGTGTAGTTTTAAAACTTCTTCAAATAGATGTTATCTGATATCAAATCTATTTTGTAAGTTTTATAAATAAAAATTGCATTTCAGTTTTGCTGATTTCTTCATCCTAAAAAGTAATATATAATCTTCCAACTAGTCTCCATGATATTTTACTTGTAAAGTAAACACAACTAATATTCAATAGTATTTAAGAAATGTCAGAATGGGCCTGTTTGGAATGCTGTCTTGAAAGTGAATGTTTTGTGGAAAGCCACAAAATGCCACCACAGATTAGGAATAAACCCTGAAATATCCTTAACTACATTAACAACCCATTAGAGAATATCTCATTCATAAAGTATTTGTGCCTTGAAGTTATTTATATTTTCTGCTCTATTGCTTTTGTAAAATCTTTTTATTGTGAAATACATGTAGCAAATATATATAAAAACCCATAAAACAAATATATAGTTTAACAAATTGTTATAAAATGAACACCATGTAATTTCCCCCCAACCCCCAAAACTGGCCCCTTTCCATTTGGGAAACGGTCTATGTGCTCAGCTATCTTTATTGTGTGTCCTAAAACTTCTACTTTGGGGTGAGAATTGTTCCCAACTTCTGTGATTCTGTTGGTTTGCCTCTATTAGTTTGCCTTTAGCTTTTGTAATCACAAGTGTGTTTTCTAATCATACCTGGATTTCTGTGTTTTTCTTTTTTGTTTTTTAACTAATAATCAAAGCAGCATATCTCAGAAGTTTAAAAAAAATCTCTCATAGGTTTTTAAAAAGCCGTTCTTTTTTTAAACTTATATGACATGGTTGTTGGTGTTGCAATTAATATTATTTTGCTTTCAAATAATACAATAAGTTTGTTTTGTTTGTTTTCATATTCACCACATTAAATTATAAAATCCCATACATATAATAGACAGCTCCATATCTTTTAAACATAATTTTCCCATTACTAGATTTTCCCATTACTAGATTTTTCCTTCAACTTCAAAATATATTTTTCCATGATCATTAATCTAAAACTATCAAGGAACAACAGGAGAAAATTTTGGAAATAGATGTCAGAATATCTTTGGCCTTATTTGTAAGTCCAAAAATCATTTGCTGTCACCATCAGAAATAACTGACCCTAGTATGTTATTACTCACATACTCAAAATTTGACACTTTAGGCCCTGGAGGTCTGTAAGTATGTTGGAAATTGCTAAGCCTGAGGAAATGGAGCTTTTTGTCTGTTCAATTTAAGAGCTAAACCATCTTGAGAGAGTCTAAATAATGGTGGGTCTGTTCCCTAGTCTGAAGGAGAGGTGAAGCATCTTGTCGAATAAGAGGGGGAAAGGAGAAAATTGGACTCTACCAAATCCCGAATGTCAAATCCTTGTGAAATGACAGTCATTGTACTTCACCTGTTTCTAAGGATCTGATGACCATACACTGTCACTTTAGGTGCTGGCAGCCCCCATTGCATGGCTTTCCTGTCACTTGATAAACCACTTATGTTCTTTTTGTAGATTCCCTGCTGTCAAGAAGAAGTTTATGGCAGAGTTAAAAGAATTACGGCACAAAGAGCAAAATCCGTATGTGGTGCAGAGCATTATCAGCTTGATAATGGGAATGAAATTCTTTCGAATTAAAATGTATCCTGTGGAAGACTTTGAGGCCTCCCTTCAATTTATGCAGGTAAAGTCCTGGGCAAGAGAACTAAGTGGTGATCAACTCAAGTAATTCCCTTTATCAGAATGACACCTCGATTGTGAAAACCCTTTATAAGCGGGATCCAACTTACAGTGATTCATCTAGTAATATTTCAACTTTAATGGTGTGATAGGTATACACATTCAGTAGAAACTGCCTTTCAAGTTTTGAATTTGGGTCTGAATCTCTCTCTAGATGCTGGGCAGAGCTCCTAGCCAGCCCCATCATCATGGTGGGAAACAGCCAGGACCACAATGTGCCCTGTGGTTAGGCCAGGACATTCACTAAGGTAGGGGTGTTCAATGCCATTTCCTCTTAATGATATTTTCAGCTTATGATAAGTTGATCTGGACATCCCATCATCATGAGCCAAGGAAATTGACAGCATTGGATTGGCTACATCAACATTTACAGGAATCTTCATTTAAAAAAAAAAATCAACCAAATCATATAGGTTTGATGTCTATCAACCTGAATTCATTATGGTGCATAGCAAAAAAAAAAAAAATCGTTATTATTAAGAACTTGGGAGAATCCATAGCTCTATTAAGAGTTTACAACCGGGTACAGTGGAGCATACCCGTAATCCCAGCTGGTCAGGAGGCTGAGGTAGGATTGTGAGTTCAAAGCCAGCCTCAACAACTTAATGGGACTCAGTCTCTAAATAAAATATATTTTAAAGGGGGGGCTGGGGATGTGACTCAGTGGTTAAACACCCCTGGGTTTAATCCCTGGTACCAAAAAAAATTTACAAAAACGTTGGTACCTGAAGGCATTTTTCTAATACTTCTGTAAATTAGATTTGGTACTCATCTTACTTGAGACTTTGGATGTAGGAGTTATGAATGTAGATTGTACCATTCTATAATCAAAAAGGCAGCTATTAAAAAGGCACGTAATAAACATAGGAGAGGATGGGAGGAAACTGGAACCCTCATGCCATGCTAATGTGAATGCAAAACAGCATGGAAGCTCCTCAGGTGCCCAAACGTAGAATTACCCAATGATCCAAAAGTTCTACTCTAGGTATATAGTATACACCCAAGAAAAATAAAAGTGTATGTTCACACATAAACTTGAACACAGATGTTCATAGCAGCATTATTCATTGTAGGCCAAAGTGAAAATAACTCAAATGTCTGTAAACCAATGAATGGATGAACAGAATGTGACATATCCATCCATACAATGGAATGTACAAAATGTGGTATATCCATGCAGTAAAGTACTGATGCATGCTGCAAAATAAATGAACCTTAAAAATATACTTAGTAAAAGAAGCCAGGCACAAAAGCTCATGTAGAATGTGAATCCATTTACCTGAAATGTCCATAATAGGCAAATCCATAGAGAGAGAAAATACATTAATGGTTGCCTAGGACTGAGCATTGGAGTGGATGGAGAGGTAGAGAGTATCTGCCAAGGGGTACAGAGTTTCTTTGGGGGGCATTAAAATGTTCTAAATTTGATTGTGGTGCTAGATGGATGCACAAGTGTTGGTAGACCAAAATCCAGTGAACTGAATACTTCAAATGAGTAAATTGCAGAGTATATGAATCATCTCTCCATAAAGCTGGTATGTAGAGGGGTGGAGAGAGGGCAGATGGACATTGTGTGTCAGACCTCTTGGATTTGGATTGAAGAACCAGTACTTATCGGCTCTGTGACCTTAGCCAGTCACATTGTCCTTTTCATCCCAATTAATTCACCTAAAAGGTGCTGGTAATGACATTAACATTGAGGATTCTTAGTACATGATAATCACTTGGTGATTCTTATCTATGCTATTATTTTTATCCCACTTTCATACTAATAGATCATATGTGTCTGTACTTGGGTGACAACTTGATACATGCATACCTAGGCAAAAGGTAGCAAAAGAGCCATGATCCTGGGAACCATAAACTCCATTGTGTCTGGGGAAAACAGTCTCTCTGACTCCTAGGTTGGTATTGCCCACCCAGAGCTGACGTTGTAATATGATGTTGGTAGACTGAGGACCTTAGCAGCTGTTCTTGCCTGTCTTCCCAATTGCAACTCTGATAAAGGGTGAGAGCTAATGTGGAAATTAGTATGTCATGAAATATGTGTAGCCTGGATTCTTGGATGGAAATAGGGCCTGGCAGAGGCCACAGGAAGCACTAGCAGAAGGCCTGGAGGAGAGAAGGCTGGCAGTGCTCGAGGAAGGCCTCCTTTCCTATAGGACAAGTCCCTGGGCAACCTGCAGAGACGTCCTTGCTGTGGGAACCACACCAAAGCCTTGTATGAGGTGGGGAAGGGAGGCATTCCAAACTTGCTTACGAAACGATCTGAATAATAAACACACCTAAAATGTCAGAGCAAGTAAACAGCTCTGCACCCGAGGCCATCCGGCACCGGGCCCAAAATAAGTTTACTGTCTTCAGCCTGTCTCCCCATGTTTTCCCTCCCTGGGGATCTGTGTTTGCGGCCTAGTCAAGGGTTCAGGCCCCCACACAGGGTAAGTGATCTACAGACCCTTATTGGAAATGAATGACTGAACGAACCAGCCAGTAATCCAGAAGATAAATGTGTGCTTACTGGTTGTAGATGTTTTGTCCTTTCACAAGAGTGGCTTGAACTAGATATAGGAGGAAAGAGAGAAAACCAGCCTTGTGAAATGTCACTGAGGCCCTTGTAAACCTTTCGACTTGATACAAATGCCTGGTCCAGTGATCTTTAAATAGATTACAGAAGAGGCTGGTGTTGGTATGTATGATTAAGAAAACTATTAAGTTTGCTTAAATACATTTTACATGTACTTTTCAATCCTTCTTTCTTCTTGGTAGGAATGTGCCCATTATTTCCTTGAAGTCAAAGACAAAGATATCAAACATGCCTTGGCTGGACTCTTTGTGGAAATCCTTGTCCCAGTTGCAGCTGTGAGTTACCCTTTCCCTTTCTAAGAACTTCTTCAAACTGAATGACAGACTTAACAGTCTCAATAATAGAATATTCACATGCACTTCTGTTGCAGGCCGTTAAAAATGAAGTGAATGTTCCCTGCCTTAGAAACTTCGTGGAAAGTCTATATGATACCACTCTGGAACTTTCTTCTAGAAAGAAGCATTCCTTGGTTAGTATCTACGAGAAAATTCAAAACACAAACAAAACTGCAGAGATTAAAATTGCCAGGCAGAAATCTATTTGATTTGTAGAATCCTTGTATAAGAATGCCACAGATGGAAGAATTACCTATGACTGACTCCCTCATAAAGGCTTTCAAACTTTCGAGCTTACATTTATTATCAACTGTGAATCACGGTACTAGAAGAGGATTTGACCGTGTCACCTCCGATGACCCTTCTGGTTCTATGGATTCTGCTCTTTGTTTTTTAAGATTGGCTTAATATGATTTTTGTTTAAATTTCCAAGGATTATTTTTACCCCCAATCCAAAAGCTAAAGTTTGTGAAGTTCCTCTTCTCAATCCCCAGGATCCTATATACTGGGTAATTCCTATCCTGACATTCAGGATCAGAATTGAAGTAGGCAGAAAATCGGGATGGGAAATAGTGGTCCCCAGGCGAGGTTCTCTGAAGGCTGGGAAAGCAGTTCCTGGGGAGGGTTTGTACTGAAAAGAAGCAGATTACCCTCCACAGTAAATAAAGCTCTGGTTTACAAATTGGCATGTAGTGTGCCAGGGCAATCAGGACAGTGTGGAGGAAATAGGTTGTTTAGATGGCTGTTTAGATGGTTGTTTAGTAGGGTTGAGGCTAGTTTACAAGTATAGACACTGCTGAGCATGTTGCTTTTCTGGTAGTGATAACAAATTGGCTCATTTGTCCACATTCCAATGTCACTGTGACTAATTGATGCATTTTTTTTTTTTTAATACTAGTGATTGGCATCAGAGTTGCATTCAATGGAAACAGTAGTTCAAAGCCCTTTAAAGCTAAGCTAATTTAAAGAAGAAGAAAAAATAAGTTAATGAATTGCCAAGCACTGAATCTCATCTCTGGCAATTGTTTCTTGCTAGTTCAAGTTAATAGATAAGCCAGTTATGCTTTTGTTTAAATCTTCGCCAGCCTGAGTTCTTTGGGAATCATAAAGGTTATCTAAGATCTGGCTTAGCAAAATGGTAGTGAGTTCTGCATGTGTTTCTTGGGTGGCTGCCCATTAGCTTTTATGTCTTTAGTTGCTGTGGGAAATTGGCCCAGTTCGGCAGGAAAAGCACAGTAGCACCTCTGTTTATTTGGTCATAAGCAAATTCCTCTGTGGTTAAATTTGTCTTAGAGGAGTTTACCAATGTAATAACATTTCTTTTAGGAATCTTCCTTAATTACAGGAGGATTGCATGCAAAAGAAAATATATATACCTACCTCTAAGACAGAGACAAACAAGTAGATATTTATAAGTGAAAAAGCCAGTAACATTTTCAAAATTAATGTGCCTTCCTGCTCTTTCCCTCCCCCGAAGATTGGCAGTGACCTAAGATGGTGAGTTGTTAGTATCTTGGTTAGGATCCATGAGAAAATGCAAAACAATGGTTTACACATATAGTGACAGAAAGTAAATGTTCTCTTTTACTAGGTGTGGAAGGCCAGCTTGCCCTGCTCAGAGCTACTTCATTATATATAGAAAAGTCGTCTTTGGGCTGTGCTGAGCCCTGAGTTACTCCATTTTATAAAGCAGTAGTTGTCACTGTGGTGTGATTACTTGAGGGTATTCTTTTCAAGCCACATGACTGTAATCAGTTGGTCACTGTTCACTGCTCTCTGGGCAGGCAGCACATTTGCTGGGTATTTGTTTTCAAGGTTCCTAAGTGAAGACTACTTAAGTGAATCAGATTTCTCTGTTCTTATACATGAAGCATATCACTATACTTTATCCATAGTTCTAGATGATTCCATCCCCTGCATTATCAGAAAGTATCTGCAAAATGCCCACCTCCGCTGGACACCCATTAGGGCCTTGTGTAACTTAGTGTCCAACTTATTCAAACCCTGATAGCAGAGGGAGATGGTGAAGTAATTGGTACAGAAAATATGTGTTACCTGATTCATTGAAATATCATTCTGTGATCTCGTCTTCTTTCTTCTCAGGCCTTGTACCCCCTGGTGACCTGTCTGCTCTGCGTCAGTCAGAAGCAGCTGTTCCTGAATAGGTGGCATGTTTTTCTTAACAACTGTTTGTCCAACCTTAAGGTTAGTATTTGTCATCTGGACCAAAAAAAAAAAAAAAAAAAGAAAAGAAATCCTTTACAAGAATTCACAATACAGTTCTCAGGCAGGCGTCTAGGCTTCTGACTAGGGATAAGAGAAATCACTTCAGGTTTGGGGAAAATAAATCTGTTCCAATAAGGATCACTTTAAAGAGAATTAAATGCTGCTTGATATGCATCTTTGTCACATTTAATCTAAATGATATAGAAATTTAAAATGGCCACGTTTAGCCAACAGAAGCATGTGCATTGATTTCGGATGCTCACCTATACCTCACACATCCTTCTTCTATCCCCTTCAGCCTGGGTAAATATTTTGGAAATAAAACTCCCTTCTATGGAAGGATAGACTTAGTGTCATTAGCATGCCATGCCATTAACATATGATGGACATATTTGTGTCGTTCGACAGTGTCAGAATTTATTAACAAGTTCTATCACTTCCATCAGCTTTAATTCACTGAAAGTACTCGTGGTTCACTTAGTGTCATGAGTGAGGCAATCACAAGTTTTATTTTTATTTCATTGTTTAATTACTAATATTTTTATTTCATTCAATTCACACATCCTACTTCATACCATAATTTATATAGGAAGCAAATGTTCTCTTTTACTAGGTGTGGGGGGCAGGCTTGCCCTGCGCAGAGCTATTCCATTATGTATAGAGAGAGAGTCTTTAGGCTGTGCTGAGCCCTGAGTTACTCCATTTTTGTAAAGCAGTAGTTGTCACTGTGGTGTAATTACTTGAGGGTATTCTGTCCAAGCCACATGACAGTAATCAAGTTGTCACTGTTTACTGCTCTCTGGGAAGGGAGCAGTAAACAGTGACAACGTGGTGACACAAGGAATGAAAGTCGTGGTCCCTGGGACCAAGAAGCCTACAGGTAAAGCAGCCATGATGATTAGGTTGGAAATTGGCTTTATAGGTTTCAAATGGTAAACATGCTGTGTGTTTAGTGACCTATTGATAGAAGGCAACTAAATGAAACCCCTCCGTGATAATAAGTGTAAATAGGAGGTATTCTTCACACTTGTTCCCACTTGTGTTCAAAGTTGTGGTTCAGTGTCTTTTACAGGTTTGACATTTGCTGCTTTCCAGTTTTAGAAAACATTTAGTTGTAAAATCTTGCATGTGCTTGTACGTGTTGCCTCGTTTTGTGTTTTTCCTAAGACACTTTAATTTGGCAAAATGGTTAAGATTAATTATATTATTTTGGCCTTTACCATAATTACACAATAATCTGCATTAGAGCTGCTTTGAGCACCCACTATGTACTGGCTCTAAAAGCTGATTGTGAAATCCAAGATTAGAATCATTCATTTTCTTCAGAATGGCAGTGAAATATAATAGCAGTGGATAGAGAATGAAGCTTTTAAAGGACTCCTAAGACTGAAGTGCTTTTCAGGGTTATCAACTGTTATATAATGGCTGCTTTGAAGTATTTTGTTTGAGGATTTATCCATTGCCCTGATATATGATTCTGAAGTGCAGCCCAATGCCATTTTTATTATTCAGTCTACTTTTAAGTATCCAGTTATTAATCCCATTTAATACTTTTTTTTACATTTTGTACAGATAGAAAATAGCTATTTTCTTCAAAACAAAGAGAAATAATTGAAAATGCTCATAGAGTGGCTTCCTGTATGTAGTATGTATAATGTGATTGATGAATTTTGGCTAAAATTATGATATTTTGCATAATAATTTATTGCTATGATTAAAAAGGCCAACTTTTTTAGCCCAACGTTGTTTTTGAAACCTAGCAGAGCATCTTCCTTTCTAATTTACGTCCAAATTATAATACTATTTAAAGCTCTAGTCTAAGCCCATCAGAGACTTAGTAAGAGGGGTTATAAACTGCCCCAGAGAGAAGTGGGTCTGGATTCTGACGGTATTTTCCTACACAAACATTTCACACATTAGAATTTCTAAAACAGAGAAGCAATAAGGTCAGAAAGAGTATGTAAAATCAATGCTCTTAAGAGACTAAACCACATTCAAGAATTCAATTTCATTCATGAGGATTTTGTAGTGTCTTCCGTTTGTGAGGTGCTAGGGAAGGTACTGGAATCTAGATGTAGAACAAGAGTCCCTGACCTCGAAATGCTTAACATTTCATTGAGGAATATGTAATAAAGCTTCAAACTGCGAGATACAGACAGAGATGGTTGTAAGCACCCACTATGTACTGGCTCTAAAAGCTGATTGTGAAATCCAAGATTGGGAGCAGGAGGATACCTGTACCTCATGGAGTGTGAAAGCAGTATTCATCAGGCAAAGTAAAGGCAAGAATGTTTTACTTTATGGGTGGTAAACTGTTGGAATTCACTACCCAAAAGCCAAAAAGATATAAAAAGATTGTTGATGAGTTACAAGCAGAATAAAATTGTATCTCATATTTAGAACTCAACCCGGTCAGTATTTGAATGGGGCTATTTATAAACATCATTACTATATAAACAACTTTCCAGACCTCCTCATCCATCCTCAAGATAGAAGAAATACCTGAAGGAAAACGAATATGGCTTCAGAAGTGGTCTTGGTCTTGGATAGCTTCAGTATTTTATACCTTAGAACCAACCATACCACTTCACAAGGGACAACCAGCACTTCCCCATATACACCTTCTGGCTCTCTTCCCCCACTTCCTTTCCTATCTCTTCCACTGTACGCTTCAGAAAGATGAACCTAGTGTTCACATCCCCCATGTTGAACTTGATGACCATCTTTGATGGCTTCTGCAGTGGGGAGTCATCAAGGTGGCAGCGTGACCTAAGCAGAGGAGAGGTATGTAGGACAACAGCCTCATGCTTTCCAGTAAACAAGCTCCCAGATTCAGGTCTAGTTTGGGGTCCTTGCCCTGGTTCATCCTCAGCATGAGTCTGTCTTTAGCCTGCTTTGGGAGCACAGACCTGAATTCTTTAACGTTTAACTTGGTCAATCATATAAAAGCAACATGCCATTGTAAAGTGTTAAGAAATTTATGGCACCTTCTCACCAAGACATTCACGTCTTTTAGGAATTCTTGTCCATGGTAACCAATCCTGTTTTATGTCAGAATTTAAACATATTGAGCTATTTTTAAAATGACACATTCCCTTCATATCGTCCAGATACCTAATTCTGAAAAAGGAAATATATTTTAAGAACTTGATTTAATAATACTGTTAAAACATAATATTTATTTCATTCACAACTATGTACTAGTTTCTTGTCCTTCAAAAGTAGATGTTATTACATGAGAATTTTTAATTTGTTTCCTTTTATAAAAATGAATATAATATATCAGTGAGGCCTGGATTATAAAGAAAAAAATCATAAAAGAAGCCTCAACAGTTAAGAAATTTGCACTTTATGA
This sequence comes from Spermophilus citellus, assembly GCF_964194105.1. Lineage (NCBI taxonomy): Eukaryota > Metazoa > Chordata > Mammalia > Rodentia > Sciuridae > Spermophilus > Spermophilus citellus. Next base: position 28,627,577 of record NC_138182.1, read on the forward strand.
TATTGTCTCTCGTTAATCAAAGATTTTTTAAGAACCAAGAGAGTGGTTGTCATGTGTGTCATGGGAATGTCACATGCGTTCGTGGATGTTATTTCTGTTTTTTTTTTTTTTCTAAAAATCATGCTTAGATAGCAACACTTACTAAAGGTAGACCTTAGTAATCCTAGTTTCATAGTAAAACCAAAGTATAAAGTAAGAAATGATTCTGCTTTTGTCTCAGTTGCCACTTGTTTTAGAATCTGAATTCATTGATTTACTAAGTCCATCAGTTGGTTGGCAGATCTTTTCAAGTAGTCTAGCAGGTGCTGTCCTAGATGCTGAGAAAATGTGATGAATAAGACAATAATACTACCTGCTCTCTCTCTTTTTTAAATATTTTTTAGTTGTCCATGGACCTTTATTTATTTATTTTATGTATTTATATGTGGTCTCGAGAATTGAACCCAGTGCCTCACACATGCTAGGCAAGCGCTCTACCACTGAGCCACAACCTCAGCCCTATTTGCTCTCTTAAACCTTGCACTTTAGTGAAGGAGACAGATAATAAGTAAGTAAATAAATGCATGAGAACAAAAACCTCAGCGATAACTGCTCCAAAGGAAATCATATAAGATGTTATGATAGTGAATGAGGAATTTAGGTAGGTCAGAAAAGGGAAATTCAGCAAGGTATTTTGATTTCCAGTAAGAACCCCCAAACAAGTGTTGTTGCCATAAATAGGATAGTTGATGAATTGTCTCTTATACTTAATATATATTTGTGTGAAGCAACTACAATGATGTTTAAAAATAGTTTTGGAGCTGGGGTTGTGGCTCAGCAGCAGAGTGCTTGCTTCGCACATGCAAGACCCTGGGTTCCATCCTCAGCACCATATAAAAATAGATAAATAAAATAAAGGTATTGTGTCCAACCACAACTTAAAGAAAGATAGTTTTGAGGAATTTTCATATGATAATAAGGTTATTAATGACATCTTTATAAATGAAGACATTGAATAACATTAAAGATTCCATAACTGTTACCTGAATGATTCAAAATGTAAGGCATTTGCCTTAAAATGAAGGCTATTCTCTTTGTGAATACCAAATTTAAATGGTATAGTATTAGGTAGTTTAAATATTAGTTTTCAGAATGTGATTATTCTGCTTAATATTAACTTTATTTCTATAATTTTGTGAAAAAATCTTATTGTTGGATGAAAACATCTTATTCTTATACAACCATTGAGTGAAAACATAATCTCCATAAGTTATTGGTTAACAATATTAGAGATTATCACAAACTTCAACAGTATGTTATTTGAATAACATGTAGTGATGAAAGGGGGTGAATTATGATCCAAGTAAACTGATTCAAGTATCCTAAAGGAACGTTCAAACAAAGGAGATTACTATGATTTACAAATTAATATAACAAAGAAATAGATTCATTTAAATAGTTTTACTTGAAATGGGATTTAAAACTAGAAGTATAGCAAGATCGTTAAGATGACTAAAATTGTTTATCCATGTGTGTCAATAGGTTTTTACCTTCTTAAACACAAGGATCTCTAAGGAAGCCTGTTGTAAAATATAACTTCCTAAAACCCACCTTCAGAGGTTCTGGTTCACAATGTCTAGATGCTGCCCAGGGATCTGGATATTTAGAAGCAGCCAGATGACTTGGTGACAATGTTTGGCTGATAAACCATGAGAAACATTGGTCTGAACCAGTGACCAGTGAATTCAGCCAACTCATTGGTGAATTCAACTCACCTTGTTTCTTACCAATTCCAAATTGCTTTAACTACATTAAAAGCAAAACTTAAAGAAGGTGGGCATGTCATTAAAAAGGTTAACATGTCACATGAAGTCAGTGGCCCTGAGGTGAGAAGCACCTGTCCAGGGAAGATGTAGTCTGCCCTAATGCCCACTATTTTTCCTGAACAATTTTATTAACAAACCTTGACGGCATAATTAATATATAAATTAATTGTTAATTAATTAATGGAGACACAGATTCCAACAAAAAAAATGGTTCTTTGATCTTGAAGTTGAAATATTTGATACAGATATCAGTGATATGCTAAAAATGTCTATATTCTCAAAATAAACATCAAGCACCTATTATGTCATTGTGTTAGGGGCTGAGGGAATTAAACAGACCATGAGGAAGCGTTCTGAATGTCTTCAAGTAGAGACAAGCTATTAGGTCCCAATAGAGTATTTGAGCAATTCTCTATAATATGGAATTTCTTAATGGAATTTGGACATTGTCCAGTAGGTTATTAGAAGCCAATTAAGGACTTTAAATTTTTTTAATTAAATAATCATGTTTGCATCTTAATATTATTTTTACGGAGAACAAAAGAAGGGCAAGGAAACCACTTTAGGAGACAATTATAGCAGTCAGTGATATCACCCTGAAATGCTACAAGTCAATTACCAGTACTTAATCCGTCAGCAAAACAAAATAATAACCTCAGCCACATTGCTCTTTGGCCTCTCTGAGAGCACCAATAGTTAAGAATAAAAGAACACAAATCACAATAAGCCACGGCAAAAAAGGTGAGAGGGAAAGACAGGAAACATGTTTGAAAGAAATTAAAGTTAACAGAAGACACGTGAATCATTTTAGAGATTTCAGTTAAGGTCTGCAGTGAAATTGGGATGATACGTGCCCTTCCACATCATGATTCACAATTGAGATAATGTGCATGAGAGAATTTTAAATGATGTATTATGCAATTTGAAAACACTAATACATATACTAAGAAAGGAAAATGTATAAGTGAGAATCTGCTAGAACAGAAACTCCCCCAGAACAGGATGGCATTTCCCTTGTTTACTGCTGGATTCCTGGTACATAATAAAGAAGTATGAGCAGGCAGAGTGCTATAACCCCCTATGCATTTGCTTGTTTAACTCTCATACCTCTACTATGAGATAGATAGGTTTGTCTTTTGCATCTCAGGAAAAATCAGACACAGAGAGCTTAAGGAGCTTCCCCAAGGCTGGCCACACAGCTATTAAATTGTAGTCAGGACAGGTTCGAACCCAGACAGTCTATGTGTAGAGCCTGCTTTTAACTACTAAGTACACTAGAGACATTTACTGATTTGGAGCAACTGGAAGAACATTCAGAATACCTGAAATTTTTTAATGAGAGAAAAGTTTAAATGCAGTATTACTAGTTTGAAGTTCTTTTAAGTAACTGAAACATTTGATGAATGATACCTATTATATTAGACAAAAAAAGAAGAGAAGAGAAAAACACTTTTCTTGTAAATGCATGTTTCTAAAAAGCCAAGCTATTTTTTTTCTGGAGATAGATAAGTAGTTACAAAGTTTACTTGGAATGGTAAGCATGCAGGAACATCTAGAAAACCCCTAAAAAGAAAAAGAATTCAAAACCACAATGGACATGGGGCTGGGGTTGTGGCTCAGTGGTAGAGTGCTCGCCTAGCATGCATGAGGCACTAGGTTCGATCCTCAGCACCACATAAATGTAAAATAAAGATATTGTGTCCACTTAAACCTAAAAAATAAATATTTTTAAAAAACCACAATGGACAATGCAAGGTAATTCATACAAGACATTAAAATACATAAAATTTTAATAATTAAGCTAATATCACATGCGCACTTGAAAATACAAATAGAACAACAAACACAAGGATAGAAACCACCCTAAATGCAAATGAAAATTTAGACTTTTAGACTAATGACCATGGTAAAAGTTACTTTTAGATTACATAGACATAAGAAATTGACCTTCCCTACATCTAAAAACTACTCACTGTAGTCTTTCCCATAGCATTTATTTATGCCCCATCTTTATTCAGTAATAGTTTAGAGATAAAATTTATCCTACACTATTCCTAAACAGTTATGAGCACTCCCCAAATTATCCACTCTGAGAAGAAAATGGGTAGAACTCTGTGAGGCTAAGACTGGCATTGAAAGACTGTTTAGCACACAGTTATTGATTTCCTGTAGAATGGCAGAAATACTAATAGATGCCAGGGATAATTAGATAATAATATATCCCGTCAGAAAACCCACTACTTCCAGAGGTTGACATTTAAAAAGGAAATTAAAGACTACATTGGAGGTATATGAGGTCAGGGGACACTCAGGAGAAAATAATTAGTTTTGTTTTCTTTTTTTGTGGTGCTATGGTTCCAAACCCAGGGCTTTGTGCATGCCAGGCAGGGAGGGGCCCTATCACTGAGTTAACCCTCCTCCTCCACAGCTGTCTTTTTAATGAGATGGGCTTCAGGACATCAGGAAGGAATGGAGAAAGCTACATGAAGGAGAGACATTCAGACTGACCATGGAAAAAGAACAGGGTTTACTTAGAAGGAAAGGATGTGATGGGGAGAGGGGCATCCCTGACATGGAAACGGAAAGAGGCTTAGTGGGAATTTGAGGAGCTTGTAGTTTGAGAATAACAGGATGGGAAGCAAGAAAGGTAGATTAGGGCCAGATATTGACTGGGCAGGTGTGCTGTGCACACAGATGTTAACTCGATCCTACAGGCATTGGGAAATGCCTGATTTGTAATTAACAAATTCAGAGGATTATAATCCATATATGATAGGAAAGCACAATGGGGAAGGAATCCACTCAGGAAGACAGGAGGTTCCTGCAGCTCGGCCCCAGGTGACAAGAGCTAGAGACTGAACTGCAGAAGTGGCCATGGAGAGGATGTCAAGTTCAAGAGACATTTTTGTGGATACAACTCACAGAACCAGTTGAAAGGGTGGAGTGAGCCTCAGAAGTGAGGAATGAAGGTGATCTCCACTAGATGATGGGATCCCTGCCCTTCTCTCCTGCTGATTAGTCTTTGCCTGGATGCCCACTGCTGCCACATCGAGAGGTCTGCCTGCCTCGGCTTCATTCCCCACACTCCAGACGTGGAATTTCCTGTCTCTGTGATCTCAGGGCTCCCTGTCACCACCGGGAGATGCCTGATCCCCTCCTGGAAGTTTACCTGATGTGTTTCCTGCCTTTCTCTCAAGCCTCACCAGCCACTGCTTCTTCACCCAGCTTCCCTGCACTGGTCTTAACTAGCACACAAATGTCCCGAGATCCTAAATATGACCCCACTCAGTCAGCTCTCTTAGCTTCCATGTGCTGTTGCCTCTGCTTAAAAAGTTCTCCTCCCACCCTTGTTTTTACTCCTTTCAAAGTTTCTAGTGCCAAGCAGTAACTCACATGTTTGTCGAATGGATGATTGAGAACATGGATGGATTTAAACTTCTTCCGAGTTTCATCTGCTCCTGGAAAACCTATCCCAACTGCTTTGTTGTCTTTCTGTACCCTGTTGCCACCAGTTTTAATACTGTCCTAGAGTTGACTAGTTATTACCTATCACCCATCTCCCATTGTCTGGGAGCATCCAAAGAAAACAATAAACTTTTTTTCTATATATTCCAGATTATAGCATAGTTCCTAATATACATTAATGTCAATAAATATTGGGGGTTAATCAGTTGGGATGGGGACAGAAGAGGAAGAGGAATAAAAGCAATAGCAATGTTTAAAAGGACCTAATAATGGCAAGAACAGATTGCTTCTACTGTTGTTGCTACAAGAATTGGGTTTCCTGGGCAGGAGAGAGAAGGCAGTCTTTTTTGAGTGTGTGCTTTGGTAAAGGAGAGAATGATGTGACTTCCCCCAGAATGACTGTTCCACCATCAGGGCCATTTGGATTTTTTCTCATGGATTGTTTAGTCAATGAGCATTGAAGGACAAATACCCCATGAGTCCCAGATGATGGAGTGTGTGCCTTGCAGGGACCCTGCCATCCAACTGGGCCTGTCTTTCCCAGACAGTCAGAGAATCAAGTCTAGACATCACTAATCAGCAGTGTTGCATTTTGGTTTTTGTTGTAGAATAAAGACCCCAAAATGGCTCGAGTGGCCCTGGAATCTCTCTACAGATTACTGTGGGTTTACATGATTCGAATTAAATGTGAGAGCAACACGGCTACGCAGAGGTAAGGAGTTGGCTTGGATTCCTGTTGACCATGTCATAGCGTTAACAATTGTGCCCACATTACTCAGCCCAAGGAATGTTTTCGGAGACTGTTTTCTTTTATTGCTGCCTTTCCTAACCCAGCCAGAAGCTGTTCAGAGCAGACAGTTTCTGAAAGATCTAAGTCCGAGGGTATTTTCAGGCCTTCCTTCGTCCTTGGTTTGGCAGCCATTACTGAAACTCCAGCCTCTACCAGGATGGACGAGTCCTACTTCCAGGATTGCATTCACCACTTTAACAAAGAAAACAGCCGCAATTTTCTAACTGCCCTTAGTTTTCCAAAAATAAATTTCATAGAATAATTACACTAATGGAAAAGGATGAGGTGGTTTGTTTTTCTGAATTCTCTGATACTTAGATAAGATGAAACATCTGCCTTTTCCCTTAAAGAACTGGAGCTCAGCCAATCTTGCTTGTTTTCTCTTTTCCCCCCTTATTTTCCAGCCGACTTATAACCATCATCACAACACTTTTCCCCAAAGGGTCCCGCGGTGTGGTGCCAAGGGATATGCCTCTGAACATCTTTGTGAAAATCATCCAGTTCATTGCCCAGGTAATGGAGAAGTTTCTGCCAGTGAGAATCTTCTAATTGCTTTTAAGCAGCCAGGCTCTTTCTTACGAAATACTAAAAGATGCAAAGTCTCCAATATCCTACGTGTTCAGACTTTTCTGAAGGTTTTAAGTGTTTTCACACATACCCTATTCTTTCACTTCAAAACAAATTGTGACATCAGTATATGACGTATTTTCAGCATCTGGCAAATAAAGAAATTGAGAGACCAAGTCTAAATGACTAATCTGAGGTCATGAAGTCTGTTAGTAAAAATGTTTCTTGACTTCTCTGTACCTGTTTTTTCTCTGCTCTGCATTCTAAAAGAACAAAAGAATCCAATGTTTGGAGGAAGTATTTTTAAGACAATTGAAATTTGTGGAGTAAGTTAATAATGTTCTAACTTTTGTCTGTGAAAAAAGAATATTAACATTTGTCAAAGAAATTTATTCATTGCCAAAAACCGTTCTTGCACTTTACATATGCTACTTTACTTTAAAACTAGGTCCAGTCGTATTAAACACAATTTTTAGTATGTAATTTACTATTAACTATTTAGAACTAAGATTTTGACTCTTTTCTTGTTGTTGTTGTTGTTATTTGTTTGTTTCTTTGTTTTGTTTGTATTGGGATGGAACTGAGGGCTTCACACATACTGAGTTCATATTCTTCCGGTTAACTATATCCTCAAACCCAACTTTTACTTTATAAAATACTTTATGGGTTGATGGTCTTACAACTTTGACCTCCTCATGATTTACAGAGGAATATGAAAAGACTTACACCAGTCCTTTGAGCCAGCCCTTTTAATCTCAAACAAGTCAGAGAACACCTTTTTTCACAGTTTCTGTATCTCTAAAATGGGGATGAAAATGCTTGCCCAGTATGTGTCAGAATTGTGTGGATCAAAGGAAGTCATAGACAATAAAATAATGTAACTTTTCTACATATAGTTATGAGGTGGTTGACAATGTGCTTTGATTATTCAGGAATATATTGTATAAAATGACCATGTCATATCTTAGTAGCCACTATCTCAAATTACTAGAATCTCACTGACATGGTCTTATTTAAATAACCTTAATATGTCTTGTTAATTATTCTTACTTGTAGAATTATTTGCTATAATATGAACCAAAAGATATTAGAGAATAGAGGAAAATGGTCATCTTGCAGCCAGATCATAAAAATACAAGAAGTTACCAGCAGTTGTAGTATGAGTAGGAATAATTTGACCTGTTTCTAAGTTCAGACACCAAGTGTTTTGATTTTTGTTCTGTGTCATCAGTCATTTTCTACTTTCAGAGCTAATTCCATCTCTTATATAATAAAGGTATCCTTGCACAGCAAGCAAAAGCAGAAGCAGCTCTGCCAGCAGCTCAGATGGGCATGATCTTCCCTCAGGGATTCTCTGTGATCCGTAAAACTAAGCAGTACCCCTTTTTTCTAGTAGCCACCTGTTTGGTACATATGATGAAAATAACCATTTCATGTTAAATGTGTACTTCATCATTTTTATATTGTTTTGTGTGGTTTTTTTTTTTTGTTCTCTCCAGGAACGTTTAGATTTTGCAATGAAAGAAATCATTTTTGATTTTCTTTGTGTGGGAAAACCAGCTAAAGCTTTCAGTCTCAATCCAGAGGTATGAATGATCCTTTTATGTACTTCTAACAGAGCATGCATTCAGAGTCATACCTTTGCTTTGCAACATTGGGGAACAGGATGAGGGATGATTTCTCTCAAAAGTCTTATATTTGTTTCTCTGCATGTCCAGATTCAAATAATGGGGATTCAGAAGTAAAATTTTGCATGAATAGATTTAGAATGATGAAAGGTTTTTGTGCTACCTTTCATTAAACAAGTATTCAGGTTATTTTATTTAGAAAAGTAAATGCTTTTACTTAGAACTATGTTGATGCAGATTAACAAATTTAGTATTTGTAAGTAATAAAACAGAGAAGAACAAATACATGTAATGAAATGTCATAAAATCTAGTGAAATTAAATAATATGTGAGCATATTTTCTGTGACAGCCCTGATCAAGAGTGAGGCAGATTGTGGAGATGAGTCCAAAGTGGATGGACTTGGATCCAGAATGGGTACAATGTGGAGTCAGGGGTATGCAAATGAATAACACACTTACACTTTCAAAAAACACCATCAGAAATATGGCAAGCTACCTCTGCAAAGTTCTTTTCTATAAGATTATAGAAGGAATACTGGACCAGAAGCCAGCACAGCTTGGATTTGACACTTGCCACCAGCACTGACGCTTTTATTAGCTATGTGACATTTACTTCTCTGAAATGGACAAAATGCTTTTCTATCACACTTCATAAAACAGTGATACAAGAAGAGTGCATCACAAACTACAAAGGAAGAAATCTGGTATCGCTATACCGCCTGATTCACACTTCCTGCTTAGAATTGCTTTTGCTATTCTGGGTCTTTTATTTTTCCATATGAATTTCATGATTGCTTTATCTATTTCTACAAGAAATGCCGTTGGGATTTTGATTGGCATTGCATTAAACCTATAGAGAACTTTTGGTAATATCGCCATTTTGATGATGTTAGTTCTGCCTATCCATGAACAGGGTATATTTTTCCATCTTCTAAGATCTTCTTCTACTTCTCTCTTTAGGGTTCTGTAGTTTTCATTGTATAAATCTTTCACCTCTTTTGTTAGGTTGATTCCCAAGTATTTTATTTTTTTTGAGGATATTGTGAATGGAGTGTTTTTCCTCATTTCTGTTTCAGAAGTTTTGTCGCTGATATACAGAAATGCCTTTGATTTATGTGTGTTGATTTTATATCCTGCCACTTTGCTGAATTCATTTATTAGTTCTAGTAGTTTCTTTGTAGACCCTTTTGGGTCTTCTAGGTATAGAATCATGTCATCTGCAAATAGTGATAATTTAAGTTCTTCTTTTCCAGTTTTTATGCCTTTAATTTCTTTCGTCTGTCTAATTGCTCTGGCCAGTGTTTCGAGAACTATATTGAATAGAAGTGGTGATAGAGGGCATCCCTGTCTTGTTCCGGATTTTAGAGGGAATGCCTTCAACTTTTGTCCATTCAGAATGATGCTAGCCTGAGGCTTAGCATAGATAGCTTTTACAATGTCAAGGTAAGTTCCTGTTATCCCTAGTTTTTCTAATGTTTTGAACATAAAGGGATGCTGTACTTTGTCGAATGCTTTCTCTGCATCTATCGAGATGATCATATGGTTCTTATCTTTAAGTCTATTGATGTGGTGAATAACATTTATTGATTTCCGTATGTTGAACCATCCTTGCATCCCAGGGATGAATCCTACTTGATCATGGTGCACAATTTTTTTGATGTGTTTTTGTATTCGATTCGCCAGAATTTTATTGAGGATTTTTGCATCTAGGTTCATTAGAGATATTGGTCTGTAGTTTTCTTTCTTTGAAGTGTCTTTGTCTGGTTTCGGAATCAGGGAGAAAGGGGGAAAGAGGAAAGAAAGAAGAAAATTGTACATCATACATTTTTTAAAAGATCATTTATATCATCACTGCAATACGGTTCAGCTCCTTTATTCTGTCAGTGGGAAAAGAGGCCCAGAGGATCAACATAGGAAGCTTTTTAGTAACAGAGAGATCACAGTATCTCCATGCTCCTTCCCACCACACCTTGCATTCTGTTCCTGATACTAAAGTTGCACATGTCTAGCAACAACGGGAAGTCCAAAAATGGGAACTTCTGTCTGGTGGCTAATAAACTGGCATGTTACCAGAATGACTGCAGCCAAGATCTGCAGGCCCCGGGTGAGGGGCCAAAGCCACAGCTTTTTGGCTGAATAGAGGTCCAGGACTAGGGTAGAGTCTTTGCTTGCTGCAGACTTTCTCAACATATTATTTTCTTAGTATTCATATCTTTACTGTTTTAACAATCAGTTCTCAGAATTATTGGGTTATTTGTCTTAAAAGAACATGACATACTCCCAGCTACTTGAGAGGGTGAGGTGGTTGGTCACATGAGCTCATAAGTTCAAGACCAACCTGAGTAATATGGTAAGACCATGTCTCAAAAGGAAAAAAAAAGAAATGTTAAAAGCTACTATTATCTATAAAACTTATACTTGATTTTTTTTCTCTAACATCTCGTTCAGTTATTTAATCTCTCTGTATGATGAACACTTGAAATTTTAGTTTTAAAGTAAAATACCAATAAGAGAAAATATTGGGATATTGTCTTCCACATCTTTTGATCTTACAGGATTATGGAACAGTTTATTTGTTAGTAGTTGGTGATTATAAGGCCAAAGGCACAGTCATGAGCCTCCTCAAAAGCAGACATAGGATTAGAATAATCTATGAAGCAGATGTCATTCATTTGATGAAATATGTTATAGGGCAGTTTCTCCAGAAACATATCCTGTTTATTAGGTCTTAAGTAATATTTTGGAAATAGCTTGTGGAACAAAGTCCAGATATCTAAAGAGTTGTCATACCATAAAGCACATCACACCACTACTCAGCAGTTAGATCATTTCCAGGTAAACGTCTTGCTGTAGTTTGAACCTAGGTAACTTCCTGTATGTCCCCTTATCCTCGTGAGAACTTGTTTATTTGTGAGAAGAGCAGCTGGGTCATCAATTTCTCTAACTTTTGCCTTAATCTAAAATAACATGGGACTGGAGGTCCTACCTAGTGTAAGAGGCAAGAAATAAAAGGCACATAAATTGGAGATGAAAATAGAATGTTGTCTTCTTTCACAGGCAACATGACTATCTATGTAGAAAATCCCCAAGAACCTACAGAACCCCTGCTAGAATTAATAATTGATTTTAGGAAGTTTGCATGATACAAGATAAATGAACCAATGGATTTGTGTTTTATAGTAGTGAACAATTGGAAATTGAACAGTTTGCAATAATGCAAATTATTTATGTAAATAAATGCAAAAAAGTACTTAGCAGTAAAACTGACAAAATACATAAAAACTACAAAATGTTGAAATCAAAGATGAACTGATTAAGTGAAGAGAAATATTAATTACAATAGACTTAAAGACTTGGTGTTGTCAAGAGTTCACCTGTGCCCAAATTGATCTATGTAAACTATAATGCCAATAATAATTCCATCTTTGTTGGTATGTGGTGCTGAGGATCGAACCCTGTCCGCACGCATGCCAGGCGAGCGTGCTACCGCTGAGCCACATCTCCAGCCAATAATAATTCCAATTAAAATCCTTGTAGCTTTTTATGAACAAGTTGATTTTAAATTTTATATAGAAAAACAAGTAGAATAACTAACATAATTTTGAAAAAAAGGAATAAAGTTGGAGCACTAGTAAGCATGATCTGATCTTAGAATTTTTATAGGTTATACAGCAGTCACTTCCCCACGTGATATTGGCAGAAGGATGACTATAAAGACCCAATGATCAGAATAGAAAAGCCAGAAATAGACCCATGCATAAATGGCCAGTTTATTTTCATTGACAGATCTAAGTTACTTCAATGGATAAAGGATAGTCTTTCCAATAAATTGGACAATTGGAAATCCACCTGCAAAATAATGAACTTCAACCCATAAATAAGTCTATAAACAAAAATGAACTCAAAATGGATCATAAATTTAAAGGTAAAATCCAACACAATAAATATTCCGGAAAAAAAGATTTTAAGAGAAAAATCTTTGTCACCTTCAGTTGTGCAAAATTCCTGAGACGTGAAACTCATAAATTATGCAAGAAAATGTTAGTAAATTGAACATTGCCAAAAATGTTTAAAAGATCTACCCTTTATAAAAACAACACTTAATGAAGTGGAGAGTCAGAGATTGGAAGAAAACATTTGCAAAATTCATATCTGACAAAGGACTTTTTCCAGACTACATAAAGAATTCTTATAATTCAATGGGAATAAACAACCCAATTTTTTAAATGCACAAAATAAAAAGGCTCTTCATCAAAGAAGAAATACAAATGGCTTATGGAAAGATGTTCAGTGTCCTCTACGATTAAGCAAATGTAAAACTAAACACCACAATGAGATGTGCTGGGAAGGGTGCAGAACAACTGAGTCTTATACTCTGTAGTGAGAATGCACTGTAGAGAGCAGGTGTCTTGCCAGGTCATCTTTCAGAACCAATATTTTGCCTTACCTAAGCCTAAGACAGGTAACAGTCTGGCCCAGGATGGCCTTTCTTCTTATACACCCCCTTGTTTTAGTAATAGGTTCCATAGCACTGCTAAGTTCTTAAAATTTGTTCTCAAACTGGCTGGCCTTCGTGAATCAAAAATCAATTTGATTTTTGGTTCAGAATAGGTGATATTCATTTTGTGGTTCACATTTGGAACTCTGAATGCTTCACTCCATCTTTGTGAATTAACATGTGTGGTATCTCTCTCCTTCTAGAAAGCATAGGGCTTTTTGTTCACCTCAGTTTACCTCAGTTGCAGCAGCCCCACAGGATGACCATCTATCCCTCTGTGGTACACTCCGCCTCCCTTGAACAAAATGGTTTGTAACCATCTCAAACATGCCCTCCAAGTTTAATGAAAACCTTCCCATTTGTTTTCTTATAATGTAGCAACAGCCATGGAAACAATATTTTCATAGGTGTGGCCTATGTTCTTGTGCCTTTTAATCTATTTTCCCATACTGACCTAGATTGAAAACCAAGCAGACCTTCTCTGAAAGACAGATGTTGTAATTCACTGCAGAACCTGGACCTTTCTTTTTTTCTCATGGATGCATTATTCCTCATAGAGAATGAACATTGGTTTACGGGCATTCTTGGTAATAGCTGACAGCCTGCAGCAGAAAGATGGTGAGCCTCCCATGCCAGTTACAGGAGCCGTACTCCCCTCTGGAAACACATTGAGAGTCAAGAAAACATACTTGAGTAAAACGCTAACTGAAGAGGAAGCCAAAATGATAGGTAGGTGTCAAGCGTGTTAGAATGGGGGTGAAACATTTAAAATCACTCACCTTTAGTGAGGAGCACTTTAAAAAAAAAAAAAAAAACTTTGAAAAAGTAACAGATGAGACATTCCAGTGTTAATTGTGTTGATGAATTCATGCTGCTTTTTATTTTACTGCCCTTTAAACTTTTTAGAACTTCCTGGTAAATATTTTGCCCTTCACATGTTGAGTTTTATGTGAATCTTTTCAAACCTCTAATATTTATTATCTACAGTAAATTTGATTATATACAGTAAATTTCTAAGAAATCTGTGTGCTTTGGTAAATAATCTTCTTTATAATTCCTTCATTCATTTTTAGACTACATTTTTTTATTTTTTAGTAACGTTGTCTAATTTGTATTTTAAACATACCATGTTCTACAAAAAGCCATGTTATATTGTAAATCTAATCTATATGAGCTTAGTTTCTTTTAAATTTAGCTATTTTAATCCAAAGAGATGAATATTCACACTTGTTTACTTCTTATTAAATACCCAAATTTAGAAACTACTACAAACTTTTTAAAGGTAGTTCCTGGATTCCAAAGATATAATGGAAATATGTACAGCAGTTTTGTTGCTTTACACTATTTTAATTATGTAATGCTTAAATGAGTTCAAAAGACTTAATGCATGAGAAATAGTAATTATTTCATTAAAGTACAGTTATTTGCTTTTCATTGTTATATGTGTATTGTGAATATATGTAAAATGTAATATATGTAACATATATATTATATGTATATATATGTAACTATATGTAATATGTACATATTTGTTTTCCACTGTAGGACATTGACACTGTTTAGTGAGAGTAATAACAAAATGACTAAAATATGTTTTCTTTCATTTTAAAATTTATAACATAAAGTCTCATTTTATTTTGCTACAAATAGAATTAATACATATATTTCAGAGAACAATCTGAAGTTAGTAAAATCTTAACCCAAAATAAGAATTGGCCTTTATTAATATAATCACTAGTGATGATGGATTTTCTTATGCTAACCAGAAACTTAAAAATTCAAAATGTGAGCCAGGCACAGTGCTGCACACCTATAATCCCAGTGGCTCAGGAGGCTGAGGCAGGAAGATTACGAGTACAAAGCCAGCATCAGCAACTTAGTGAGGACCTAAGCAGCTTAGCAAGGGCTGTAGCAATTTAGCAAGAACCTGTTTCAAAATTTAAAATTTTTTTTTTAAAAAAAGGGGTGGGTGTAGGGTGAGGATGTGGCTCAGTGGTTAAGTGCCCTGGGTTCAATCCTTGGTTTAAAAAAAAAAAATCAAAATGTGTATTTCCTTGTTTGTTTAACTCTGCTGGAAAATACTTCCTATTGAAGTATTATAGTTATTATTTTTAATTTGTTATATATGACAGCAGAATGCATTACAATTCATATTACACATATAGAGCACAATTTTTCATATCTCTGTCTGTACACAAAGTAGAATCATACCATTCATGTCTTCATATATATACTTAGGGTAATGATGTCCATCTCATTTCACAGTCTCTCCTTCTGCTTACAGTTATTATTAATTTAATGTAAATGATTATTTGGTGAACACCTGCTAAGTGTAGGGCATTATGTCAAGAGCCACGCAGAGGGAAATTGAATCAGAAATCATTGGCTTATAGGGTCTTCAGTAAAAAACAATGTTATAGACGATGAACTAAAGCTGTTCTTTGATAGTTTTAGTCAAGGTTGAAACGATAATACATGTTTTTTAGGCATGTCCTTGTATTACTCTCAAGTACGAAAAGCTGTAGACAACATTTTAAGGCACCTGGATAAAGAAGTAGGACGGTGTATGATGCTAACCAATGTCCAGATGTTAAACAAAGAACCCGAAGACATGATCACGTGAGTACAGTGAGGCTGTTATCAATTAGGGATTGATCAACCAGGCGTGGTGACGCACACCAGTGATCCTAGTGACTCGGGAGGCTGACACAGAGGATCACAAGTTCAAGGCCAACCTAGGCAACTTAGGGAGACCCTCTTTTGAAACAAAACAGTAAAAAGTGCTGGGATGTAGCTCAGTGGTAGAGCACTTGCCTAGTATGCCCGAAGCCCTGGGATCCATCCCCATCACTACAGAAGAGAAAAAGGAAAAAAAAAAAAAAGACCAATTAATGAAGCTAAAGATAGAGGTAGATATTCTTTCTTTCTTTTTTTCTTTCTTCTTTCTTTCTTTCTTTTTTTTTTTTTATTCTCACTTCCTAGAATCAGGGATGTAAGAAGTGCCAAGGGTAGTTTAAATAAATAAATAAAAATACTTTGACATTGCCCAGCATACAGAAGGCCTAGCATTCAATTCCCAGTCCCACCCCCAAATCTTTTTTCTGATATTCAACTGACCATAAAATGAAGTCAAACTGCAGTTGATCTATTTGGGTTATATTTTGAGTACCATTAAGCCCGCAAGTTAGAATATGAGATACCTGAACCATTTATTGGTCCACATTTTTCAGAAGTGACCTTTTGTTAAAAAAAAAAGAGAAGGTGATCTTTTGTTCCCAAGCTCTACCATATCACCTGTGATTCAATGATATCGCAATTTACACATATCCCACTTTATAAATCTCAAATTAATTTGTTTCCAGTGGAAATTCCTGCTTAATAGTTTCAGTGAAACTGTGCCATAGATTTTAAGAAAGCATTTATAGTACTAAATGTAGAACTCAAATGTTCTTTGCCAAAATCAAAAGCTGCGTTTGTGTTTGAGCTCGGCGGAGGAAACCTGTACAACTCAACATTTGCTGTTTTTCACTAATTTCAATAAGAATTAAGATTTGGTTCTAATTCTACATTTTTTAAAAAAATTGAGACTTTGTCATTGAACTATGAATTAGATTTTATTTGGCAGCTGTGGCATAAATTCCTAAAAACATAACTAGGAAGATTTCCTCTATTTCCCAGCATAACCAGCCTCAAATATCAGAATTAATCTGAAATTGTTACCTATATAGAGAAGGTCATATTGTATGAATTTTATCACATTGATAGTAAATGCTCAAGATTAAAACAGTTGAAGTACAGAATTATTTTAAGTATATATTTAGTAGCATCTAAAATGAAAAGCCTCCTCCTAGGCATTTCCCACTTGAAATCAAATCTGTGACCATCCCTTAGCTTCATGTGATTCATTCCAGAACTCTCCCTGTATAAATGTACTATACGGAAATACCAATGCGCTTCAACTTATGGTGGGGTCACATCCCAATGAGCTTATTCTAAGTTGAAAATGTTATACGTTGAACATGCATGTACTACCCCTACCCTACCCAGCAGCCTGTCTCAGCAGCACTGTGCCCTGGAGAGTATCAGTTGTTCTCCTTATGATCTCAGAGCCAGCTGGGAGCTGCCCAGCATTGCAAGAGAGAATCACTTGTCACTAGCCCTGGAAAAGATCCAAATTCAAAGTTCCAAGTAGTTTCTACTGAATGTAACTCACTTTCACACTGTGGTAAAGTCAGAAATTACTAAACTCGGGAACATCTGTACTTTTTTCTTTCTTTCTTTCATTTTTTTTTTTTTTTGGTAAAAACAGAATTATACAATGCATATTACCCTATAGCTTGCCAAACATTTGATTAAACCACATAGAAGACATACCACTATAGACTTTTCAATCAAAATAATAACAGAATTGAGATTGAACAAGACTGATAACATTAAAAATACTTCTTTAGCTTTTTAGTTCTTGCCTCATAAGTTAACAGATTATCCATAAGCCTTTAACCTCATTATTCCATATTCCTTGAATACTTTAAAGATATTTTTTTATTTATCCTGTAGAAAACATAAGAAATACTTTAAAAATTTCTTCCATATAGTTGTTTCCTATTTAAAATATTAAAGAATTAAAGAGCTTTAAAGGAAAATCATAGTTATATTCAGGAAACATCAGAAGGTAGATTC
This sequence comes from Spermophilus citellus, assembly GCF_964194105.1. Taxonomy (NCBI): domain Eukaryota; kingdom Metazoa; phylum Chordata; class Mammalia; order Rodentia; family Sciuridae; genus Spermophilus; species Spermophilus citellus. The sequence continues at coordinate 28,645,011 of NC_138182.1, forward strand.
AAGACCAAAACAATATATTCAAACATGTATAAGCTTAAATATAAATACAAATATTCTACTTAAGTTTTAACTAATGCCTCACATTTTTTTCTAGATTCTTCTTTTTCCTATTCATCCATTTTAAGATTCCCCCAAATAAGACTAGGAATAGTTTTCATGTTAGACTTTAAAGTAGATCCCAGAGTGGAAAATCACTCATTGCTTCATTTCTTAAAAAGAACAAGGAGAAATGTTAGGGAATCATATAAGCATTTAGGGGAAGAGGGTGGAGACCACAGAGTACTAATGGGAACAGTCATCTGAACTGGTATTTGAGGTTGTCCACCATGTTCCCAGGCCCTGGCTTAAGGTTTGAACTTGAACATTGAGTATTTTGTGTTACTCAATCACCATTCTTCATTTCTTTTGTGGCTAATAAAAGTAAGAAAGAAAATAACAAATGTTAAAAAATAGTAATTTTAACATCTGTTAATAAATATTCTTAATTGTGTTATTTTGGGAGTTCATATGGCTTCCCATAAAAACCCCAGAGACAGCAATGACTGCAATAGTAAGAGGAAATCATGCACCAATTAATTCCTAATCTAGGCTGGATTTATCAGCTTGGAAGTCTGGCAGGGTTCGCTTTACACTTCAGGCCAGGCGGGGTCATCTCTTTTCCAGCAGATATGAATATAATCCCAGCTGTTTACAACATCTGGTGAGCAAGCTAGAAGAACTGTTTAAACTGTTGAGACCACTCACAGCTATTGTGGGTGTCATCCAAAGACATCTCTCTCCTTCGGCTGATTAGAAACCACAGTGCACCAGCTTCCTCTCTGGAACCCTCATTTATCTGATGCCAGAGGTCCAAGGAAAAAGAGAGAAAAAAAAATATCTTACGATCTTCTACAAAAGCAGAATATTTTAGAAGTCAGAGTATATATCTTGCTTTTCATATGAACAGTTTTGCATTTATCCTTCACTTACAAAAGTAAGGTCACAGCTCAGGATTGCTATTAGATGATGATCAGATTTGGGAATCCTCCTTGCAAAAACTTGTTGCTCTTCTATTCTGGCCACCATTACTGTTCCCAGAAGTGATTACTTCTGTGCCACTTCACATTTTCATTATTGTGTCTGTGTCCTATTACTGCTTTAACTTTGTAACCAATTTTATATTTATTCTCAGAAGACTAAATCATCAGACTATGGATATGCTGTTACATATTCTCACTTAGGTTATTTGAAATATCTGATGAATAGTTTAATTTCTCATAAAAGTTATCAATTAAGTGGTTAAGAATCAAATAGTTACCTATTAAAATATCTAAAACTTGAAATAACATATTATAAAATTCAGTTATTCCTCTGAATCTACGGGAAATTTTTTTCAGGATTTCCCAATTGTTTCCCAATTGTTTGGTATATCCAAAATCCTGGAAATATATGCATTTTCAGAGATAGGCATTCATTAAGTCCCTTGTATAAAATGGCATAATATTTGCATATAACATAACCTATGCATTTCCCCCCATATTAAGCCTTCTGTAGGTTACTTATAACACTTAAAACTATGCAAATGCTATGGAAATAGTTGTAACACTGTTTTGTTTAAGGAATAATGACAGGGGTGGGGGAGGCTGTATATGTTCAATACAGGCACATTTTTCCTTAAATATTTTCAATCCATGGTTGGTTGAATCCATGGGAGTGGATCCCATAGGTATTGGGTGCTGACTGTATACATTTTTGTTTTCTGTGTGCTAACAACACAGAAGACATTATAACCTTTAAACACTAATATCTTCATGAGAGTAACTAAAAAGAGAGGTCTCTATTCTATAGAGATTACTATAAGAAGTCAGAAATGTATATATAGGATTTTACCTGTTGTCATGAAAGACTTAATTTGGAAACATTTTTTTTTTTTTAAATGGGGCTAGGTGGTCTAGAGAAGCATGGCACATCGGGGAAAGAAGCTTCCAGATGTCACTTGTAAAAGGGGCTGTTTTGCATATATTAAAATCCCATTTATTGATGTTAAATGGAGGAACGACTATAATATATTTCTTCGTGCTGACACAGTTAAGCATTTCTGTGATTCTAGTGTTTTAAATGCAGGCCACAGAGACCAAATAGATCCCAACTAAATGGCAAGCCTATGATAAAATTCTCTTGATAGGAAGGGCAGCAGAATAAAATAGACACTAGTATTGCTGTAGGTATATACGTGTCTGTATAACCAATGTGATTCTGCAACCTGTACACTTGGAAAAATGAGAAATTATACCCCATTTGATTCAAAAGTATGATATGTCAAGATCATTGTATTGTCATTCGCAACTAATAAAAAAATAAAAATAAAATAAAATAAATAAATAAAATGAAAAGTAAAAAAATAAAATAAAATGCTCTTGATAATCAGCATTTGCAGAGATATGTAATTCTGTGCTACATTTATATTTTTAAAAGTTTTATTAGAAATGGTCAAACTGTAAAGGGAATAAATAGAATACTGGAGCCAACACAAGCCTGTGATTAAGTTCCAGTCTTCATTAACACACTTAACAAATGGTTTTAAGAATTTATGTAATTCTGTGCTACATTTATATTTTTAAAAGTTTTATTAGAAATGGTCAAACTGTAAAGGGAATAAATAGAATACTGGAGCCAACACAAGCCTGTGATTAAGTTCCAGTCTTCATTAACACACTTAACAAATGGTTTTAAGAATTTTTCACGACCTTTTGACCTATATTTAAATTTTGTCTTCAAATGCTAGGGGTGAAAGAAAGCCCAAAATCGATCTTTTCAGGACTTGTGTTGCTGCTATTCCTCGACTGCTTCCTGATGGGATGTCAAAACTTGAACTTATTGACTTGTTGGCCAGGTAGGTGAGACATCATTTGACCAAAATTGATCTTAATCCTTTGTCATGGTTCCTAAAAGAAAAGAAGTCCATATTTAGAGTCAACAAAAGTTTATTGATTAAGGTATTATTTCTATGCATGGGCAGGAATGAGTAAATAAATGTTGCTTAAATTATTATTATTCCCATATTCAAGGGCTTTAAAATTCAATTTAGATTGAATATATGAACGCGTAAGGTAAGCAATAACCCAGGGCCTGGGAGTTCACAAATTAACAGCACAAAAAATGGATACCTGAGTCAGTGAGTAGCCAGGTTACTGTGCGCTGAGGAAGTTGACAGGTGACTCTGGGGGAAGATGAAATTTGAACTGGCTTTGGAAAGGAAGTAGGATTCAGGAAGGTGAAGGAAGTGAGTCTGGCTGGGAAAGAGTCCATTCAGGTCTGACCCCTCCCCACCAGGGACCAAAATAGGAAGGTAATGGGGATCCTAAACTACTGTTAGTACTTCAGAAAGCTACTGAAAATCACTTTTACCACCCTCCCCAGCCTCCATAAGAATGCACAGTCCAAGTAGAACCTGAAGTTTATTTGCTGTGAGTGAAATTATCATGGTTCAGTAAGCTTAGTTATTTCCTATTGGTCTGCAGCTCTAGCTGACGTTATGCATACCTTACATTTAAAAATCAGAAGTGACGTATAACCTAAAAGCAGGGTAGAAGGCAAAATCATTAGATTCGTGGAGTGTAAGAAATGAGAATAAAGTCATCATTGGCTTAGAAATTAAAAAGAGTTGGGGACAACCCAAAGATAAAAAGAAATATCAGTTTGGGGAGGTTAGATTTCCATTGAGTCTTAAGTATTAGTACTGGTATTTAGACAGATGAAGTTTTAAACAGAGGAATAAAGGACTTTAGAATGTCATTTTAGGCTGGTTAATCTGATAATGGTGGAATAGAGGAGAGCTTAGGGAAGGATAACAAATATTAACGCTGACCCAGTGAGAGATGCCCCGTGCCTAGCCAAGGTTAGAACCTTCTGCCAATATCCTTCCCATCAGTATTCAAATTAATAATCCAAATTGCTACTGTCATGTGACTACACCTCCCGAGGCTCTGAGCATCCCGTGGAGTCTCGTGTCTCAATTCCTGTGGTCATGGTCCTCTCCCGGGGATAGCCAGTCCAGCCTCTCGCGCTCACCTCTGCTCTCATGGAATGGTTTTTGTAGCCTCCTGTCCTTCCTTTCCTCTTCCCAGCACCGGCAGCAGAACCTTCAGTGAAGGTTCCTGAAGACCCATAACCTTCAAAATCACAGCCTTGAGCCTTGGTGCTCGGTAACCAAGGCTTCTACCCTCCCAGCTGGTGTTTGTCACCTGTCATCCCTGTTCTTCCGTTGTTTTTGTTTGTTTTGCTATCACCAGCAAGCTGGAGCCCAGGATCCCTCTCTTTTGCATTCCACACTTAGGACACACTTTAATGACATAAGGTTTTAAACAGTTGCACCTCAGGCCTTTCCCGACGAAGCCTTGCAATGGGAATGTGAGCAAAGAGCACATTCATGGGAAAGGGGGCAGGCAGAGGAGAGAGGAAAAACTAACCCAGGATGGAAGAGGGGTTTCCAGTTCTTGGTCACCCAAGAGGACAAGAGGGTGGATTTCCAAAGTATAGTAAACACAGTGATTTGGCAGGAAAACGGAGAACAAATTAAAACTGCGAGACAAGTGCCGGAATAACCTGGAGACCCAAGGGACCCACCTGTGAGTTTGTCACAGCCCACAGTAGAGACAGCACTCCCACAGGAGACTTGTGCCCACAGAGGAGGGGTTGCCGAGTGAACAGCTGAAAGTGGCCACGAGGCCCCTGAGAGCTCTCTCCATGGCCCCGTGGACCACTGCAGAGCTGGGGCTGCCCCAGGATCAGATGAACCAGGTTCAATCTTCACCTTTCCAAGGGACACAGAGGAAGCAATCCAGCGGGAAGCCTGAACTTGGCACCCTGCTTGCCATTTTACTACCTGTGTGACCTCTGAATTGTTTAGCCCCTCACCCTGTTTTCCTTGGTAAGACTGGAGGGGTACTGCCCATCTTGGGGACAGTTGCGAGGGCTGACGAGAGGCCTCTGCACTCTGGTATCTGGTAGGAAAAGACCAGTTCCCTGAAGTGGAAGGAAAGTGTGGTTTGCTCAGTGAAGATCTGATGGTTGGTATGAACACTAAGGCCCTGGAAACCCAGGGCATGTAGATGACAGTCGGCACTTGGGTCATGCTGTTTTGTGGTAAATCTGTCTTGGAGGCTCTCACCTCTGGGATCACCTTGGTAGCTTAATCCAGGGACGCAGGAATCTGCAGACCAGACTGTGGTGCCAGGCGTGTGGGAAGAGAGCTCTGTTAGGCACGGCTGGAATGTCAGTGCTATTTATAGCAGGTCCTGTTTATTATGGCGTACATTCTTACGGAGCCCAAAGCCCTGGGTGCTGTTTTTTTTTTTTTTTAATTTTATTTTTTTTAATGAGGGAAAAGAACAAATATTCTTGAAAATCCAAGAGAAAGACTACACCATATCAGAAGTCCATGAAGAAGCCTTTTCCATAAATTTCACAAGAAAAGAGGCTGTTCTCCTGGGGGAGTTCCCCGGGTGTGTGACCCACATGCTGGGTCCATTAACCTGTGAGACCTCTATGAGGAAATGAGGCTCTTCAGATCCCCTCAAGAGGGGCAGAGGACAGAAGCGAAGTCACTCACTCACAGAAAATCTGGGTTTGAAGTGCCACACAAGAAGCCTGCAGCCACCCTCTACGTGATACCCACCGAGTCGTCACACTTGGGCTAAGTTGACTTGAGACCTGGTCTCGTCAGACCTTTGACTGTACACACTTCACACTCACAACCATGGTACAGTTTTATTTGAAATGCTGGTTTTGCCCATAACTGGCAAAACAAGACTAATACACTCAGACTGCTCTCCCTCCCAGCTCAGCCCCCTGTGAGGAGTTTGAAGGACACGTCCCACATGGCTGCCCCCAGGCCTGATGCCAGCATTTTCGGTAGTGGCTGAATACCAGACCCTCAAGCCTGGGACCTACAGTGGCGTGTTGAACGTGACAGTGACAGTGGCAGCCTTGTATGGAATGAAGCAGGCAGGCCACCGCCTCCAGTTACTAAGCTCCTGACTTTATAGGTATTGCTCAAGCTGGGTGTGAGGCATCTTTCCCTGGGGGCTCCCTGGAGATGTGTCGGCCTTACCAGCCTCGTGGGAGACCCCTGGGGGTACCGCCTTCTGACCCTTAGCAGAGCCTTCCCTGCTGAGCTCTCTGGGCCCCCCAAGATTCTCCACATAGAAAGGGGGGCTTTCTTCTCTGCCCAGGGATCGGGAGATCTCTCGCTCCCTTGCCCAATGTGTCCTGCTCCATTCTTTGAGCACAGGAAGATTTTTTTTCCCTAACAGTCCAAGGCTCCTCCCCTCTGTCACTTCCTCCAGTGCATCTAAGGGTTTGCTCTTCAAAATTTACCCTCCTTTTTCAAAAATTTGTCCTTGTTAATATGATCATAGTGTTTTGAGAATTAAATAATGCATGTGAATCACTTAGAATAGGACCTGGTACAAAATAAGCTCCCCCCAAAATTAGTTGTTTTTAAGTATCTTCACATTTGAATGATATATATACCATGTTGTACAACGCTTTTCCTATACATTATGTTATCTAAGCTGGATATATATTCATCCCTGATTTTAGACAAGGAAGTTGAACTTCAGAGGAGTAAAACTGTTTGCCCAAATTCACAGAACTTTCCTGAAACCAAATGTCATTGGTTTTATACCAAATAGTAAGCGCCACTTACACAATGTTTCCTTATAATTTGTGGAAACATCTGAGGTAATACATACACAATTTCACAGTCTTCTGTGGCACCTGAACTACATTAGCCACTGTCTTGCGTTCACGCTTCTTGTATGTATGTGTTGTGGAAAGCAGTTAGTTTGTTTGGTGTATCTGACAGGGAAGTACTTCCAATAGTATATATTGCTCCCAAAATTCACTATTTCTCCATTTTCATCAAGATACAGTTTAATGCTCTGCAAATAGCTGTACGTCCATTCTTTAAAGACCCCTGAGGCCACCACCTAATGAGCTGGTACAGTGACTGACAGTGCATTTATTAGCAAGCCCTCCTTCTGGAAATCCATATCTCCTGGGCTTCATCTTGAAACCCTTTCTTCCTCTGCTGCCCCTGGGGACATGGTGACATTATTGGGCAGCAGCTTCCTCCTAATGACCTTGTTTTTGTCTTGCCTAGTTCAGAGGAGGAAGCTTCTCCTAATGATCTTTTCTTCAGGATATGGTTTGTGAGTTTGAAATCCACGCCACCCCCCTTTCATTGGCAAAACAAGTGAACAGCCACATTATTGAAAGCTACCGGGAGTGGGAAGCCTACCTTTGTGCAGGTGGTTTGCATTAAAAGTATTTATCCCATATGACCCACCCAGAATGCTGCTTTGTCCAAGTTCTGGGTCTCCTCATTTTAGAATATGTCCTACTTAATTCAGCAACAACCTTGTGTGAGCAACATGGCCCTTGGGATCATGCCACTTGCTTACTCTTGATCACGGCAGAAGGTCCCTGGAACCGTGAGCGGTGGCACCCAGGGTCTGTGCAGCATGTGCCTGCATATTTGCTCTCTGATCTGAGCAGTCGTAACCATGGTCACAGCTCCTGATGCCAACCGCTTGGAGGGACAGCTGCAGTTAGTGTTGTAATACTGGTTTCTCTGGGTATATTCTACTGCTGTGTCCCTGTGGAGACATTTCAATCCCCGTCAGTGATTTTATTCATGTGTATCCATGCACCTGAGACTCTGAGGCTCTTGGGAACCACCTCAGTTTCTTAGGAATCTTGTTTGAGAGCCATCTCCTCCCCCATAGTCAGACTTCTCCACATGTTGCTTCTCTTAAAGTCTCTCTGTTCTCTTTTCCAGGTACTGCCACTAAACTTCCTTAGAGGACAGGGCTTTATTTGGCAGACAGGGGATGGGGTATGTTTTTCTTAATTACAGTTGTACTCTTAGTTTGTAGTCTGAACTCCTCTGCTTTAGTGGTCCAGTTTCCCTATGGGACATCCTAGCTGGGAGTTGACAGAGTTCCCTCACCTCTCCCTGACCTCAAACGACTTGCAATCATGGAGGCCAGTCTCCTGCTGCTTTCCTGCAGAGCTCAGGGACTCAGAATGGCTGGATGTCTTTCTCATTTAATCCCGAGTCATCTCTCCCTTTTTAGTTAGCTATTTTTTCCTATTTTGTGTTTTACATAAATCTTTACCACCCCATGTTCCTCATTTGCTTCCATAGTGACTTGTCCTGATGGGGTAGTTCCCCATCAGTCTCGGTTCCATGGCAGGGAAGACTTTGTCTTCTATAAACATTCTGCTTTTGCCATAAGCTGGGCCTTCTATCCCCAAAGCCCCTTCCTCTAGGAGTATCTTTGGGCCCTTTCGCTGGTGGAGCATGTGGACACCATCGTTCCAAGAGACATGGCCACCTTGAACAGTACGACTCCACAGCCTGAGGCCCCCAAAGAGTCCTTCAGATGATCCTGAGCTGTGGGCTTGGAATTTAAACAGATTCCAGATTGCAACTCATTCATGAGAGCAAAGATAGAGAAGAGAATTGATCTCATTTGCAAAGCTAACAGCATTAGCTCTTATTTAGGCTTCTTCTAGGTAGACCACGACATGGCTTTTATTCTCAGTGCTTTCCTAGTGTTGGTTTTTTTCTGGCTACTTAAATAAAGTGCCAGAAAAGGGGGCTTACACAACAGAAATCTGTTGTTTCATGTTTCTGGAAGCTGCAAGCCCAAGATCCAGGGCTTTCTGCCTTCTGTGGAGTGTGAGAACTTGTCCCCTGGCTGTGTCCCAGGCTTCTGGTCATCTGCAGTGTTTGACTTTCCTTGGTGTGTAGAAGCAGCACACCAAGCACTGCCTTTGTCTTCCTGTGATGTCATCCCAGTGCACCTGTCTGTCTCCAAGTGTCCTCCTTTTATAAAGATGCCAGTCGTATTGGATTAGGGGACTCTCCTCCCATGTGACCTCATCTAATTTGGCTAACCATATCTGCAGTAATCCTATTACTGCAGATCATAGTCACATTTTAAGGTACTGAGGATCAGCACTTCAACACATGATTTTTGTGGGGGACACAATTCAACCCACAACAATGACCCATATCATTACCATCTGTTAACATTCATTCAGTGAACTGCATGCAGTTCCTGGGTATGCTATTGCTTGTCCTAAACATGGTGGGTTTTTATCTGTGAAAGCTTTATTTCCTAAGACATTTGGAATCATAGAGAGGAATAAATGTAATAAATTGGAATAATAAATGTAAGATGAGAAGATGACTTCAAGTACAGTTTTATAAACCAGTGATTTCAAATCATGGACTGCTAGCGGGGCCCAGTGGCACATGCCTATAATTCCAGCAGTTTGGGAGGCTGAGGCCGGAGGATCTTGAGTTCAAAGTCAGCCTCAGCAATGGCAAGGCACTAAGCAACTCAGTGAGATCCTGTCTCTAAATAAAATACAAAATAGAGCTTCGATGTGGCTCAATGACAGAATGCCCCTGAGTTCAACCTCCAGTACCCGCCCCCAAAAACCGGTACAGACTGCAAAGATCATTTAGAGTTACTTGGAAGCGAAGCAGGTATTTCCTTCCCAAATGAATGGGCTTCAGGCCTTCTACCCCAGCTTTAGCAGAGCAACTCAGATTTTCTGTATTATATATGGAGTTTATATTAGATTCTCCAGAGAAACAAATAATAGGATATGTATATTGGGGAAAAGGGATTTTTTTATAAGTAATTGGCTAACAACCATGGGGGCTGGCAATCAGAAGTCTGAAGGGTGGGCCAGTGGGCTGGAGACCCAGGAGAGCCAAGCTGACAGTCTGTATCTGAGAACTGCCTGCCATAGAACCAGGAAATATCAGCTGAAGTGTAAAGGCAGCCTGCTGGAGAATTCTGTCTTGCTCAAAGGAAGCCAGTGTTTTATCTTGTTGAGGCCTTTAACTGATCAGATCAGGCCCATGCATAGAATGGAGAGCAATCTGTTTTCCCCAATCAACTGATTTTCATATTAATCCCATCCGAAACACCCTCACAGAGACACCCAGAGTTTGGCCAGTTATCTGGGCACTGTGGCCCGGGCAAGTTGACACACAAAATTAACCATCACAGAGCTCTACATAAAACTTTGTTGAAAAATAATGGTTCTGCTACTGGTGGAAATAGAAAGTTTGAAAACCCCTGCCTTAGACAATCCTTAATTGGAAGCCCATGGTAAAGGCCTGTTTTCTTTCAGCAACTATAATCACTTAAGAACTATAGATTTAATTGCAAAAGATTTTCCTGAAGAATTAGCCTAGAACTTCCTTCTTGGCATCTTTGTAGAACTTTATGGGCTTTCAAGACAGCAAATATATTCCCTCTTCAGTGTAAATCTGTAACCTAGAGAGACTTTCACCTGCTTTGTATTGTAAAATTTGGACCAATTGGTGTTTTAAGAAAGGAGTTTGCTTAGCTTATTAAGCTTTTGAAATACTGTCTTCTTTTAATAATGTATAATTGGGGCAGCTTGTTCTAGACTTGTTCTGTGGAGAAAAATATGGATTATTGATTAGAAGTCCTGGATTGGAATCCTGGCTCTTTCCCCTGATACATTACTGAGCGATTTCCTTCACCACCCTGGGGCCACGAGTTCTTATTTTTTGTTGAGAATCCCCTCTTCATGGGGGCAACCATGAATTTAGACATGTTCTCTGACCCTGAACACCTCCAAGCCTGAGTCCTGGAAGTTGGTTCTCAGTGTCTCTGATCTCCATCTCCCACTTCCTTCCCACTTCTCTGCCTGGGTCGAGCCCTATGACTCATTGACTTTGAGTTGTGATGACCTGCTCTCAAACTTGGTCTGGTTCCTTCTTCAAGCCATCCTCATTTTTTTTTTTCAAATGTGAATTGAATCACATTTCCCTCTGTAAAATGTACAGTATACTGTTTATTTTCTTCTTTTAAAAATAGCTAATTGTTGAGTGCTTACTACATCCTCACTGCAGTGGTAAACACTATACATGGATCATCTCCCAAACAGGTTTATGAGGTACAGTACAGTGAGTATTTCCATTTTACAAAAGAGGAATTCGAGCCTTAGATTAAATTCCTAGCCTGAGGTCATAGGTCAAGTAGCTCTGCAGGCATTCTGACACAGGACACTCTTACCCCTTCCCTGCAGTGTTCCTCCCTAGGTGGCCCACAGACCCTTCCCTTCCCACCATTGCCTGTCACCCTTCTTGTGCAGGTTCCCCACCTAATGGCCAGGTGGAACCCAATATCCTAAGTGCCACACCCAGTAAGTATAATATCTCAATCTTAGGAGGCTCCCAAGTATTCCTAAGTAAAAGAATGAAAGAATCTCTCAAACATTTGGTACCTGCCCAGACTTAATATTATTATGTTTCTGTTAAAACAGGAATACATTGAAATTCTTTAGTTGACTAAGAGTTTCTCAATCTTGGCACTACCAACATTTTGGACCTGGTAATTCTTTGTCATCAGGAAATGTCTTGTGTATCATAGGATGTTTTGTAGCATCCCTAGCTTCTACCCACCAGACAGATAACAGGAGTACACCCCCAAACTATACAAAGAAGAATGTTTCCAGTATGTATTCCCAGATTTGGGGGGCTAAGGCAAGAGAATGGCAAGTTTAAGGCTAGACTGGGCAGCGTAGCAAGATCCTGTCTCAAAAATCATCATCATCATCATCATCTCCAGACATTTCCCAATTCCCTGGAAAAGAAAATTGATAGAGGATCATTAGCATAACTCCAATTAAACTTCTGAATGTGTCCTTTGCTCTTCCAGCTCCCAATGTGTCTTGCTATTAAGAATGGGATTTGATACCAATTTATTCTGTAGTCAGTAATGTATTAAAAAGTGTTCATATACAGCAAAATGCTATATGGTATCTCAGATTGCATTCTAAAAAAGAAAGAGGAGAGCCAGGTATGGTAGTACATGCCTATAATCCCAACAGCTCAGAGGCTGAGGCAAGAGGATTGCAAGTTCAAAGCCAGCCTCAACAACTTAGCAAGGCTCTAAGCAACTTAGCAAGACCCTGTCTCAAAATAAAAAGGTCTGGGGATATGGCTCAGAGGTTAAGCTGGTGAAGGCTACATGCAAACTATTACCTTTGCAACTCTTCTGTAAGAAATCTAAGAAGTCTTTGTTTTTTGAAGTATTCATTGGAACCATTTACCAAGCAAAAAATGAAGAAGGCTTGTTTTTTCAGACACAAGCAGAAGCAGAGACAAATATGTTCCTTCTTAGCTCTTAGTGACCTCCTTGTCTTTGATTCATTTCACAGGCTCTCTATTCATATGGATGACGAACTGCGACATATTGCACAGAATTCTCTTCAGGGCTTACTCGTTGACTTCTCAGACTGGAGAGAAGACGTGCTGTTTGGCTTTACCAACTTCCTGCTCCGGGAGGTCAACGACATGCATCACACACTGCTGGACTCATCCCTGAAGTTGCTGCTGCAGCTGCTCACCCAGTGGAAGCTGGTCATACAGACCCAAGGAAGAGCCTATGAACAGGGCAACAAAATCAGAAACTCAGAGGTGACTTCCCCCTCTCCCCACCAGCTTGTTCTTTATTCTACTACACGTGTGAGTGAGTGGCAGCCCAGAGAAGCTTCTGGAGTTCCTCCTTCCAGCCACTGGAGAACTTCCTCTGGTGCCACCCTTAGTTCTGTGCTGGCACACACTGCGAGAGAGAAACTCAGGCATAACATAGTATGTCAGGTCAGACTAGATGACACTGTGGAAATTGGTTTTACCAGAGAATTATGATTACAGATCTGTTTGTAAGAGCAAATGGCTATAGGACAGGGAGTTGAGCTAGACATGGATATTGGTATGGGTACAGAAATAGATATATAAAAGTTTTAGCTGTCCACTGATTTTTGGTTGGTTTTTTTTTTTTTGGGGGGGGGGGTGTTTTTGTTGTTTTACTCTGCAACATAGGAGTTGTTCTGCCAGTATCCGCAGAGAAGAAAATGTAGTCTTGTGGCTTCTTGATATTTCATGCTTCAGTCATGAATGGCAAAACGTTTTGGAGAGTAGATTGAGAAGGAAGATTGTCCAAAGGAGAGCCAGGGTCCTTGTTGCCAGGCAGAAAGCTGGCATTGGCATTGGGCAGATGGAGACAGGTCTGGCTGGGAGGAGCATCGCTGAGGGTCTGAGGACTGTGGAGGCTCAGGACAGCACATCAGCATCCAGGGAACAGCAGGGATGAACCCCTCTGGGGATGGGCTGACCTCAAAGATAGTGTTCAGGTCCCTCTTCCTTCCGTGTCTGCTACACATGCTGGAAGATGACAGGTAGAAAAAAGGGGGTTGTATGTGCTTGGGAAAGGGAAATGAGGTGGAATCTGCCATATCATCTGGCTTGCTTCTGCTTTAGGTTCACTTGTTTGAAGTTTGGGAACTTTCAGAACTTATCGTGTAAATGTGCCAAACCTCAATGAGAATCTAACAGACAAACAAGGAAGCAAGTGTACATAGAATGTAAAATGTTTAGAAATTCAATTTAGTAGTTTGTAAAAGTCTATAGGGAATTTAGATGAAAGTGACTTAAGCCATTTTGATCATACATATAGATATTGCATAATCCCAAATGCTATGGAGAGAACCTGTTTTGTTTTTGTTATTATTAACAGGTTTTGAAAAGTTATTTCTCATCAGACATACCAGATGGTTGATAATATTCCAAAGCAACGGTTGATCTGCAAAGTAAAAAGGGATCTAGGGCATTTCACAAAGAATAGCAAATCCATAGAAGTGTCTGATTCAAAGTCGTTGTCATTTAGTATACTGTTACAAGGTCAAATGTGCCAAAAGACACATACAAGAATATTTTTTCCTGCTTGCATTGGTCTCTTGCTGAATACAGAATGTTGTTCTTACTTCATGACAGCTCATTCCCAACGGTGCCAGCCACAGAATCCAGTCGGAGCGAGGTCCTCACTGCAGTGTCCTCCACGCCGTGGAAGGCTTTGCTCTGGTTTTACTCTGCAGTTTCCAGGTGGCCACACGCAAACTGTCTGTGTTAATCCTGAAGGAAATCCGAGCTCTGTTTCATGCCCTGGGCCAGCCAGAGGTATGGATTACTCTTCCAAATTCTCCAATTTATTTCTTTCGACTGTTTTGAAATTTAGATAAAAATTACAAATAACACCTTACTGTTTTGTGTACTCTCGTGTCACCTGTGGTATTGACGGTTTTCAGTGCATCATTGGGATTATAATGAGCAATAGTGTCCTCTATCTTCTGAAGTTAAGTCATATATCCTGATAGCAATAAAGAAGACCACTCCTGGTCACTAAGGATGTTGCTTTCCCAAGTAAGGAATCTTATGATTAATATGTCATATTTATGTTGGAGAATAATCTCTATAAAAATAATGTATTCCATTTAAAATGAGAGGTACCCAACAGTCTGGCTAACTGAAAGTTGTGTCATCTCAATGATGTTAAGAAAATGGCTCCATAAGAAACGCATCCTCCTCAGATGGGAGAAGGAAGCTAATTTTAAGTATGATCAACTCCAGCCAACCTCCCGCTCTGGTCAAGAGCAGTCTACCTTCCATGAGATGTTACAGCTCGTGACCTGCAGCACAATTGAAGAAAACCGGCTATTATGCCACATACTTCTTTGCAAAAAATGCCACTTTCAATTTTCTGGTCTTAAATCGCTAATCTCGATTTCATGATCCTCACTGTGGTCACAGTTTTTATAAAATATTTTCAAGCTCATCACAATCCTCTCTGTTCACATTTCTTCAGATAGCTTTTTGGCTATTTCAGGGCCACAGTGCTGGCATCTGGTAAATGCACCTCCAAGGCGTGCTGTATTTGGTGAACCTCCATTAAGTTTCTAATTATGATAGATAGATAGATAACAATGATAGTAATTGCCATGTACAAAGTCAGGCACTGTGCCAAGTGCTTTGCACACGTTATCCATTTTATCTCACAATAAGAATCTATTTTGTTTATCCTAATATTACAGATACTAAGACTGAGGTTCAGAGAGGTTAAAGGACTAATCCCAAATCAACAAGTAGGATATTAGAGTCAGAATTCAAAGCCAGATTATTTATATATATATATATATATATATATATATACACACACACACACACACACACACACACACACACACACACACAAACATCTCCAAAGTTCCATGTTCTTAATGGCTACTCAACCAGACTGTGTCAAGGATGTTTCTCAAATGTTGTTTTCTTTGACCAGCCACAACTTCTTTAAAACCATTCTCATTTATCACTGAATACATACATTCCAAGGCTTTCATATAAGACTTCTCAATAAATCATTTTATGTTTTGAAGTTTCTCTGTAGTAAAGAGCAGCAAACATATGCCTATCCATGTATGATGGATATGTACATATATTCTTCATATCAAAGAATTTTCAATAAGATACCTTCTCTTATTTTTTTCAATTTATTTCTTTTCGTAAATAGCTGCATGCCACATAAATATCACAGAAAGTCTGTAGTTATTCTCCAGTGAAGTTTCTTTTTGACTAGAATTCAGTCACTGTCAACAGTTTATCAATTATTTTAGCGAGATAGCAACTTTAAAATAATTGCTGCTTTTTTGGTCTGAAAAAGCCTGTTCTTGTAGGGTTTCCATTCCTTGAAAGGAACAACAAGTGAACACTTCAATGACTAATGTACTACACTGGTTTGGGGGTTCTTGTGTGCATGTATGAATCTATGAAATCCAGGGAAATGTCTTTTGAGAACAATGTGAATTGGAGTTCTAAATTATCTTGCCCTGAAACTCGAACGAGAGAGCTCAGAACCTCTGGGGTTTTCTGCCCTACCTTTCACTGTCTTGGCTCTCGCTCCTCTGTGACAAATCCCTTATTGGTGTCTTGCAAGCTGTTGTGCTTCATGTATTAGATGGAGGCAGTGGGTGGGTGGGAAGGATTCATTTTCCCATGGAGAATAATCACCTCCTCTTTGAACAGGATGATGACAGGCCAATGATTGATGTCATGGATCAGCTAAGTTCTTCCATTCTCGAAAGTTTTATTCATGTAGCAGTTTCGGATTCAGTAAGTACTCGTTCGATTCTGATTGCTAGTAGTGCTTACATCTAAGCTCTGGACCTACCTGAAAGAGAGTGTCAAAGAAAAATTATGTGGCTGGCTTTGGGGATTTAAGTTAGATTAGTAAAAAAAAATGCAAAGTTACTTAGAAAAATAAGATTAGCTTTTCAAATGATAGCTTAGAAGACATTCAGATAAATTTGAAGCAAAAGTTAAGCCTTAGGAAAGTAGATATTTTTCAAATTACAATTTCAAAAAGAATTGTTCAAGCTTCTTACAGAAAATCAATTTGTCTCACTCTTTATATTTAACACAATATGCATACTTAATATTTATTTAATTCATATTGTACTTAATTTTTAATATGGTAACTTCTATGTATGTGGTGCTTTACGGTTTGCAAGGTGCTTTCACATTTATTATCTCATTTGATCCTCAGTTTTTGAAACTCAAAAACATCATGGGGTGGGGAGGTTGGGGATGAAGTCATCAGTAGAACACGTGCTTAGCATGAGTGAGGCTTTGGGTTCGAGCCCCAGCACCAGAGAACAAAAACAAAACTGAAATGTTAGTGAGAGCCCAGGCTTGCCTGGTTAGACTCTGAATCTAGCAGAACTTTATCTGCTACACAAATACATTCTTCCTTTTAAAAAGCATATTGGCAGCTTTCAGATTTCCTGAGCAAGTAGAAGGGAAAC
This sequence comes from Spermophilus citellus, assembly GCF_964194105.1. Taxonomy (NCBI): domain Eukaryota; kingdom Metazoa; phylum Chordata; class Mammalia; order Rodentia; family Sciuridae; genus Spermophilus; species Spermophilus citellus. The sequence continues at coordinate 28,661,748 of NC_138182.1, forward strand.
TGAAACTCATTTTAGTTATCTGACTTTTTAAAAATTAAAGTACAGTAAGAGAACCTGGATTCATTTCAACTAAATAGCTACGAGAGGCAGGGCAATCTGGGACAGCTAGCAGGATCCACATTGCTGATGCCTGATGCAGATACTTGTCAGAAGTTATAAATGAATACAAACTCTGAAGACATTTGTTAGCTTTTCTTAGCTTTTTTTTAACTGAGATTGAACACAGAGCCCTGTTTTTAGTAGTCCTGTTCTTGCTTCTGGACATCATAATAATTATTAAACTGTTAGCCAGGCACTGTGGACCTCCACCACAGGATAGAAGTTGTCTGCTGATTTTTGGAAGTTCCAATTCTTTTAGCATGGAACGGAACTGTCAACTTTAATTCTTTTATATGCATATCTTACTTTCCTGTGGATGCCTTCATATTTTGTTCTTGTGATTTTGTTCTGTTTATTAGAATCAAAATCTTGAGGTCAACAATTCTGCACTTAGAAAGATGCACAGAAGTGGGGAAAGAGGAACGGGAAGCAGTGCCAGTTTCATGCCAGGTGTTTCTGCATCCATTATCCCTTATCCTGAGATGATGCCCAACAGACACGGAGGCAGTGTCTTCTCCTGGTGTAACAGCTAGATCGTTTGAAAACTGGTGTCCCCAAAACATTGGTATCTGCACTTAAAAGAGAATGAAATATAAGAACTGATATTTATTACATATATGTGTATTATATCACTTATTATCAGTTTTTATAGATATCATATATTACTGATATATGTATATATCAGTTCTTTTATTTCATTCTCTTTTAAGATATATATTTTATATTGTATATATTATATATGTATAGCTATATTACACATCTAGTCTGTATAATATCATGTAATATATTATATAATATAGATAACCTTCCAGATGTTTTGAAACATTATTTTTGCTTGCTATCATAGGGCGAGAGTAAGTAGTTATCTCAAAAATCATCAGTTAAATGCCCTTCATAAAAGCGACTATGCTAAACCATCTCTCTAAATCAAAGGGAAGGTGTTTTAGTCTGAGTAAATATAAAGAAGATCACAGCTAACACACACACACACACACACACACACACACACACACACTGATGCAGGGATAAAAACACATTTATGAATCTCAGAGATAACTAACTTTTGAGATTTTAAAATGGCAGATCTGTGGTATGGAAGAAGGTGCACTCATCCTGGTGAGGATGAGTCATTTCAGTTCAGCTTTGGTTGACTGCCTACCTCTGTGCCTGCAGGCAACGTTACCGCTGACCCACAACGTGGATCTGCAGTGGTTGGTGGAATGGAATGCAGTCCTGGTCAATAGCCATTATGATGTGAAGAGCCCTTCCCACGTCTGGATATTTGCACAGTCCGTCAAAGACCCCTGGGTCCTCTGCCTTTTCAGCTTCCTCCGGCAGGAGAACTTGCCCAAGCACTGCCCCACAGCCCTCAGCTATGCCTGGCCTTATGCCTTCACTCGGCTCCAGTCAGTGATGCCTCTGGTGGACCCCAAGTAAGGCAGCTGTGTGTTTTCCTCTGTTTTGCTTATTTTACCATTTGCTCTCTTAAATTTTTATTTTATATAAGAAAATGGAATAGTATGATCCTTTCTGATTTCTAAGTTTCCTACCCAGGATTCTTAACATTGAGTAACACCAGATAAGAAGTCTTTCTCTAGAGCAATTTTTTTTCCCTTAGTAATCAGTATGATTATCTATGTATAGAATCTTAGACTCTAAATGATGAAAGGGGCCATAACGTTCTATCCGTTCAGCTTCTCATCCTGTGCAGATATTCCCTGAACAACATCCTAGACAGACGGCTGTCTAGCTGAGTACTTCTTGTGATCTTTCATTAACAAGTGATATTTAAAATCAAGGGCTTAGTTTCACTCTTGTTTTTGACTCCCTGTTTCTAGCAGCCCAATTAATGCCAAGAAAACCAGCGCTGCGGGCAGTGGAGACAACTATGTTACCTTGTGGAGAAACTACCTTATTCTCTGTTTTGGAGTCGCAAAACCCAGTATTATGAGCCCAGGACATTTACGAGCTTCCACTCCAGAAATAATGGCGACCACGCCCGATGGTACAGTGAGCTACGATAACAAGGTGACATGACATGCTTCAGAAGAATTATTCTGTAAGGTTTTTTTTTAGCTTGTTTGTCTAGAGTTCCCAGTGCAAATTGCACTGTGCCTGCCATCTGGAGTATTATGGGATCAGATTTTCATCCTACACATTTCTAAATTCCATTGAGTGTTTATGTGAATAATTTATTACTCCTCTCTGGCAAGAAGGGAACCGATGATAAAGAGAAGTTGAGAAATTTGCTTAAGACCCTTCAGTGACTTGTATTTCTAAGTGCCCTGAGGTCATATTTGTTTTCTACATACCATATCTCTCTCGCTCCTCACCAACTTTTCACCTTTAAACCATGCCTTGATTAAATGGTGTTGTTCCAATAGTTTTATAGACTTATATGGTTAAAAAAAGAAGATGACTGTTATTAAAAAAAATTGTCTTTAGAATTTTGTTACCCAGTTGGGAATTACCTTCCTTGTTCTGTATTAAATTCGTGCATTTTTTTCCTGTAATGATGGCAGTGCCTTGGGATGTGGCTCAGTACTTTGAAACTGTTATAATGGAATCCTCATGTGATGAAAGGAACCATCAGTTACCATGTTACCTCTTTTTCACTTTTAATCAACTTGTTTCAGGCCATAGGCACCCCATCGGTGGGAGTTCTGTTAAAGCAGTTGGTGCCTTTGATGAGACTAGAGAGCATTGAGATCACAGAGTCCTTAGTTTTAGGATTTGGAAGAACAAATTCCCTTGTTTTCAGGTACAGTAGTCTTAATGACTTTTTCTACGTGCATACATGCTGCTGCTATTGTAGTTGCTTTTCTTAGCTTGAGTTTGCGTGTATGTATTGGTGTGCACCTGGAGAATTTGTAGGCTTCGTGCGATTTCCTTTGTCTTCTTTGGTTGATGTGCACGTAATGAGTGTTCCTTGCAACTGCCTCACATTTCACTTTTAGTTATTGCAGCTTTGATTTTTACCTCTCAGATCTGATTTCACTTGCAAGCTTTGTTTTAATTAACTATAAATGAAGATGACTCCCCATCAATCCCCAGTTTCCCAGACTGCTCAGAGGCTGTGATATCAAATAATAACAGTATCTGTTAATCTGCCATTTATCCAATAGACTCTTAAAGGTGATGCATGGGTAGAACCCTTTTGGGTGTTTTCAATTTGGCTGGCTGATTTTTCTGTATGGTACTTTCTCTTGCCTTAAGAGCAACAGCAAACCTGATTTTCTGGATTCCTTTATTTTGCATCTTGCATTGGCAATCAAATAAAAATTCCAATGAGGCAGCATCAAAGTATTTTGAAAGAGGCATTGTAAAATGTTCCTTTGGGCTGCTTCTGATGGTATTAGCTAAGCAATGAAATCCAACATGGACAAAAAAATATACATCAAAATTTTCCATGGAGAGGGAAAAGGGAAAACTTCAAATATCTAGGAGAAATTCTATTTGAAAAATAAAGATTATTGAGATGTTTCAGAAACAACTGAAAAAGACCCATTAAGTTATTCACTGACAATCAGATTTTTATCCTTAAAAAATAATAAAAATTTGGGGTTCTTATTTCTTGAGTTCCAGTGAACCAGCATTTTACTAGTTTTAGTTAATTAGTTAAAATTAAGCTTCATCTTAACATACTTACTTTTAAAAGATTATAATAACAATAATAATGATGAAATGACCTAAAGTTCTTTCTCATAGAACATAAATATTTTTGCATATTTTGTCCTTTCACTATTCATGGAGGTAGGTGACATTTTTTAACCCCACCACCATGTACATCTGGAAAACTTAATGTCCCTAAGCCTCAGTGTCCTCAACTGTAAAGTTGGTATAACAAATAGAAATAAAGTGCATCTCTTTAATTTAAAAAAAAGTATAATAGAATACATCTCATAGATTTCCTGAGATGATATATTAAATGTAAATAGGCACTCCATGCACATAAGTAACATTTGGTAACTAGAATCTGTTCTGTAGAGGAGACTATTAAGATGATTCGTATTTTTTAGTGCCTTAATTTTATCTGTTTATTTTTATGTGGTACTAAGGATCGAACCCAGTGCCTCACACGTGGTAGGCAAGTGTTCTGCCTCTGAGCTATAGCCCCAGCCCTTATTCGTATTTCTTTGATAAAGAAATCCTAGCATATGTATTAGAAAAATTAGGACTAGAAACCAGATTTTCTGTCTCTCAGTGCAAAATGCCACTGGGTTTGTGCCTTCCTGTCCTTGGATTTTCTTAGAGGGTGATGGCAAACAGCATAGAATATCCTACCAGAAACTTTGCAGTTTTCAACCATGCCATATATTATAGACAAAGTAAGTTAATACTAGTCTGGTGACAAGCTGGAACTCATAATTTTGTGTTTTGACATAGCAATTCAGAAGATATTTCTGAAATTTTTAATTCAGAAGTTATTTCTAACTATATAGGTTGACAAGTATAAATCTAAAAAATTGAGATTGTGGGGACAGGTGAAGGGTATATATGTATGATATACAATGTATGTTAAAATGATCAAACATTTTTATCACAGAGGAAAAATAATTTTGATGGCAACCTCACTAGTTTAGTACCTGTCATAATTTTTATTTATCATATAGCTCAAATAAAGAAATTTAGCTCTGAAATCCAAGGATTTCATTTTTAAAATCAACTGAAAACAGTCTCCAGAACATGTATCCCAATGTTAGCTCAGAGCAATTGCACCCATCTCTTTTTCTCTAATTGTCCTGAAATTTTCTTGTGTATAGAGACTCAATTAATTTATTTTCAGTTTCATAGCTCATAGTAAATTTAGTAAGCACTTGAAAAATATTCCTTGTTTAATTATTCAGATAGGGTTTTTTGCCAAAAAGGTCACCAGAATATTAAATCACAACCAAGTCAACAGGTATATATTAAGCCAAAATTACATGCACGGCACTGGGATTAAGACCAGTAATACAAAGTATAGACCAGTACCTTACAGTTCACCACATGATAGGGAATTTGGGAGCAGTCAGAAAATTATTATATCAGAAGCAAAATGAAGAAAAGCAAGGAATTTAGGATTGAATGGACATTTTTGGTGACAAGTTTTGTATCAATAACAATGAATTTCAAATGGAATCTTTTGCCTCCATAGAGAATTGGTAGAAGAACTTCATCCATTAATGAAAGAGGCTCTAGAAAGAAGACCAGAGGTAGGATTTTGAATTTCAATAATTAAGACTTAGCTTATTTGGTCAGTGGCATGAATTTAAATCAATTCTAGTAGCTTCTTCTAAAGAATGCCAATACCGACACATGCCTTTAACAATAATTCTTAATATTTTACCAAAATTTGTCATTTTCCTTACTTTTCAAAATTCAAGTATTTAGTATACTATGGTTCCAATTTTAAAGCATGTTATGTCCTAAATATATGATTCAAAACAATTTAGTTTTGTATATATTGTTGTATTACATTCTTTTGCAAAAGATTTGAGTTAAAATTTAAGTCAGTTTTTAGTTTGCTTGTTTGTTTACAAGAAAGTCAATGGCCAAGAAAATTATTTGTTTCATTTGGTATCTGATACATTATTTTCCCTGAAGTGAGTCCACTTCAAAATTCACTTATTTACCAGGCTTAGTAAAATGACCAAAAAAGAAGTTTTCCATACAGTAGATGTGAGGATAACAAATGGTAAAAATTCAGCAATTTGGCACACAGTGTTACGTCTATGACCAGATTTGATGGGATTCTCAGTGTCCCCTGTCCCACTCCACTAGTTTCATAGATTCAATCTTTCACCACTGGGAACATCTGGCTTGTTAGTTCTCAGCATTCTCCCCTTATGTGTATTTATTGCCTCACTTCTGATCAGCAAGCATTGTGTCTAAGCATTAGGAATAAGGAAAATGCATGTATGTTGTCTTTTATGCTTAAAAAGTGAAAGTACTAGACGCTGCATTTCTGTAGTAGTCTCCTAAAGTATAGTCTCCCGACGTCTTTGCCTGTGATTGTGAGTGCTATTTTACCTCCTTCTACACAGAACAAGAAGCGCCGAGAACGGCGAGACTTGTTAAGGCTACAGTTACTTCGCATTTTTGAGCTTCTGGCTGATGCAGGTGTCATAAGTGACAGGTAGGAACAAAATTCTACTGAGTTGGTCTCTCCTCACCAAACTAGTCTTTTGGTCTCCTTTTTCATCTCTCTCTTTTCTCTTACATATATTAACTCAAAAAAGTTTTTTTAAAGCCTACTTTTTCCATATTCTTCTTAAACTGTATAAACAGAACAGATTTTACTCCACGAATCCTGATGTGAATCTTATTTTTCATGATGCCTGTGCTACTTTGATGTAAAGACTTGATGGTCTAAAAGTTTGATTTTTTTTTCCCTTTATTCCAGCACAAATGGAGCCTTAGAACGAGATACATTAGCCCTTGGAGCTTTGTTCTTAGAATACGTCGACTTGACCCGCATGCTCCTAGAAGCTGAAAATGACAAAGAAGTTGAAATTCTTAAAGATATCCGGGCACATTTTAGTGCCATGGTTGCCAACTTGATTCAGTGTGTTCCAGGTGCAGTGATACATCTTTACAAATTACCTTTCATGCTTGGAAAACCACTTGTGCTCCTTAGGACTCTGCTTTCCTCTTCAATTCTCCTAGCCCGCATGCCCATCTAGGATGAGATTCATTGTTTGTTTTGAGATACTTGGAAATGCATGTTAGAACAGGTTGTCATAGCTCAGCACAGAATTGGAAAGGGAATAACAGGAATCAGACTGGGTTTTGTACTTGTCATTTCTATTTTTTGTTTGGGTTCCCATCTGAAAAGGAGCTCTTATGATTTCTATAGGAAGGAAGTAATTCAGAGGAAGCATTCATACAAGCTTCATTTTTATCACATTGTCTCTGTGCTAATTGACGAACATATAATTTCAGCAATATTCCTGCTCTCTGCTGCCATCTCATCAACACATGGAGTAGAATTCTACATCACTTTAATATATTTTACATTTGATTTAAGTATCACATTATTGAGAGAACTATCTTAGTTAATAATGTAATTAAGTATTACATTATTGAGAGAACCACAGGGCAAATGGTTATAAAATATTTTCATTTGTCAGTTTCACATAAAAAGTGTTTTTTGTTTAATTACAAAAAGCTGAAACTCAAGTCATGTAGCCACTTTTCATTATTTTGGTGTTACTAACCTTCTTACCAATGTTCCTCATCCTTGAAGATCCTAAGTTAGGATTTGGGTTACACTCTATACTGCATTTCACAATCCTTCCTCACAACAGGCAGCAGCAATAGGAATACTTGTCATCTTTGAGAAGCTGCTGACCAGGAGTCATCTTAACTGTCAGTGTGAAGAGAGTGTCTGCAGGTCCTGTGGTCTGTCTCTCCTTCCCACTCTGAGTCAAGGTGCAGTTGGCTGCAACATGAAGGGAGGAAAAGTGCACATGTAGAAAGAAATGATTTTAAAAACTCAAGTTTCATTATTAAAGGAAACTGGAGTTAGGGAGCTGGGAATGTAGCTCAGTGGAAATGCACGTTTAGCATGCGTCAAAAACTTTTTAAAAAATGGAAGGAAGGAAAGGGAAGAAAAGTGGACTTAGAAAATGAGAGTGTTCCTTTCACAAAACTTGAGAACCTCACACAGTCTTGATATAGACTGCACCCAGTCAGTACACCCTAACTCTGTTTTCCTCCCCAGTGCACCACCGAAGATTTCTCTTCCCCCAGCAAAGCTTGAGGCACCATCTCTTCATCTTATTTAGCCAGTGGGCAGGACCCTTCAGCATTATGTTTACACCTCTGGATCGTTACAGTGACAGAAATCATCAGATTACAAGATACCAGTATTGTGCATTAAAGGTAGGGGATGTCTTCTTGCTGAATGGCGTTGGTCAGATCAATGATCTCCATCCTTAAACTAACAGCCATGTCTTGAAAATAAGGGCTGGGGGTGTAGCTTAGTAATAGAGCACTTGCCTAGTGTGTGTAAAGCCCCTGGGTCCAATCCTTACTATGACAAAAAAATAAATACAGTTAAAGTAAGTAACATGATGTGATCCAATCAAATATAAATGTACATGCAAAAAAATGGACACACACATATAAATACATAGGTTGATCTCAGAAACTTCCAAATATACACATTAACATAGGTCAATAGATAAATGTTAATATTCCACCTGGGCTCACATTTAAAGCTCTCACTTTTATCCAGTGTTTCTCCTATCTGAGACCATATGGTTTTGCTTACTTACTCTTTAAGTCATTGCTTTGTCAATTGACTTCCAAACTTAAAACAAAACAAAACAAAACAGATTAACCTCGGGTTCAAATCCCCTTTTATTCTTCTCCTTTCCTTAGCACACTGCAAGAAATGTTTCCATACTATGAGGACTTTTCAAAATCAGCAGAAATATGATCCTTATAGCCTAATGTCTTTTAGAAAACTAACTGCCTATGAGCTCTGTCATATGCACCATAACTGATTCAGGTGAACTTTGAGCTCAGCACGGTTAATGGAAATGATGAACTTGACAGACATCTGGTCCTACCATGTTTAAGTCAGGATCCTCTGTTTCCCCAACCAAAATTTATAGTCTTTTATTTTCTTTAACTTTGATTAGGATCATAATTATTTATTTTGCTGTTTCATAGGTTTTTCAATACAGTACATTAGTCTAATATCTGACAAAAACAAAATTTGAAGATATAAATATATCTTATAAGCAGAAATTGTTCACTTGAAATCATTGAAAGAAAGTTTATTTTACATATTATGAAGTGTTCATTTTGTTTTGAATACTTTTCATCATATAAAGATTTGTTGTAATTGTAAAAATCACATAGCTAAATGATAAACTTTTAATGTTTATTTAAAAACCAAGTTTGGAATATGATATTTTCATTGATTTGGCTAAAGAATGCTTTAAAATCTTGGAGGAATAACTGCCTTCATAGGACCTCATCATCTGTACTTCTGGCAGTTACGTCTTATGAAGTCAGCTGGATGTAATACCATTACAGTTCCAGGTTTCATGTCCTTGTTTTATTGTCTTTTATTATCAGGCAATGTCAGCAGTATTGTGTTGTGGCCCTGTTTTCGACAATGTGGGCCTTTCCCCAGATGGATACCTATATAAGTGGCTTGACAACATTCTGGCTTGTCAAGATTTAAGAGTAAGTAGTAGCAAAAATATATTGTTTTTAAATGTCTTTGGGGTTCTGCCTCGTTGAGTTCCTGAACTCTGGAAGCATCATTTACAACACAATTTCCTCCCAAGTCAGCTACGCTAGTGAGGGTTTATATGTTGTTCACATTGCATTATGATACACCAGGATCAAAAACACAGTAGCATTTACCAAAATTGACCATAAACTGGTCATAAAGCAAGTTTCAAATAATTCAGATCATTAAAATTATACAGATTCTGTTATCTATTCATAGTAACATTAAGCTAGTAATGAATAATAAAAAGATAACTTAAAAAAACACTTCCAGATAACCAGTGGTGAAAGAATAAATAACAGTGGAAGCTAGAAAATGTTTTAAACTAAAGAATAATAAAAATACTACATACTAAATTTGTGGACTATAAATAAAGCCTTGCTTAGAAACATATTTGAAATATATTGACTTAGATGCATGTAGGAGAAAGAAAAAAGGCAGATAATCAATGACCTAAGCATCCATCATAGGAAGTTAGAAAAAAAATAGCATATCAAACACAAAATACAACAAAGAAAAGAATAGAGATAACAAAAATTAATGAGAGAGAAAAAAATTAGTGCTAATGATCATTAAAGTCAAAAATTGAATTTGTTAAGACTAATAAAATTAATAGAGAGCAGATCTGGTCAAGAAAACAGTGAGAGAAGTCTAATGCAAATAGGAGCATTACTATAGATGCTACATAGTAGAAGTAAAAGGGAACATATGAATATCTTGATGCCAATGAACTTGAATTTTAGATTAAGTAGACAAATTCTCAGAAAAACACAACAGAAGGAAATAATTCCTCACTAATGAGGAAAAACTAGCGCAACCAAGAAAAGAATGTTTGATAAAGGATGTCTGTTTAAAAAAATACACCTTTGTAGTAAACATCATGCTTACCAGTTAATATAGAAAGTATTCCCTCTGAGATTAGAATGACCAAGAAAGTCCACCTTTTACCACCTCCATCACTATTGTACTAGAGATCCTAGCCAGTGCATAGGGAAAAAAAATACAAGAAGTGAAAAAGAAGAAATAAAACTCAATATTCACAAGTGATACAATTAGGTATACAGGAAATCCAAAAGAATCTATAGATTTATTTAGCAAAATTGCTGAATGAAAGATCAAAATGAAAAAAAAATCAGTTATATTTCAATATACAGCACTAAGCAATTAGGAAAAAAATTGTAAATATTATACCATTCATAATAGCATTTTTAATTAGGAACTAACATTAAATACTTAGGAATACATCAAAGAAAAATGTATACAGCCCTTTTACATAGAAATATATAAAGCTTTAATGAGAAAAATTAAAGATCTAATAAATGGTAAAAGGACTATATTTATGAATTAGAAAATTCAATAATATAAAGATGTCAGTTTTCCACCAAAATGATAAGAGACATTACAAACCCAGTAAAAACCCTAGTAGGATATTTGTGGCAACTGACATGTTCCTTTTAAAATATATATATGGAAATGTAAAAGACCAAGAAAGGTAAGATAATTTTAAACAACATAAGCAAAGCAAGAGGATTTACTTTAGCAGAAACCAACACTTATCATAAACTTATGGTAGTTAAAACAGTAAATATTGACCTGAAAATAGATAAATATATAAATGAAGTAGAATAGAGAGGCAAGAAATGAATCACATATATTTACATTTTATTTACCTCAAAGGTGGCACTACAGAGGTGTGGGGAGGGAAGTTTTTTTCAATAAGTGTTTTTATCAACAAGTTATTTGGTTGAATAACCATATTTTTTAAAAAATTAAAAAGTGTAATTTGATTCCTTCCTAACACTATATCCAAAACTGCATTATAGTGCCGCAGTCCGGCTGCAGCAAAATATAGGACAGGAGGGGTATTTATACATTCCACACAGCTTATCTTAATTAGCATAAACTAGATACATCAGTCAACCAATAAGGAATCTCCACACTTAATGGCTCGATGGCGTTACTTCACAAACCACTCCCTCTGGCAATATGCCAGGCGCCATCCAGACTTGTTTACAGACTCTAACATTTGCCAGGCACCATCCAGACTTGTTTACAGACTCTAACATTATAGGTAGATGGTAGATCTAAATGTAACATCTAAAATACTGAAGTTTCTTGAAAATAATATGAAAGAATATCTTCATTCTGGATTTAGGGTTAGATTTCTTAAACAGGATGCATAAAGTTCTAACTATAAGGAAGGACTAATTAATAACTTTTGTCAAAGCACACCATTACTAATAGAGATGTTTGTAACACATAACTAAGAAGGGATTTTTTATCCAGAATATATAAACAACCCCTACAAATAGATATATACAAACTCAATAGAAAAATAAAGGCAACAGAATTCAACAGTCACTAATATGGCAGTATGTAAAAACGTGGATGTGTAACCGATGTGATTCTGCAATCTGTATACGGGGTAAAAATGGGAGTTCATAACCCACTTGAATCAAATGTATGAAATATGATATGTCAAGAACTATGTAATGTTTTGAACAACCAATAATAAAAATTTAAAAAAAAAAAGAAATTTAAGCAATTCACAAGAAGTTATCTAAATGTCCAAGAAGCATAAAGAACTCTCCAGCCTATTAACAATCAGGTATCTTAGTCCATTCAGGCATTTGTAACAAAATACCATAGCTTGAGTGACTTATCAACAATAGAAATTTATTTCTTACTGTTGTGGGGTACAAGGGACTCTTAAGATTAAGATGCTGGCAGATTTGGTGTCTAGTAAAGGCCACTTCCTGGTTTTTAGATGGCCATCTTTTTGCTGGATCCTCAGGTGGTCGAAGGAAGTTATGTGGAATTCCTTTTATTAAGATAGTTATCAGATTCATATGAGCACCTAATGGTATGACTCATCACCTCCTGAAGGACTCATCTCTGAATACTATTACATTCAGGTTTAGGATTTAACACATGAACTCTAGTCTGTAGCATCAGGGAACTGCAAACTAAAATCACATGAGACACAAAATTATATACTGTATAACTCCATTAATATAAAGTTGAAAAACTGAAAAAACTGCCCAAACTAATTAATAGTGGTAGAAGTCAGGTAGTGGTTGCATCAGGGAACGAGAAAGAGGCTATGGAGAGTGCTCAAGAGAGTCTTCAGTGATGTGGTAATATTCTGGTCTGATCTGGTGGTGGGCCCACTTGTGTGTTCAGGATAATTCATCATATACTTATATACTATCTCTATGCATTTTATACTTCAGTGTAAAGTTTCTAAAGCACAACAAAAACTTGCTGATTTTCTCTCAAGTCAAACTTAACTTTTTAATGAAAAGTTATCTTCAGATCCTTTGCAGTAGTATCATCAGCTTTTATCTGTTGCAAATTATATAAGGGAGATGGGGACAGCTAGGTTGGAGTTGCTTGTCCATCCAATTAGAATATCATTCCCATCTGGACCCAGACCTTGCAAGTAAACAAACAAGCCAGATTGTTTGATTTCCACATGGTTACAACTGCCAAGGAGACTGGATAATTTCAAGAAAAGATGGGAAGATGTTATTTTATGAGGGGGATATAGCCTTGAGGCACCAGGCTTCTCTTGGATGAACGTGCGTGTTCACTGACCTTCCAATATTTTGACAGTAGCTTCAGGAATTTTCAATGAAGTGCTCTATCCAGTGTAGTATTTTTCCATATGAAAGCCTCTGATTACAATGAATCTATTGAGATTATATTTCTTTTTTCTCAAATTTATACTTTAATCAATATATAAAATTGTATTTATCATATACAACATATTTTTAAATATGCAATATGCACATGATTTACGTATATATATTCTGTAATGTTTAAATCTAGTTCCTATGCATTCGCTCATATAGTTATCATTTGGAGCATGAGAAAACTTAATATGCACTCAGCAATTTTCAAGAATATAGTCTATTACTATTAATTGGCGTTCTATAGTATATCTTTTGACTTATTCCCACTAAGAGAGTATAATCCTTTTTTTTAAGCATAACTTTGCTTTAGATTTTGGTCTTTTTTTAATTATTTATTTATTTATTTTTTTAGTTTTCGGCAGACACAACATCTTTGTTTGTATGTGGTGCTGAGGATCGAACCCGGGCCGCACACATGCCAGGCGAGCACGCTACCGCTTGAGCCACATCCCCAGCCCAAGAGATTATAATCCTATTTGAAAGATTGGTAGCTGAGCTTCACACGTATATTTTATAATCAAGACTCATAATCATATTCTGATTTTTTTCCTTAAAAGACTTCATATACATGAAGATTATCTATTTTTGTATTTGATTTAAACCAAATGAATATATTTCTCAGAAATATCTTAAATGCAAAAAAGAAACATTACCAATAACATAACCTTTTCAGGGTTAAAAATTTTAGAATGAGTGTATCCTACATAACAGATTTCCCTAGAGTTAAATTTAGAGTTAATTTAATTTATTACGTGTCAGTTCTGTTTACAACATAAGATCCTCTTAGAGAAGAATATGTGGCATGAAAATTAAACAAAATGAATGCTCTGTCTTCACTTTTGTTTTACCCAATTTATACTGGCTAACCTTAATCTTGTGTCTTTCTTAGAACCTTCTTGCATTAAGTATGAGTAATTGCTTTGTTCTGTGTATTCAGGTTCATCAACTTGGCTGTGAAGTTGTTGTCTTGCTATTGGAACTTAATCCTGATCAAATAAACCTTTTTAATTGGGCCATTGACCGATGCTACACAGGTTCCTACCAACTTGCATCCGGCTGCTTCAAAGCCATAGCAACTGTATGTGGAAGCAGGTATGAATTTTTGTAATTAGAGGCTGGTGGCAAGTATAGTAAAAGTTGCTGTTCACAATATGAATGATTGAGAGCTGACTGCTTTGCAATTATCTGAGTAGAGAAAATCCTATGAGAATACAAAGTGCCCTACTTGTCCCCAGCAGATAAACTACCCCCTTTAAAATTGAAGTTACATTGATTTCTCTCATTTGATCAGGAGACTGATTTGTTGTTATAGTATCCTTTTGAATTGTTCACAAATTCACAGTGATATGAGAGCTGAATTTGAAAATGATAAAGATACATTTAAGGAGTTAAAGGAATGTCTAGAAATGTCTATGACAGGTATGAACTGTCAGCTCTTCAGCCATCTGTAGACCAAATCAAACCCAGGAAGCAACCTAAGATATTGAAATCTTCTTCAGAAATAGGGCCAGGATAAGGGTTCAGGAAATGACAGAAGGACCTGTGACACCCTAGACTCAAGCCAAGAATACACTCTACCTTTGAGTTACACCCCAGCCCTAAGACTAAAACAGTAGCCTTTGTTATATAAATGAGTCATTTAATGAAGTTCTTCAGCACTACAATTCATTGAGGAAAATAATTTTATAGCTGAGATGAAAGGGTTAATAAAGAGCCTCCAGATCACAAATCCCTAAGGAAGAATTTGTATCTTAGAAAATTTAAGAGAATGCAATTCAAGTTTATTTTTGAAAAGACTCACGTAGAACATCAATTTTCTTTTTTAAATTAAATTTTGCATTTTAAATAGCCATCTTGAACTAATGGATCAAGGGAATAAAAGTGAATTAGCTTTAAATTTCAACCTATTATGGATCTAAATTAATAAGAACAGTATTTTAGAAGACATCTACTTTCAATGAACCCAAAATGAGCATGATATTTAAAGAGACAGATTTCTCTTAAAATTCTTTTTCTTTAAAAAAAATAGATAACTTTTCATGTCTAAAGATTTTACTGTCCATAATCTGAGTAGCAGAATTATTATTATATATACATATATTATCCTCCATAAAACGTATAGCATGTGACAATAACCTCCACTGTCTGATTTCCTATCAAATTTTATTTCTTGATATAAGAATTACTAGAAAATTATATCTACTAGACATTGCCAAAATAACATTGTTACAAAAAAAATTCTTTAGCGTGTTTTTTTTTTTTAGATATTTCAGGGTTCTAAAAGTAAAGTTTTATTTACATGATTCTCAGATTTTTTAAAATTGTACTTCAATCTGAGACTGAGAACTCTTTGATTAAAAGAAGGAAAAAAAGTAACAGGTTTCCTCTCTTCACTGCCATTTTCCCAACAGTCTTGATATGAACTATCATAAGTCAAATTTATTTCACTGCAAAGCCATCTCAAAAATACCACACCACATGCCTCTAAATCTAGGTATTTTTTTCTTAGGGGACACAAAGCAATGCTTCATGCATTTATCAAAATAGTCTCAACTTCAGCAATACTCCTGGTTATTGGCTCATAAAACCCTGTGTTACTGGTAGATGTTTGAAGACATCCTCCTCAACTGTTTTGTCTCTCAGACCATTCAGACCACAAGACAGTTTCAGAATTTAAGGAGCTGGCTCTCGTCCCTTTGTAAATTCATTCTTTCTCCATAAATTCGCCTGGTAGTCTAGACAGGCTCCAGAGGGGCTGAAGCAATCTTTGTGCTCATGTTTTCAGCATTTCTTTCTTTTCAAGAGCAGTTCTGGTGTTTCCAGCTTTTGCTTTGTTTCTCTAAGTTTGCTTCTGAGATAAGCTATTTGCCTTATCTTATGAAGTATGTTCCCAAGAAGTCTTATACAAACTGAGTCATATTTTAAATTTCTCAAGTTCTCTGTGTAGTAACTCCTACATGTCATCTTCTAAAGAAAAGTATCCTTGTAAAATAAATAATTACTCCCTCCTCTTCCACTGAGGATGATCATAGGCCAGATTGATTTTTACAAGAATATTGAAGTTTCATTTATTAAGGTTCAGTGTTTTTTTTCTTTTTATTGATTCTTTTTAATTATGTATAACATCAGGATTTATTTTGACATAATTATAAAAGCATGGAATATAATTGGTTCTAATTCAGTTTCCTGTACCTCTTCTTCTCCCCCCCCCCACCCCGTTCCCTTCCCGCTGATCTTTCTGCTATTCACTTATAGGGGTTTTTATTAATGTCTTTACACAATGGTGAGATTCACTGTGGTGTATTCATGTATGTACATAGGAAAGTTAGCTCAGAGTCTTTCCACTGTTCTTCCTCACACTGTCCCTCCTCCCTCCCCTTCCTCTCTCTCTCCCCCACCTTATTTTGGACTAGTTTCCTCATATCAGGGGAAACATGAGACCTTTGACTTTTGGGGTCTGGCTTATTTCACTTAGCATGATGGTCTCCAGTTCCATCCATTTACCATCAAATGCCATAATTTCATTCTTTTCTATGGCTGAATAATGACTGACTTTAAAATACCTAAAAGACTGAATTTTTTTTTTTAAATCCTCTTGTTAGCTTCAGTTTTCTACCTTGAGTTTTTGAAGAGGAAATTAGCCATTTTGCATAGTTAAATTTATCAATGCCTGTATTCATTAGCTGTGATAATGAGTGGGAAATGAGTTCTCCACATTGTTCGTTTTGGTTTCTTTACTAGAAGTAGAAGTAGGTGTGTATGTGTTTGTGTGTCCACTGTGAAATTACGGTCTCCAGTCAAAACAGTAAAGCTGTGGGCTGGGGCTGGGGCTCAGTGGCAGAGCGCTTGCCTCGAATGTGTGAGGCACTGGGTTCGATCCTCAGCACCACATAAAAATAAATAAAATAAAGACATTGTGTCCATGTATAACTAAAAAAAAAAATTAAAAAAAAAAAACAGTAAAGCTGTGCTGTGCTATGACTCTGGCGATATTGAAAATAGGACCAGGAGAAGTGAAGACAAACATGATAGTAGAAGTGACAATATGAATTCTGAAGAATTTTTTCCAAAATATGTGTGAATATTTGATTAAGCTATGAAGTGCAGCTTAGTACTATAATTTAGCACAAAAGAAAATAGCTGACCTGTCAGGCAGTTTTAATTCCAATAACTCGTTAGCTTCTGTGCACGGACTTATTAATTTTCCCCTCAAGTGCAAATGAGACCAGTGTGCAACAGATGGGAAACGTGTGCATGACCAAAAGGCTTTCTGTGGTTGTGGGTCAAGGTGAACACACTGCTCTACGTGGGCACAGGCCATTTCCAGTTGTGGCTTAACTCATCAGGGTTCGCTCTTCACATGCCACTACTTGAGAATTCCGATGTTCTTATTTTGGTCCTCCAACATAATCTGGGCTCCATTTTGTCATTGTTTTGCCTTATCTTTAATTCTTTCCTAATTTTAATTGAACCTAGAAAACTTGAATTCTAAAAAACAAATGCCCATTTCTTAAGGGAATAACGTCTATCTATTAAAAAGAATACAAGTGGGGCTGGGGTTGTGGCTCAGTGGTACAGCGCTCGCCTCGCACGTTCGAGATCCTGGGTTCGATCCTCAGCACCACATACAAAAATAAGCAACTAGTGAAACAAAGCTGTTGTGTCCAACTACAACTAAAAGAAAAAGAAAGAAAAAGAAAACAAGTTCAGCTTATGATTCACAAATGCCAATCACACTTCTAACAAATGATGAGTAGCCTCATTTGGCTAGGTCTGCCAGCTGGAGTATTTCAGGAGAGCACAGAGTTTCCAGCTCTCAAAACTATCATAGAATTTGCAGGGAAATGGATGGCACTAGAGCAGATTATGCTTAGTGAAGCTAGCCAATCCCTAAAAAACAAATACCAAATGTCTTCTTTGATATAATGAGAGCAACTATGAACAGAGTAGGGAGGAAGAGCAGGAAGAAAAGATTAACTTTAAGCAGAGACATGAGATGGGAGGGAAAGAGAGAGAAAAGGGAAATTGCATGGAAATGAAGGGAGACCCTCATTGCTATACAAAATTACATATAAGAGGTTGTGAGGGGAATGGGAAAATTAACAAGAAGAGAAATGAATTACAGTAGATGGGGTAGAGAGAGAAGATGTGAGGGAAGGGGAGGGGGATAGCAGGGGATAGGAAAGGTAGCAGAATACAACAGTCACTAATATGGCAGTATGTAAAAATGTGGATGTATAACCAACGTGATTCTGCAATCTGCATTTGGGGTAAAATTGGGAGTTCATAACCCACTTCAATCTAATGTATGAAATATGATATGTCAAGAGCTTTGTAATGTTGTGAACAACCAATAAAAAAATAAAATAAAATAAATCAAAACTATCTTGGATTCAAATCCTCCCTCTGCCTCTAATCATGCTGTGTGCACTTGAGCAAGCTACTATAAATGCTTACTCGTTTATGAAATAGGAGTGATAATAGAGTAAGAATTATATAAAATCTGATCTCTTGGTCTCAAGCCTTGCACATAGGAAGCACTCTATCAACACTGTTATTAGTCACTGGCTGTTAGAGGAGCAAAGTGAGAAGGGATCCCCTCTACCAACTAGTTATCTCTGTTTCTCTTCAGAATGCCTCAAAGCCATCCTGAGCTTTGCTACATAGTTCTAAATGGCCAAACCAGTTGGCATTACCCAAATTTTTCAAAATTTCTTTTATCTACATAGTTTTATATCTCGTTTAACTTCTTTCCTCATATATACCTTTTACTTTAATTTTATCATCTATTTGTATCCCATATAATCACAGCTGTTTATTTATTTTACCCTCTGACCATGTTGAATAACTAATACTGAACATAGAAGATTCCATTTCTAAACTTATTTTAAACCAATAGGTATAGATGTTTTATTGTGCCTGTTTGCTCTTTGAAATCTTTCTGATGTATTCCTTCTCTGGGTTTCTTCCATTTCTTGAATCTATTATTCCTTTCAGTGTTTTTCTGCATGAATTCCATATGTCTGTCTTAAGCAACTCAGTGAGTGCCCTAATTATATGTCAAGTGCATGGCCCTGCATAAGAGGGAGGCTTTGTCTACCTCCTTCCTGCCTCTAAATCCCCAGTGACCCAACAGTACTTCCCTGTGCTTCTTGATATATCAATATTTTTGTGTGGAATCTCAGTGTTGCAAGGCAGAGCTATAGGTGACATGGGTCTACTGCTGGGGGACTTGGAGGGAGTTTCCTTTCTGCTTCCACAGTGAGAAAGGTGTGTCTCCAGATGCTGCAGTTTATAAGAATTCCAATTAGTCCGCCTATGGAGTGCACTATTGCCAGCAGTCTAGGAGGCCAATAATGCTGGAATTCTTTAGAGTCAAACATATTTGAACTCACGGAGAGCTCAGAAGTAAGGGACTCTCCATGACCTCAGGCAAGTATTTAACTTCTTTAAGCCTTTCAAGCTTTTTGTGAAGATCAAATAACAAGCTAGGTCAAAGCCATGGCCCAGTACCTGGCACAAAGTAAGCAGCATATCATGACATAAACATTAGGCACTGTTCATCATTCTTACCACCCCTGTCCATTCTCACTCCACATCTGTGAGCCTTCCCCTGGTTCCCATTAGACACATCAGTTTTATGCTGTGTTCATTTAAAGATCAAACGGGCTGGGGATATAGAGGAAAGAATGCATGTGTAGCATCCCAATACCAAAAAAAAAAAAAAAAGTTCTAGAAAAATACTTGTTTTAAAGTAATTATTTTTGAAAGACAGGATATATCGGCATCTGCCAAAAATTTAAATGTGCCCTTTGGTCCTCCATGACCTCTTCTAGAAATCTTTTTCAAAGAAATATTTGCACATTGGGTATTTGTGGTACTATAATAATGGAAAATTGAAAAGAGATTTAATGTCTGTCATTATCAGAGATGAGATTCCCCAGGAAAGAGATTCTGAAATGGGAATTCGGTTCTTAGTGGTGGAGATTTTAATAAAGGTGCCCTTAGGACCCATGACTATGGGGAAGTGAAGGACATAGGACTTAGCAGAGTTGAGAACCACAGGGACTGCTGCTGGGTAGCAGGCATGACCTTGGCCTAGGAAAATCTCCTGGGCTGAGAGCAGTGTTCAGAGAATAATTCAGCTCAAGAATATCGGCTGCCAACTCTTTGGTGGAAGATGGAGTGCCTCAGCCTAAAATGATACTCAGCACAGCATCCACTGTGACAATGGGTACTTATGGTATCTCTGTACTGGGTAACACTATGCAGCTGTTAAGACTTAAGTGAACCATAATTCAGTGACAAAACAGACCATCAAAAATATAGCAGCATATTCACATTCATGTTTAAAATGCTGTGCACTAGGGATATTTCAATGTATACATTTGTGTGTGTAATATATATATATATATATATATATGTATGTATATAACTAGAAAGGAGTCAAAACATTAACAGTAATTGTCTCTGATGTAGGAACAGCAGGGGGCAGAGGAGAAGGAAGAGATAGATTTATTTCTGTATTTTATTTTATCCACCTATCTAAAGCCAGCACCAACTTGCCAGCCGTGCAAGTGCACCATCTTCAGACAGGATCCCTCAGTCCTTTGTGTTACTTGAATTATTTAGAAGAAAAATATATTCAGAACCTTTTTCATGTGCTTAACCAATTCTCACTGTAAATTCTTATTGAAGATGTTGTAAAATGGGATTCCTCCAGAGTGGAACTAGGTCTTCTAAAAGGCCGATTTCTCTAACCAGAACTTCTAAGACAGTGTAATTATATAGATTCAAAAAAGGAGCCCACAGGAAAAACAGTCATGCTTTTCACTTCCTGACTCTCTTTTGCTTTCTGAAGGTTGCCCCAAAATAAATACCAGTCACCCACCTTTTGATAGAGACTACATTCTAGTCACTAATTTTTCAACTTACTGGGAATTTTCTATTTATAACCTCTTTTCCACAATAAACTAAGGCAATATATATAGGGAAAAGATGCCATCTTAAATAACACTATGTAGCAAAGAGAAAACGGATTTGATTTCCACATCCTGCTTGTTTATACTGATGATCGCCCATCACCTGTTCTCTGTGCTCCTATTCCCCCCAGCTCCCACCCCACAGGTACAATTGCCAGATCGTCCTGATGTTGTCTCCTTAGTGTTTTTTGGATGTAACCCTTTCCTGGCTCTACTGTCCCTGCCCCAGTTCCACCCCTCATCATTCTTTTGTGGATTCTCAGAACAGCTTCCACTCGTGGCCCTAAACTCCATGCTTCACAAAACATCCAGGGTGATTTTTTTTTTTTTTATAAATGAGCATCGTTCCCTCCCTCCCTAACTGTGAATCCTGTGGTGATGCTCTTCACCTTTTAGGGTAAAGTTGGCTGGTCATCTTTGGCACCTACCTGCTGCCCTAGCCTCATCCCCTCCTTTTCCTCTACTTAATTTCTTTGTTCAATCCACGACACATAGATTCTTTCCCCTTACAGAAGGGGTCTTGCTGTTTCATTCTTGTGATCCTTCAAAATGCTTTTTTCTCTGCCTAGTTCCATCTCTTCCGTGGACCGGTGTCTTGAGGTGCTTCAACACGTGGCTTCCTTGTTTCCACCTCAGAAAAGCCTTTCCCAACCCATAGCGGACGTAGGTGTTCCTCATCGGGATTCTTGTAACATGCGGTGGGTTCCGCCACCATGGCGCTCATTAGAACCACACTGTACGGTTTGTCCTCCCAATTAAGCTGCAGTCCAGCAGCTCTAGCTTCCTAATTATCAGTGCTTTGCACATTGCTCCTAATCATTATTTGGATTAGATGGATCAAATGAAAATCTTAATTCAACGGGCTATTGAGAAATTTAGTACACATGACCTCTTCTGTCCTTTCCATTATGTTTGGTTTTCATTAAAGTGTATCTGCATCAGATAGAGTTCTGTGTGCTTTGTCCTGGTGTCACAACGTTCCACTTTGAACAGGAAGAATCATTTTCCTTCATTGACTAATACATGGCAAAAGGAGGAGGCTGAAACCAGCCAAAGGGGCAAGGAGTGTCAGTACACGTGATTCAAGCCAGTGTGGCATGTAAAATTGTGAGAGAGAATGAACTATCAGGATTTCTAGCCAGGCTGCCTTACAGACTATGCTGTGTTCTTGTTTTTAGGAACTATCCCTTCGACATAGTGACATTGTTAAACCTCGTTCTATTCAAGGCTTCTGACACCAACAGAGAGATTTATGAAATCTCCATGCAGCTCATGCAGGCACGTATCATTTTTCTGGCATAGAAAATTTTTATCCTTGAGGATAGAACATGTTTGTTTCTGTGAATCACTGGTGGATGTAAAGAGTGAAAATATATATATATATATACATATATATATATATATATATATATATATATATATAATGTTATGTAAACATCATAATTAACTGATAGCTTCACCTTTAATCCTGTCTTCAGATAGGCATTAGTCAGTTGTTACAACTTTTATTAAATGCTCCTGAGATGTCCAGCTAATGCTTTTCTCATACTGTTTCTTAAACTTTCTTTTTATAGATTCTTGAAGCAAAGCTTTTTGTATACTCTAAGAAAGTCTCTGAACAAAGACCCGGCAGTATTCTGTACGGAACGCACGGACCATTGCCCCCCCTATACAGTGTGTCACTCACCCTCCTGTCCTCCGAACTGGCCAGGATGTACCCCGAGCTCACTCTTCCACTGTTCTCAGGTACTGTGCAACAGTCTAGAGTGACATGTGATCCTTTCTTCTGTTCTAATTCTAGGGTAATTTTATCATCAATATTATTGATGCTAAATTTGTAGATCAGAATTGCTTTAGGCCAAATCCAGCTATATATAAAAATAAATTCTAGAATTTTTTAAACATAATTATCTGTAAAACAATATAGTTATAAATGTACACACATGACAAATGCAAAGATGCTCAGATTGTTTTTAAAAAACTTCTACATGCATTATATATGTGCATTTCCCAAAGAAATTAAATATAGGCAGTATAACGTATAATACCTACAGTCACTTTTAATTGCTGTGAGATGTTTGTTGGTAGTAGTGATAGTGGTGGTGTTTTGAAGCTAGCATGTTCTACATTCAAAAGTTGAGGGGCTAGGGTTGTGGCTCAGCTTGGTAGAGCACTCATCTAGCACATGTGCAGCACTGGGTTCGATCCTCAGCACCACATTAAAAAATAAATAAATACATAAAGGTATTGTGTCCAACTACAACTAAATATATATATATATATATATATTTGCATATATATATATATATATGTATATTTTTTTTAAGTTGAGAGTTTAATTTTTGGCACTTTTTTAAAGTTACATATGACACTAGAATGTATTTTGGCAGAATATACATATATAAAGTATAACTTATTCAATTAGGTTTCTGCTCTTGTCGTTGTACGTGATGTGGAGTTACCCTAGCCATGTATACAAACACAAGGCTAGGAAAGTTATGACCAATTAATTCTAATATCTTTTCTATTCCCCTGCCCACTCTTGTCCCTCTGTTACCCTTTGTCTAGTCCAGTCTATTTCTATTCTTCCCCTCCCCAGCCTCCCTTGTTTTGGGTTAGCATCCACAAATCAGGGAGAACATTTGGGCTTTAGTTTTAGGGCATTGGCTTATTTCACTTAGCATGATATTCTCTAGTTCCATCCATTCACTGACACATGCAATAATTTCACATTCATTCATTGGAGGATAACTAGGTTGTTTCCATAGCTTGGCTATTGTGAGTTGAGCTGCTGTGTACATGGATGTGGCTCTTTTTGAGTCTTTTGGGTAGAGACTGAGGAGTGATATAGCTGAGTCAAATGGTAGTTCTATTCCAAGTTTTCTAAGGAATCTCCATGCTACTTTCCACAGAGTTGCATCAGTTTGCAGTCCCACCAGCATTGTATGAGAGTACCTTTCTCCCCACATCCTCCCCAACATTTATTGTTGCTTGTATTCTTTATAATTGCCATTCTAACTGAAGTGAGATGGAATCTCAGTCTAGTTTTAATTTGCATTTCTCTAATTGCTAGAGATGTTGGATATCTTTTCATATATTTTTTGACCATTTGTATTTCTTCTGTTCAGTTCCTTTGACTTTGGGCACATTTTTATAAGCAATCTTCACAAATAACTTTTATGAGAGTTCAAGAATTGCATTTGCCAGTTCACTTTTTGCCTAAGCTCACGTGACACCTTGACGAGAGGCAACGCTCACATTCATCCTTCTTTTACACCTGCATCTCCACTGCCTTGGTGCAGCCCCTCCTCGGTCCTCTCCTCACTCTACACCCCCGGGTCCAGCGCCTCCTTCATGCTCCACTATGCGAATCTAGATTTATACAGCATTTCTCAACTCACACTTCTCTGCCCAGTCGTCCTAAAGATAGTTGCTGTAAGAGACCGTTTCCATCTGTTGAACGGTGAACCTGTGCCAGGCTGTGTCCTAGGCACTGTATTTATCACTTCATCTTTACAACCACTAGTGTAATGGAGTAGTTAAACAGAGGCTCTGGAGTTGGATCCCCTGGCCCTGCCATTCCCTAGCTAGTTGGCCTTGGGCAAGTCACAGAACCTCTAAACTCTGCTTCCTTATCTGAAATACTAAGAACTACATGGTAGGGTGTGCGGTTTAAAATAAGCTAATGAAAACCAGGTAACTGGCCTAGCCCTAGCTGGCATTGTCACCCCCCACCACCACTATCATCATTCTTGTTTTACAGGGGAAAACTAATACTTAAAAGATTAAAATACCGGGCTGGAGATGTGGCTCAAACGGTAATGCGCTCGCCTGGCATGCCTGCAGCCCGGGTTCAATCCTCAGCACCACATTACAAACAAAGATGTTGTGTCCTCCGAAAACTAAAAAATAAAATATTAAAATTAAAAAAAAAAAAGATTAAAATAGGGCTGGGGCTGGGGCTCCGGGGTAGAGCGCTTGCCTAGCACATGCGAGGCTCTGGGTTCTATCCTCTGCACCACATATAAATAAATAAAATAAAGGTATGTGTCCAACTACAACTACAGAATAAATATTTTTAAAAAGAGATTAAAATAATTTGCTCAGGATGATATAGGTAGAAAATTGCCAACACATAATTAAATCTAGTTCTGTCTTCCTCCAAAGTCAGGGCTATAAATCGCTATTTTAGAAAACCACCTTCTCCTAACACTTGCTTTTCACCTTTCCGTCCAAGAACGCATCTACTCTCACTTCACCTTTGACCAACACGTCAGGCCCTCTCTGAAGTCCTTGCTTCTACGTATGCTTTTTCCTTCTCTAAGAATAGAATGGGCATCCTCCCTCTCTCCCTAACTTCCAGAATTCCTTAAAACCTAACTTATAATCTACCTCTTCAGTGCACGCCTCACCATCATTTCCTTGAGGTAGAGTTAGTCACACCTTGTCTAGTACCTGAAACAGTGGAAGACTCAACAAAAACTTACTAAGCCTACTAAATTTATCTAGTAAATAAACTCTCTTGTCAGAAAACTACAGTTTATTTTGATCCACTGCAGCCAGGATTGGAGCAATGCCTGGCCTGTGTGCTGTGTGCACTCTTGTCTGGGTCCTGGGATTACAGAGGAACATAAAGCAGTCTCTCCCATGGAAAGTGCAGTCTAGTAATAAAGATAGACGTGCAGTCGTGATTATGACACGGTGTGGCAAATGCAGGCTTATTCAAGAGTATGCTCAATGTCTGAGGTGGAGGTGGAAGCTGTGGGAGGCATCAGTGGTCGGGCCAGCAGTATCAGGAAAGACTTCCCAGAGGCGCAGATGTCTGAGCTTCAGTTTGAAAGAACTGTGCAAAGCAGACAGTAGTCGATGGGCACCACAGAGACGAACAGTGTATGGTTTGGCTTACAGCAATAAGACAGCGTGATGCATTTGGGAGGTCATGTAGAGGTCAGTGTGGCTAACAATGTGCAGAAAAGGGAAAAAGCTAGACACGGCCTTAGGCAGAGGAGGAGGCAGGAGCCAAGTCCTCAAAGGCTTTATATTATCCGCTGAGGAGTTTGAAGGCCCACCTTCTCTGGACTCCCCCAGAGCCCTTTGAACAGAGAGGGCATCCAAGCCAGCTGCTCAGGTTCTGAAAGCCACTGATGAGTTTCAAACAAGAAGAGGGCTTGACAAGATCAGCATGCGTTTCAGAAAGACAAGCTGTGGTGTGGAGGGTGGATTAGAAAGCGTCCAATCAGAAATGATGCCAGTCACCCTAGGAGGAAATGAAACATGTAAGGGCCTGAGCTAAGACAGGCCCGTGAGAGTGCAGGGAGAGCCTGGCATGAGGCCTGTGCCCACCCTCCCAGGGAGCCAGTACGGGAGGGTCTCAAGGTTTAGGACAAGGCAGAGATCATGAGTACAACCTGGGATGTTGGGTGTAGGCCGCTGCCAGGCGTCCCCAGGTATGCGCAGGTTGGAGTCAGGAGAAGGCAGCACCAGTAACTCTTGGAAGGCAGAAGGGCTGGAGCCAAGAGCACAGCTGAGATCAGGAAAGGAGAGAGCATGGAGTGAAAGGAAGGACCTGGCTTTTGCAGATTGGGCAAGGGGCAGAGAGGAATGGAGGTAAGTTCAGAGAAGACAGAAAATACCTAGGGGGTGAGTTTCATGGAAACCTAAGAAATGAGGATTTAGGAAGAAGGAATGAACCGTCCACAGCCTCCAACAGCATAGAGATCACAGAAGATGAGGTCTAAAAGCCATCTTCAGTCTGGCAGGCTGGCACGGACCTGAAATCTCAGGGACTAGGAAGCTTGAAGCAGGAGGATGGCAAGTTCAAGGCCAGCCTCCAAAACTTAGCAAGCCCCTGTCTCAAAAAGAAAAATAAATTTTTAAAAAAAGAACTAGGGCTATAGCTCAGTGATAAAGTGTTCCTGGGTTCAATTCCCAGTACCAAAAAATAAAAAGGATAAGCCCTCAGGGCTTCATGATTCATTGGTAACTGTGGATAGTTCCCATGGGAGGTGGCAGCAGGAACCAGACTGCAGTGGTGTGTGGCTGAGAAAAGGGAAAACAGAGACTGGAGCCAGGGTGGGATGCAGTAACAAGAGGGCGGGTGTTAAGGATGAGAAGAAGAAGCTGGTAAAGTAGGAGACGGTGACAGATAATGAGGGACCAGCATGCCTACATTTTCTTCATGAATTTGGCTATTTGATTTATGAAGAATTTTCGAAAATAACATGAAAAAACTAAGAGGGCACAACAGATTCCTCTTGTCTTTACTCCCAGTACTATTATAAACCCTGTGGTGCAGTCCTGATTGTAATTTCAGGTGACCTAATTATTCATAAGCAGCTAGACCCCTCCCAGGTTCCTCCCAGAGGAGCCGGGAAACACGCATACCATCCCACTGACATCACTACACATTTTATTTAGATTGTTTTGGGAGGAATAACTAAGGACTTGTTCCCATGGCTGTGGCATTTTTTTTTCTTTTCAAAAACTTGTCTACAACCCAGGTGCTGATCTAGACTGTGAATACCGCAGACTTCCCTACCCTCTTGGACTCTGTGTCTGCAGACAAAATGCAATAAAGATGATAAATAAGCAGATTATGTATTATGTTAGAAGGCCATGCTTGCGGCTAAAAGTCTGTAGACTTTTATACCCTGTAAAAAAGATCGGTTTAGGACTGGGGTTGTGGCTCAGTGGAAGAGCTCTCACCTAGCACGTGCAAGGCCCTGGGTTCGATCCTCAGCACCACATAAAAATAAATAAATAAAATAAAGGTATTGTGTCCAACTACAACTGAAAAATAAATTTTAAAAAAAGATAGGTGTAAAGATAGATATTTTTTAATTGCTATGCACCTTGGTACATGTCTGTAATCCCAGCTACTCAGGAAGCTGAGGCAGGAGGATCACAAGCCAGCCTCCTGAGGCCAGCCTCAGCAACTTGGAGGCCTTCAATAAATAAATAAATAAATTATAAATAAATAAGTCCAAATACAAAAATAAAATATGTATTTTTCAATGATACTTTTTCTCTGATCGGATTTTTTCCCCTCTCCAAAATACCGGTCTTTTCTAGTGGAGCTTAAGTAGTTCTGCCATAAAACTGTCCTGAATCTTTGCAACCAGCTGTCATTTTCCTCCACTAAACCCTCAAAGTTTAGTGCCTTTCTGAAGTCATTTGTCACTTTCTCCCTTGCCATAGAGTTACTTGCTGGCATAGTATCAGAGTCTCCTTCCCGGGATCAGGAACCATGATTCTAGTCTTGGCAATCTCCATCATGCCTAGCATGGAGGCTCATACTTGAAAATGCCCAGTACATGGGAATAAAGGAACACACTCGTTGGATAAGACTCTAAGTCTGTATCGTCATAGTCAATAGCATCAGATGTGATACCTAAGCTTGAAACTAAGGATGTTTTGGATTTTTTTTGGCGCGGGGGGGGGGGGTAGGTACTGGACATGAAACTCAGGAACACTTGACTACTGAGCCACATCCCCAGCCCTATTTTTGTATTTTATTTAGAGACAGGCTCTCACAGAGTTGCTTAGCACCTCCTTGCTGAGGCTGGCTTTGAACTCACCATCCTCCCGCCTCAGCCTCCAGAACCGCTGGGATTACAGGCATGCGCCACCACACCCAGTCATTTTGAGATTTTAATCCATATAAAACAGCAGCTTTGTGCTGTCTGATTATTGTGGCACATTATTCTTCTTCAAAATGGAAAATAATAATTTTAGTTGGAGGAAAAGGGCCAAGTCAATTAGAGTTGCAATTTGAGGGATCTAGTGTGTTATCTTGGTGTCATTCCTGGCATCTGTGTCGTTCCGTTCAGCAGTCATGAGCGCTGCTGGCGAGGTTGTGTCACACTGGATCACAGCACTTGCACAAGACCAGGCTTGCCAGCTTCCTCCTTTGGATAAAGCTATTTCTTGGAGACAAGCGGAGCCTCGTACATAAACGCAAAGCTGTGCTTCTTTCTCTGTGGACTGCTTATTCAGATTATAACATTAAATGCTGCCAGCAGTGAAACAGTGCAGACATGTCAACAGAGAGAATGATGGGGAAGTGGCCCAGCTGGATGAGGAGCTTTTGACCTTGGTGCACCTTGTTCCCAAGGTGAAGTGCAGCCCTTGTCAGACACCTTCCATGCTCTGGGCATTTTTCAGGTAGACTCCCCAAGCTGGGTTTCTTCCTCTTGGGGGTCCACATCTCACTTTTTAACAATTGATGTTTCATAGAAGACACTTTGTAAATCACTGGGTTATTGGAAAGAGAATGATCACTGTCAGAATAACCCTAATCACCACTGGTCAGGGGCCTGCTGGTGTCAGGCACTGTGCTGAGCCGGCTATATATGTGATGAGTGTATCTTCTAGTCTTCACAACAGTCCAGTGTGTGCAAGGGGGGCCCCGTTGTACACATGAGTAAACTGGAGAGCGGAGAGGTTGGATTACTAGCCGAGAGTCACGGGCGGCTATTAACGCAATGGAACTAGAACCCAAATACACATCCTTCTGCCTCCAGGTCCCTTGTTTGTCCAAGGGACAAATAAGCCCTCTTCCACTAGCAGTGTTCTTGAACTCCTGAGGCCTCCCATCTCACTCCATTTTTACCAAGCCTGTCCTTTCCCCATGGTGCAGTGCCACTTTCCCACACAGAGCAACAGACATGAAATGACAGGTGTGAGAACAAGCTTTGTTGTTTTTTTTTCATTTTTGTCACGTTGGGGAGCTATTGTATGTGCACATGTTTTCAGTAAATGGAAAGCATTGTTTAATCATTAAGATGGTGTTCATATTTTAATTTGTTTGGTGGAATAATAACATAACAGCTCTCCACCGCAATTCTCTTTAGAGGTAAGCCAGCGGTTCCCCACAACACACCCGAACGGGCGTCAGATCATGCTCACCTACCTGCTGCCCTGGCTGCACAACATCGAGCTGGTGGACAGCAGGCTCCTCCTCCCTGGGTCAAGCCCCAGCAGCCCCGAGGACGAAGTCAAGGACCGAGAAGGAGAAGTGACAGCCCCTCATGGGCTGAAAGGGAATGGCTGGGGCTCTCCAGAAGCCACATCACTGGTCCTCAATAACCTCATGTACATGACAGCCAAGGTAAACTCAAGTCACATGGCTCCATCTTCAGAAAAAGCAAACCCTTGTGCAAACCTATTTATCCTTTAAAAATCACACAGAAGGAATGGACAGTGGTGCTGGCCACACAAGAGCATAAATGATGTCACTAAACTCCACACATAAAAATGATACATTGAGGGCAGGGGAAGATAGCTTTGTGGTAGAGAGTTTTCCTAACATATGGGAAGCCCTGGGTTCAGTCCCCAGCATCACACACACAAAAACCAAGGTTATAATGGCAAACTTTATATTTTACTGCAATTGAAAAAATAATAAGAAGCCTAACATTTTTTAAAGTTGATGTCCATAGGTATTGGAGGTGAATGATTTCTGCATTATCAATTTCTCTCCCCTGGAAAACAAATGACATCTTTCTGATAAACAGCCGTTTCCCTTTCTTACTATTTTTGAGATGGCCATGACCTTCAAAACCACTTTGCCTCAAATGTTCTTCCCACGTCACGAGGGCTGTTTCTTATTTTGTTTGTTACAGTACGGAGATGAAGTTCCTGGGCCAGAAATGGAAAATGCCTGGAATGCGCTCGCCAACAACGAGAAATGGAGCAACAACCTGAGGATCACACTGCAGTTCCTGATCAGCCTGTGCGGGGTTAGCAGTGACACGGTTCTCCTACCCTATGTAAGTGTGTCTCGGGCTCTCGGGAGGCATCATTGCTGCTGGGGCTTCCGTGTACAATTTGCGAGCCAAAATGTGCTCCCGGCTCCAACTAAAATAGAAATGTGCAGTTTTGCCCGTCACACTCATCTCCTGAGAGCTCTTCCAGATACTGCATGAAAGTTCCTTTAGCCCCCAAGACACAGGCCACACGTGCCAGTGACAACTGTCAAGCCCTCACTCTAAGCCTTGGGACACAGACCTGTGAATTAAGGAGCAAATATTTTTCTAACAGTTACCAAAAGCTGCCTTCTACAGACATTAGTGCCAGCATGTGAGAGACACTGGGTGCTCTCAAAACAGAATTAAAATACAGAGAATCCTGGTTTTTCTCTTCAAATTCAGGTGGTAGGAGAGAGAAACAAGTAAAGCTGTCTGATACTTGCTATTTATATCAGAAGGAGATGGGATCAACAGAAGGACAGCATTTTAAAATGCAAGCTCACTCGGCATTTCCATACCAGTTGCTTTTGCAAAAGAGTTGATTTCTCCCTGCAGTTTGACTCATATAAGCCTCGTAACAGCACACTCGCTTCAGGCTGGACCATGAGGTCTACAGCAATGCAGAGCATTGAATCCAGAGATATTTTTAAGATTTTAAACTACACTGGGCATGGTGGCACTCGCCTATAATCCTAGCCATTCTGGAGCCTGATGCAGGAGGATTGCAAATTCAAGGCCAGCTAAAAGTCATTTGTTTCTAGGGGAGAGAAAAATAGAAAGGGACCGGATTCCTTTTTAAACAAAAATAGCTAGCAGTTCCCCCCACACACACACACAGTTTGTATAAATAAAATTCTTTCTGAAGATAGGACCTTTGATGACAAGTTGGAAGCTTAGATTGAATCAATGTGCCCAGAGGGTAACTTTAAAAAATTAAACCATTAGAAAAGGTAAGGCCTTCAACACACACAGTCCTAATAGCCCACGTGGCAAGGTGAATTCTAACCCCACCTGGATTAGCCTAGGAGAGCACCAAGATTACCCTGGGGCTGATGGCACCCGGATGGTGGCGTGGGTTACCAGCCTGCAATTTTTGTGGACTAGGTTCTGGAAAGCATCTCTTGTTTCTTTTCTTCCTCTCAGATTAAAAAGGTGGCCATATACCTATGCCGCAATAACACCATTCAAACCATGGAAGAACTTCTTTTTGAGCTGCAGCAGACTGAGCCCGTGAACCCCATTGTCCAGCACTGTGACAACCCGCCCTTCTACCGCTTCACCGCCAGCAGCAAGGCCTCCGCAGCCGCTTCCGGTAAGGACCAGGGACCTGGGCCGACTTCTTGTCCTGGGTCTCTGGAATTTTCTTTTGGCGGAGCCTTAAAAGTGTGTGAATATGTATCTGTGGCTTTTTCTTATTCCTGTATATACATTCACTTAAGAGACTTGAAAATAGCTTTTTACTTTACGCTGATTTCAAGAAGAGCCCTGAAATCACTGAGGAGTCTCTTCTGGACCTTCCTATTTGTATCTATGGGATTCCTGTTGTTAACCTTGTCCCAGGACTGACTAAAACGCCTACAACAGTACAGGTTGTGCAAACCTAATCCCAAAATCCAAAACACTATTCAATCTGAAACGTTTTGAGCACTGACCTGATGCCACAGGTCCAATGGTTGAATGTACATGAACTTTGTTTCTGACATAAAATTATTTAAAATGTATGAAATTAGGCTGTGTGCATAAGATGTATGAAGCATGAATGAATTTCATGTTTAGACTGGAGCTCTATCCCCACCATATCTCACTGCATGTATGCAAATATTCTAAAATCTTTTAAAAATCCAAATTTGGAAATAATTCTGGTTCCAAGCATTTTTGATAAAGATACTCAACCTGTATTATCGCTTTCAGTAATAGGTATCAGCATCATTTCATTAAACACATGCCTTCCTCCTCCCCAGTGGCCCATTCCCTCTCTTTGCCCTCTTTGCTGCCAGAGCAGTTCTTGCAGAGAAGTGTCAGCTTAGGAATCAGAAGCTCTGGCTACTTGAACTTGCTTTCCTAGCATTGGTCAAATAACTCCAGAAACACTAAAACAACTTACAGCAGGGCCAGCTGCTATAAATAAGCTCATTTCCAAGTGGCCAGGAGAATAGGTTCCAAGAATGTTGCAGCCTCACTTTACAAGGGAGTTAAGGAATCTGGTTTGACCATAACAGATGTCTAGGATTCTCCTGTTTCAGTGGTGCCCGCTTAAAAGGTTGTTTAGAATGTCTGAGATTGTACAAAAGATGTGAGGAATCTTGCAAACAGGGATTTTTACAGGAAATCCGTTCCTAAAATTAACCGAGACTTGAGCTTGACTCCTCTGCATGTGTCTTTTTCTAAGCGTCTTTCTTCTAATCCCATCTACAGGAACCACCTCCAGCAGCAATACAGTGGTCGCTGGCCAGGACAGTTTCCCAGATGCCGAGGAGAGCAAGATATTGAAAGAATCTGATGAAAGGTTGGTGCACAAATCTGGCCTAACACCCAACATAACTTTCAGCAGTAGCCGGTACAAAGGCATCAGTAACAGTTTGTGAGGTTTCCTAAATCTCACAGGCACACAAAAGTCCTCCTTTATTCTTAGAACACAGACTAACTTTCTAATTCTGTCCTGTAGATCCCTGAAGTTAACAATTTTTCCCTATACAAAGTCAGAGAACAGAAAGATAAAGAGGAGACAGTTTTGGTAGCTGATTCCCACTTACCTCAGGGCTTCATAAAAAACACCAGTCATTCTGCTAATGGGTAAAACCATCTAGAATTACAGGGGATTTGTCGTGTGAAATTTTCAAATCTGATTACTAAATAATTTCTTAGAGTAGTTGTCTTGAGGTGGGTTTTATAAAATATCATTGTATTTATCAGCTTTTTGTGACTATTAGGAAATATCGGAGGCTGACTAACTTATGAGGAAAAGAGGTTTATTTAGCTCAGGTTTGGAGGCTTTAACCCCAAACCATATGACACAGATTCCAGCAATGGCCCTGTTGGCTACATCACATTGTGGTGGGAGCATGTGTGTCTGTGTGGTCTCTGTTTCTTCTTATTCAGCTACAAGGATTCAACCATGAGAGCTCCACTGTTATTACCTTGCCTAACCTAACTATTTTCCAAGGACACTACATCATATGGGATTAAGTTTCACCCTCTTAATACCATTTACATAAGACTGGTAATTAAGTTCTTATGAGTTTAGGGGGACAAACGTATTCAAACCATAGTAGTAATCATTCTTTTACCCTTACTTTACTGTGATAACATCTCAATTGACCAAGAACCCTGTCTTTTCCTGCTAGGCAAAGTCTCCATTCCCTTCACCACCACGCTGGTGGTATTTTCGTACCTACACACTTGTCCTCAGATTGCCTGTGAAACTGCTCTGAGTAAATAAAACCTGAATTGCTCCTCCCTGCAGATTGTAAACAGCAGGGAGGGAAAACAGGATAGAGACTCCTATTAAAAAAAACAAGAACTAGGAGGACACTCATGGTGTTGAAAACTCCTTTAGCTGAGCAAGTAAAAGGTGATGAGGCAGCCCTTTCATTGAAAAATTAATAGTGAGGATGGAACACAAATTCACATTGAAGAAAATGTAAGGGATCAAATAAAGAAAATAATTCACTTCGCCCCAAATGCGCCAGGATATTTCCTGACTGTCTTCGGGATTTCACCCTGTGCCCTAGAGCAGAGGTGAAGTAGAAGCTTCTCTGTGATGGGCATCTCCCTCTCGAGTTCTGAGGGCATCCTCTCTCCCTCTCAGTCAGGCATTTACCAAGTCCCTTACTCAACTAGGAGGAGAGTGGCCTTTGGGCGGACGCTCATCTGTATGGACCTTGCTTCAGGCTAATTCCAAACCCTGTGGGTCATGAAGTATAGATCTTATCCTTCATAGTTCTCCAGTAGAAACCTGTCTTTCTCCAAAATGCATGAAAGTTTTGATATTCCATTCATCGGTGACAGAATAGAGTTCCTAATTAGCATTTTTAATCCATGTTTATTAGTACCTTCTTTGCCTCATGGTAGAAAGCACAATATTTCTCTAAAGATATCTCTACTCTATACTGGTATGTAAATTCTTAATTATTTATCATCTAGACTGAGTTTCCCATCTTAATTTTATTTTGGGTAGAAAGTTGATATACTTTAATATATTAACATCTCATTACAAAGAAAGACCTCTGTAGGTCCGGTGATCTGCATGTGAGTTGTTTTTGTTGTTGTTGTTGTTTGTGGTGGCCCTTAAAATAAAGAAGTAAGTTATCTGTATAATATCAAGATCAGAGAGTATTTTTAAGAAAGGTTGTCTAGCCTGGTGTAGTGGTGCAAGCCTATAATCCCAGCAATTTAGGAGGCTGAGGCAGGAGGATCCCAAGTTCAAAGACAGTCTCAGCAATTTAGCTAGGCCCCAATCAACTTAGCAAGAACCTACCTCAAAAAACAAACAAACAAAAAAAAAAACACAAAGAGGTAAAGCACCCCTAAGTTCTATCCCTAGTACAAAAAAAAAAAAAAAAAAAAAGTCCTGGCTAAAGCTCCACTGATATATATATATATATAATTATATGCACTAAAAATAAATAATGTTTTTTTTAAATTCTGAGAAAAGCTACAAGTTAACATTAACCTACCCTAAGGCCCCCCAATAGCCAAAGTAAAAAATAAATAAATGAATAAATAAATAAATAAAATATATATGCATATATATAAAATTTTATAACTTTCAGTATTTTGTTCATAAAAGAAACTATTCACCAAACCATTCACGAAAAATTACTAACAGAAATTATCCCAAGAAAGAGTTATCATGTATTTTACTTTTTTGGACATCAAAATTAACATGTCTTATTAAAATTGAATTTTATATCAATTTTTTAAATATACCAAAGCAATCTTCATAAATATTTTTAATGTAACCACCCTTCATAAGGGCCTATTTTATAAATTTATAGTTTTATGAGGATTTTTCATAGGGAACTAAAGAAATAAACTTTAATTATATAATTTTTTTCTGAGCTTTGTTGATATAGGGCTGGAGAATCTGTAATGCAAATTGACAGTGATTTGGTTGAGTTTTTTGGTTTGTTCTCCTGCTGGGAATCAAACCCAGGGTCTCATTCACGCTAAACGCACACTCTGTCCCTGAAGTACACCCCAGCCCCAAGTGACAATGCTAACCAGCCTTAGCATCCGTTGATATCAAGACAGCTGCCTAGGTGTTCATTTGAGCCAAGTCAGCAAGAGAAAACTCAGGGAAACATTTTATCCTTTTAGTTTTTCTCTTATCAGGCTGTGTTCACGGTATACATTTTAAGATATGAACCTTTGATGTGAAAGGATTAGTCAGTCAGCCTGGTCCTTCAAATTCCTCTATGTCCCAAATCCAAAATTCGTTTCCCCAACCCAGAAAGGCAAAGAGAAGTAGATTCCTCTCTGGGGAGTCAGGTTTTTCTTTTCTTTTGCCAAGGAGACCTTTGCTGCTCTGTGGCTTCAGTCAAGAGAACAGTCTGGAAGGGGCTTGCTCCTCCCCTTCACCCTACTTAAGGCCCCTTTAGAGCTTTCTCAATAAGAAAAAGAGAAGCATTGCCATCCACTCTTTACTTCTTCCCCGCCTGGCCCTCAGAGCAGTTCTACATCCTGCACACTGTGGGCTGTAGTTCATCAGTCGCCGAGTGCCACGGAGCTCCCCACCCAGCAGAAACCTCCAGATGTGGCATGATTTTTCCAACCTACTTTCGTCCCTTGCTGAATGGTGCCTGGGCTCAGCATCCATTTTTTATAACACCACATTTATCAGCATAAATGTGATCAAGGAACTGCTTCAGAAGGTGATACATCTGTCACTCTTCTAATTTCATAAGTACCCATCTGATTTAGACTGTTTCATGGTCTAATTCATATGAAACAAAGCAGATGTCCCAGATATTCTTTTATGGGTTCACAAAGTAATAGCACAAGCGATACGACTGTGAAGAACGTTTGAAGTCATCTAGGAGTATATGACAGCATCGGGAAGGCAAATCCTAAGAAATGAAGAAAACCAAAGTAATTAAGTCCATTACAATTCTTCACTCTAGCAAATCCAAACTATTGGTGGAATATTCCAAGGTTTTACACCTGGGAGAAGGTACATAGTTAGTGGCACATTCGGTGCATTTTCCTGAACCCTTCCTGTTTCTTCACACCCCATAAGGACAGCTACCTCCTGCCTCTTCCAGTGTTCCAGAGGGAAATAAGTGCTGATCTGTTGTCACCCAGGTTAGAACACAGGTCAGTAATGTAGACAGACTCACCTATTTTGGCAAGTATCTCCTGCTTTTTTTTAAATGTGGCCCTTTGGCTATATATGTTAAGTGGGTAGAACTTGCTATGTATTATTTAATGTTAAATAAATACAGACATACCATTTCAGACTGGGGGGTGGAGCTTTGTGGTTGAGCATTTGCCTAGCACGTGTGATGCCTTGGGTTTGATCCCCAGCACTCAAAAAAAAAAACAAAAAAAAACAGAAGAACACTTGCACACAAGTGCATACGTACCATTTTGCTCTTATTTTGCCCTTATTTCCCCTAAGCCACACCCTGGCCCTATCATCTTGGGATGATAAATATGATAAATATGATAAATATGCTATTGATTTGAATGGTTTTGTTGGTCCTTTGCCAAGACAAGGAAATTCTAGAAATCCAAGGGAGAGCATAATAACATGTTATAGCTAGAGAGTGTCTCACAGTCTCATGTCTTTTTTTTTATTATTCCCCACACAACCCCAATAAAATAAAAGATAAAACACCATTATTATTCCATTTTAGCAATTATGGAAACAAGGTTCCCAAAAAACAGAGCTAGTGAGAGAGAGCTGGTTTGTTTTTTTCAACATATTTTTATTATTAAATTACACATAGTAATTATATATATTTCTGGAGTGCAGTGTAATATTCTAATTCATGTATACAATGTAATAATCAGGCCAGGGAGATGTGCATATCCATCACCTCAAACAGAAGCTCAATATTAAAAAAAAAAAAAATTCCTGCCTTCTTGGAGGCAGCATGGCCCTCAAATGTCCCTGCACTGCCACCTCCCTGTGATTGACCCTAGATGACTCATTTAACCTCACTTGGCATCAGTTTCCTCATTTGTAAGTCAATAATATATATCTCAAAAGTGAGTAGAGCACTCGCCTAGCACATGAGAGGCTCTGGGTTTGATCCTCAGCACCACATAATAAATAAATAAATAAATAAAGATATTGTGTCCAACTACAACTAAAAAATAAATATTTTTTAAAAAGTGAGTAACCCAAATTAAATAAGGGATGTGTGTGAAGTTCTAGACTTCAACTATTTTTTTTCTTTTGATTATTTCAACAAGCCACAAAAGAAACCAGAGAGAAGAGTCCTTCTGATTCTATGATTATATTACAGATTCTAGTACCTTTTTCTAAAAATTCGTAGACTATGTTAAGGGAAGCTTTAAGTTGATATTTAGAACAAGATTTGTTCTGGAACTATTTTGTGTACTTCCAATTCTTCCCACTTTCATTTGTTCATTTAGCAAAAATTGTTGGCCACCCACCTTGTACCATGTTCTGTGAAGAGGGAGTCACATTCAACATCAGGCCCACTTTTGTCATTTTCTTTCAAATCAAGTGTTATGATTTTCTAGTTCAACTAAAATATTAACCATGAAATCGTTATCTTTTCAAGATTTGGGCTTTTGTTTGTGAGCAAAAGTGACCATTGGTCTCATGCGAGGGGAAAAGAAATGTTTTAGGTACGATCTTCATAATATTCCATTAAGAAAAGCATCATCATCGGAACCAGCTGCTAAAGAACCAACCACTAGATAATAGTATCTGCCATGAGCAACAGCACGTGTACACCCCTGTTGCTGTTTCTTAACAATTGTCCTTCTCTTTGAAGGTTTAGTAATGTCATCAGAGCCCACACCCGCCTAGAGTCAAGATACAGCAATAGCTCCGGAGGATCGTATGATGAGGATAAAAGTAAGTACCCACAGGCTGTGGGCTTCCAGACGGAAGGCAAGTGGTTGAAGAAAGGATGATGAGCATTTTGATTATTCTTGACCTAATTACTAAGAAGGACCCCAAATATTAAGCCGTCATTTAATCTAACTCTACAGAGAAGTATAGTCAGCATCTTAAATGTACAACAAACAAACCAACCCCAAGTGAAACAGTGGAGAAATCAAAATTGTAAAATTTCAAATCATTATACAATTTTTATATTCTTCGCATTTTTTTTTTTGATGACTCACAGTCTGGGAAAGGCTAGTAAAAAAAAATTGTCCCTTTAGAAGATGATTTTTGCAATACAGCTTTTCAACCTATCTTGGGACTAGACTTAACCTTTAAGTTCTGAGTGTGCACTTCCCCAGGATGGGATCTGATTTCACATTGAATCTCCCACTTGTGTGGCCTCAGTCACCAAGTAAAAACCTTCTAAGTTGGGAGACTTTCTTTGTACCTTGGGCAACTGGATAAACCAAAAACGTCATTGCATTCATTGACTTTATGTGTAAGGCCTAGACAGCTTGTGTTGATACAGAACAGGTGTAGAGTATCAGTTGGTCATGAGTTACAGAAATATCAGAACCAAAAAATCATTCCCAGTGTCGCTCAGGTATGATAGGGAAATCAGTGAACTCTTTGTGGGATTTGTTTTTCTATCTGAGTAGAAATCATAAGTATGGTGATATTTCATGAGTTGGATTCATCTAATCAGTGTTTAAGGACTTTATAGTTGTTTCTTGAATTGTTTTGTTTCTATGGGAAATGTACAGTCAGATCAGATACCACATTTCAACAGCCCTTACTTGACTTCCTAATGCATTGATTGCTCTAATTTAGATTACGTTTCAGCTGTGCCCCTATAAAAACTTTTTACTAGAACTATCAATAAGAGGTGAAATAAGGCTGTTTATATTTTCCTTCCCTTCTATTTCCCATCAGGGGACTGTACCACTGAACAGTTGGATCTGGGACCATAGATCACCGACATTAATTCCAGACAGGACCAGATTTTTACACAGGAGGGAAGGGGAGGGTAGTTCTAGAGAAATCAAAATGTTGCTTCAGAAGAGGTCTGGTTTACTGTGACAATATTCAGCAACTCAAAATCTGAGGACAGAAAAATTGAACTATGAAGAGTTTAAGGAGCCTAATGCCAACTCCTCCAGAATTTGACAGACACAATATAACTAAACCTACCACTGTGTGATAGTGAATTGACATGAGGAAACAGCTATACTTCGGCCAGTTAACACCTTTAAAGTGTATTTCTGTGTTTGGGGTAAAAGGCGTAGACTTTGGTAGAAATATTATAATAGATAACAATCATTTTGAAATTATAGCTTTAAAACCTCAAATTCCTTATGTTCATCAAAATAGAAGATTCCAGAAAGGTCATTGTAATAAAATGGGATAATATGTCATTTTATACATATAAACCCAGATCACTGACTTTAGGGGATCATCAGCACCACATACCAACAAAGGTGTTGTGTCCCTGAAAACTGAAAAATAAATATTAAAAAATTCTCTCTCTCTCTCTCAATGAATAAATATTAAAAAAAAAAAAAAAGATTAAAAATCCAGATAAGGCATAAAAAAGAAATCTAATGTTATCATATGGCCTCTATTTTACCTAGAAATATTCACAAATTAATTTTATCAGTATGAATAACATTTCGATGGTAAAATAATTTTGGTATAGAATTTGAATTCAGTTGTGTGTCAAACTATCATTCACATAATTAATGTTGTTGACCAGTTTCATGGCATAAAGTTTGGACACTGGGAGCTTATATGGTCTTTTATTTATCATAAGAGAAAATTAAATCAAGCTAAATATACAGATGTTCATCACAGGAAGCCCATAAAGTATATATTAAGATCCTTTCCCAGAGTGCTCAAGCAATAGTACTCTACTCTGGTTGTCTCATAGAAAGCAGTGGGTCTATTAGGACACAGATAATCTCAGGACTTTAGTCACTGGGACCTCATTGATGTACTTTTGGCTTTGGCTACATAACTGTGGACATGGAACATGCCACAGATAGGGAAAGGTCAGTAGATAGACTTAATCCCCAAACTGATGGCTGGGGGTCTGGTACACTAAATGTTGGCTACTTCCTCCCTGAATTCTCCAGGGATCAGCAGAGGTAGGAAAGCTCAAGAAGGGGTCAGGAGACACAGGGTGGCCCAGTGTTTGTCCAAAAGGTGCTTTATATTAAAATAAAATCTATACCCCCTTGGATAAAATGAACAAGCAAACTGAGGTAGACCTAGAACTGTAAAGGTA
This sequence comes from Spermophilus citellus, assembly GCF_964194105.1. Classification (NCBI taxonomy): domain Eukaryota; kingdom Metazoa; phylum Chordata; class Mammalia; order Rodentia; family Sciuridae; genus Spermophilus; species Spermophilus citellus. Next base: position 28,702,875 of record NC_138182.1, read on the forward strand.
TTACATAAGATTCCTTCTAGAAAATTTCTAAATATCTGGATTATTTTCAAGTTCATCTGCTACTGAATCTGGTTTTATAATAAGAGTACAAGTAGTTAAACTGGGTATTAGCTGAGTTATGATGGTTTAGACCTAACTGCAGAAAACCACTTTTAGGCCATTGTAATGTTGCACATTTTTGCTGACTGGTTATATATCTAAAGTCATCATTGAAACTAAAATATCCTTTCCTAACAGCAATCTCACAATTTTAATCCTTCAGCACTCTCCATTTTTTGCTCTCCTTTCAAGTTTTATTAAGGAATATCTACTGACATAGAAGTGCATTTTGTAACTAACTTATCCTGGTCGGTCATCCAGAAAGTTAATTTACTGAAAATGATACACTTTTAGATAATATACTGAAAGTTACAACTAAGATAAATTACTACTGCTCCTGCCTTAAATTTTTTGTAGATTCAAATTGTTGTGTCCAAAATCTCATGGCACAAGATTCTAAAGCTCCAGCTGCTCATTCGTGGGTTTGTTGGAAAGAGTTAACGATTACTTCCTAACTTTCCCCACAAAACCCCCTTAGCTCACATCCTGAAGAAGAAGTAGGGTATTCTTGATTCTAGTGCCTGTCCTTGTTGGGAGCCTCACTTGTCACAGTAAGAAGGATTCCCTCCACCAGTTCTGCTAACTGTTAAGCCAGTATCCCACTCTCGACCAGCAGCATTGAATCAACTACATTTGTGCACTTCATAATGATGGACCACATGATTTCATGCACCACATAATTTTGGTCAGTGACAGACCACATACACAATGGTGGCCATATCATACAGCCTCAGCATGTAGTAAGGCTGTACCATCCAGGATTGTGTAAGTACTCTCTGCTATTTGCACCATGACAAAATTGCCTAAGGACACTTTGCCCAGTGTGTCCTAGTCGTTGAGTCAGATTGCTGAGTCATATTCCTGGGTTAGGTATCACACAGCCCCCCGTGGAATAGCTCATCTGAAATGCCAAGGGCCTATATTGAGAGCATAATAAAAAATACTAACATGAAACTTGTTCCTATGCTTACCTGAAAGATACCGTTGATGAAGTTCCTTCATTCAGGGATAATTCTGGATCCCTGGCTACATGCCAGAGACTACTGGAGGAATAAGGGAAATGACAAGGAACAAGGTGAAGAAGGTCCCAAGCCTCCTGGAGCTTACTTGAGAGAAGCAGAGGCAGGCAGCGCTGGTAAATGGGGGATCCAGGCCAAGGGAAGAAAGCAGAAGCAGTGAGGGACAGAAAGTGGTCAAGGACACCCTCTGTGATAAGCTGGCATTTAGACCTGAATAAAGCATTGAGCAGCGCCATCGGGGGAAGAGCGTGCCAGGCATGGGGAAGAGTAGATCTGAGGCCCTGAGGCTGGCCTCATGTCAGAACAGCAGGGAATCCAGGATGCCTGGGGTGGGGTGGGGTGGGCAGTAGGACAGGGGTAGGAGATAAGCCCAGAGAGGAACAAGGGGACAATCGTCTCAGGCCTTAAAGGCAGTGGTGTGGCATCTGGATTTCATTCTGAGTGTAGCAGGGGAGCCACTAGCGAGTGTTGAGCAGGGTAAGGGCTGTGACCAGAGTTGCTTTAAAGGGATTACTGTGGCTGCTCTGTGGACTAGTGTAAAGGGACAGGAATGGAAGCAGGGAAATCATGGAGACCCAGTGTGAGAGAGGAGGGGGCTTAGATTCAGTGATGGGATGAGGACAGTGGTAGGAGGCTGGACACATTTTTTAAGTCAGAGCACTGACTTTGTTGATAATGACTGTCCTCAGTTTCCCCTCCATAAAGCGGGGATAATAATAAGTACCTATTGTTGGACTGTTAATTTGTTGAGTGCATAGAATACCGCCTGATGCCCAGTGACTCTGTGTTAGTTCCTAATGTTGTCATTGTTATAATTACTGTGGTCATAACCATGATTGTGAGCTGAATGTAGGATGTGAGAGGGAAGCCGGGGATAACTCTAAGGCTCTTGTCCTGACCAAACTGGAAACATGGATTGCATTTCACTGAGGTGGGGGAAATGGAGGAAAAGGAAATTTCCATCCAAAGTAATGGAAATTCACATGATTTCCCATTTTTATTTTTATCTGTGTTTTTCTTTTCTCTAAAATGAATAACATTAGTTATTAAGTAATAACTAATCAAGTAATTACCCAATCAAGTAATTCTAACCCATTGATCATGTCATTCATACCAAATTGAGTAATTAGCAAGTTATTTTTACAAGCATGTATTTGTAAGATTCTTTCTAAAAAATAAGGAGAAAGAAAATGAAGTTCGCTTGTCTTTCTCGCTCTAAAGATGATCCCATCTCTCCCTACACGGGCTGGCTGTTGACCATTACGGAGACCAAACAGCCACAGCCCTTACCGATGCCGTGTACTGGAGGATGCTGGGCCCCCCTGGTTGACTATCTCCCAGAGACCATCACTCCACGAGGGCCACTCCACAGGTGAGCGGTGTGTACGGGTGGAGAGAGATGATGGCTTGGCTTCGACTGGACATCTCTACCTATTAGAAGAGGAAACCTCTTCCAGGTTTCACCAGAAACATCACTTTTTAAGTCAGAGGGGCCTTGCTTGACTTGTCTGCTGGCCCCAGCGGCTTAGTCAAATATTAACCAATGTGCAAAGCGGCCTTGCAGCCCTTTGAGCTTTCTTTCTTTTTTTTTTTTTTTTAAAGAGAGAGGGAAGGGGGGGGGGAGAGAGAGAGAGAGAGAGAGAATTTTCATATTTATTTTTTAGTTATTGGCGGACACAACATCTTTGTTTGTATGTGGTGCTGAGGATCGAACCTGGGCCGCACGCATGCCAGGCGAGCGCGCTACCGCTTGAGCCACATCCCCAGCCCCCTTTGAGCTTTCTTTGGATGTAATTCTGTGATGCTTTTCTGACTGTATTGCAACTTGAAGACAGGGCCTTGTCTTCATCTCACAGTTTTTATTACCTGTGACTTGTAGAATTTAAATTTCATAACTAACTTAACTGATATTTCTTCTTGTTGTGGGGCTGTGTGCTATATCAAAAGCTAAACTCTATATATCTGGAATAAGCTTCTTAATATAATTTTTTCAGCAAGCCATAAATAACAGTTGCATTGAATTGTGATCTAATGGTGTATTTCCACCCGCCTCAGAAGTCACATTAATCTCATCATTTTGTTGGTTAGGTGCAATATTGCTGTGATTTTTATGACTGAGATGGTGGTGGATCACAGTGTAAGAGAAGACTGGGCTCTCCATCTACCACTATTACTCCATGCTGTCTTCTTAGGTAAGACTGGATCTAGAGGGGATTCTACCCAACAGGGTCAAAAACACATAGAGGTAATCCACAGAGATTTCTTTTCACGTTGACGTCAGCGTGCCCCACTTTTGAAAGATTTTAGTCTCTTCTGTTTTTCATTGCACTTTTGTGACACCTACTTTCTAAAATTTCAGCTGATCAGTCATTGTTTGAAATTGTCCTAATTCTACAATGTAAATAATTTGTGCTTTTTTGAGGGAGTTTGGCCGAGGAAGTAAATTTAAAGCACTGAGATATGGTCAGTGCAAACAAAAAGACAGTGCATAGACCATAGCAGGCCTAGCACTGAGCTTCAGGTACTCAAGCAGTAGAGCAGAATGGGAATAGGAGCCATCCAGAAGATGGGTTAGGGACACAAATAAAGTAGGATCCTTCCATAAGACAGATCCAAGGAAGAGAACATCTTAACAAGGAAGAATGCAAACCACGTCAGGTGCTATGGAGAGGTCAAGAAAAGTCCATCTTATCAGCATTTCATGAGACTATTTTATTTAAGAATAAAGCATTTTAATTTTTTAAGCTCAACTTCTTTATGTTGGTAACCCAAAATATAATAAACTAAATATTCTTTTGATGTGTTCCTCCCAGGTCTCTTGGAATCCTTACTATCCCTAGAATCTGAAGGAGCTTACCATTTGGTTATACTAAGCGAGTCCACCATTTTGTTACAGGTTTGGACCATTACCGGCCTGAAGTCTTTGAGCACAGCAAAAAATTGCTTCTTCACCTCTTGATTGCCCTCTCTTGCAACAGCAATTTTCATGCCATTGCTTCTGTGCTCCTGCAGACCCGTGAGATGGGTGAAGCTAAGACTCTAACTGTCCAGCCAGCTTACCAACCGGAATATCTCTATACAGGTAAGGAGGAGGAGCAGCAGGCAGCCTGAGACAGAGTCACAGATGGAAGATGACGGGGGGGTGTCAGTGGAGCCCAAGTTCACTTCTCTCATGCTGTTGCCTCCAACTTATGATAAAAATCCAATAAAAGTAGGGGATAGGAAAGGTAGCAGAATACAACAATTACTAATAGGGCATTATGTAAAATTGTGGATGTGTAACCGACGTGATTCTGCAATCGGCATTTGGGGTAAAATTGGGAGTTCATAACCCACTTCAATCTAATGTATGAAATATGGTATGTCAAGAGCTTTGTAATGTTGTGAACAACCAATTAAAAAAAAAAAAGATGATGCAAGCAGAGGCCCTTGCTAGTCTATAACAGGTGGGAAATAAAAGGAAGAATAAACCTTAAAAAAAAATCCAATAAATGTGTACTGTTTCCCTTGATGTGAACTTGCCTCTCAGAAGCTTTCCTCATTATTAAATATTTTTAAACTTTATTTTTCCTTGTTATGATTGCTACTCCTGTTAACTATGTTACTATTGTGGCATTGAATTTAAAATACTCAGGGTCAAAAACATCAATCTAGAACACTGCAGATAGGGTAGACTGCAAATTGGTCATGGGCCAGGTCCCAGGTGTATAAGTTGTTCTCTTGAAGGAATTTCCACTTTATTGAATGACTGTTTTCTAGAAGGCACAATTTAATGGGAGCCTATGAAAAACTACTGCTGTTTTGAAACGAAAAATTTCTTCAAAGGAATGGGAACAGAAAGCATTGGCTGAGTCAAAGAAATCACCCTGCCATGGCAAGCTATGGAAAGTAGCCATTAGATTTTCACCATGAAGGTCAATGGTTGAAGTTAGTCATGAAAACTTTCCCAAAAGAGTTGGCCAGTTGTTTTCATTTAGAACAGTAATATTTGAAATATCTTAAAATGATGATGAACATTACTATTTAGGTATTGTTTTATACATTACATTGATACCAAGTATGCTATGGCATTTCATTTCACAGGGTACTTTCTTCATTACCTTGAATAGGATGTAGTTTTATTTCACTTCTTGTATTCAGCACTGTCTTGACTTCTAATAGACGTTAACATTTTTCAGGAAAACAAATATGAAGTCATTATTAATTCTGAGATGTAAGCCTCCAGTGTGCCTCGGTTTAAGCTCTTATTTTGAGCCAAGCCACGCTTAATATCCTATCAGCCTCTGAGGGACACAGAACTCTTTATGACAGACACTTAATTTAAAGAATCTAAAGAGTTCTACTTGTTCAAACTTCTATGGATAAAGATGTATTCCATTAAGTATATAGACTTAGGCTGATAAAATTTGCGTCTCAAGTTGTACAACTCTGAGTGCATCAGTTTTACATTCATTATACCAGTGATGTGGTATAAAATGATTTAGGGATTTACCAAAAACAAAATGTACACAGTGACTATAGGCAAGGCAAACAATTGGTAGCCAAAATGATTGGATCTATCACATAGGAATAGGTTTACCGAGTATGGGAAATGTCCCCTTTTTATAAACCATTATTGAGCATCTAGGTTCAACTATAGTTGCTGTCAAATCCACACTAAAAACTGTGTAATAGAAATCATTGTCCTACCTCATTATAATAGAAAACTAAGATACAGAGTGTTATATAAGCTCCAAGGGTACACTGTATGCTGCAGAGATGCTCTAATAATTAACATTATTCAGATGTACTTTAAAAAAAGAGAGAGAGAGAGAACATTTTTAATATTTATTTATTTTTTTTTTTTTTTTGGTTTTCAGCGGATACAACATCTTTGTATGTGGTGCTGAGGATCGAACCCAGGCCGCACGCATGCCAGGCGAGCCCGCTACCACTTGAGCCACATCCCCAGTCCTCAGATGTACTTTTTATAATTATTAAAAGAGGACAAGGGAATGGTCCCATGTGTACTTTTTTTTCCCAAAACCCATATAGCCAGAGAGGTAGAAGTGTTAACCAAATACATAGTGGAAAGAACATACTATTCACTTATATTTTCTTTGAATACCATGCAATATAGTTTATAAAAATATACACATATAGGTGGCTGAAGGGAGTAGCTCAGTTGTAGAGCATGCACTTAACTTTTGTGAGGTCCTGGGTTCAGTCCTCAGCACCAAAATAAACACACACACATATACACAATATTCTAACTTCTAGGCAAATTTACTTAAAACATTAAATATAACTTGCTTATTAGTCAAAGTGACTGTTACCTTAAAAAAGGGGATCACTTTGCATGTTTAAGTCGTCTAACACTGAAGAATAATTTGCTGATAGTACCTTTCTTAGTTGACCTGTTATAATTTAACTTTTCCTTGGCCTGGCCTAGGCATGCATGAAAAACACACACACACACACCAGAGTAGAAAGTGGCAGATCACCTCTATTCCCAAATGTACACTCATCTACACAGCAGTACCACTGATCCCATATACAAAGAAAACCTATCAATTTCATTTCATCATAGGCTAGCCCAAATCAAGTGCTTTCTCCCCCAAATTTAAATAACTTCACAATTGTTTGTGTTCCCCAGCAGGCCTTATTGAGCATGCTGACAAGCACCTTGCTTAACATATCCCTCCTTAAACATCTTCACCCTCCAGGTGGCTTTGACTTCCTGAGAGAGGACCAGTCCTCCCCGGTGCCAGATTCAGGGCTGAGCTCCAGTTCTACCTCCTCCAGCATCAGCCTGGGAGGCAGCAGTGGGAACCTCCCACAGATGACGCAAGAGGTAGAAGATGTGGACACAGCTGCCGAAACCGATGAGAAGGCAAACAAGCTCATTGAATTCCTGACAACCAGGTAGTTGGGGGTCGAGAGTCACACTGCTGCGGTTTTCAGGTCAACCTTTTGAAAAAGTGTCAGCCCTTTAAACCACACAGATGGAAAAGCGGTCCTGGAGTTCTAACAAAGTCCTATTTTCTCTTCTAATTTGCATCTGCCAGCATCTCTGTAAAAGGCAGACACTAGTAGAGCTTGTCTCTGGTCCCACTGATACCGTGGATGATGGGCAGGGAGGTTTCCAGTAGACATTTCCATGGTGCCACAGATGGAGGCAGGACCTGGTAGCTGCAGGCTTGACTTTAGTCACGTATCAGAGCTGCCAGGATCTGGGAGTTCTGAAACTTCGCAAACATCTTCACTCTGGAAACCAATGATTTCAGCTACAATTGAGCCAGGAGTAGCTGCTGAGGGAATCACTGTCTGCGTGTCTGGTCCAAAGAGTCATTTGTAATTGGGAGTCAGAAATGAGAAACTAGGAAGCAGGATGGGAAAGGACTCAAACTAATCATAAAACAAAATCAAGAAAAACTACAAGTGGTCCTGTTTTTTCAGGTCTTCTGGCTCTTCTAATTAACCATTTCACTTGTAAGACTTCAGAATTTCTAGCAGCCTGAGGTCCAGTGTTTGTATAAAGGCATGCACCTGTGACCTGGAGGCACGCTCTCCTTTCGCAGTGAGTTAAGTCCTGGAAATTTAGTTTGTATACATGTTATACAGTATCTGACATGAGTTTTCTTTCTTGCATCAGTTAATGCAAAAAGAGCATTTTCTTTCCCCAATAACTCAGGTTCTATTGCACAGCTCCCAGCTTAATGTGGGATATCATGTGCAGGAAGCTTAGGAAGGGGGCCCTTCATACAGAGTGTGTGCATAGGGTGCTTCAGAGACCTGGTGATTCATAGAGAGAACAGGTGTTGTTGCCACTTACTATCCAACAATACCACATGTTGAGAAAGGCAGCCGACTGAAGTTCTCTCACCTGGCTCTATTGAGTCTTACTGTTGAAAACCAAGTAGACAATGAAAGTCATATCTTCAGTTTGGGTCCACAGTATTTGGCAACTTAATGATGTGGTCTTCATGAAATCCTTATCTCTGCAAATGCTACCATGTGAACAGTGAGTCTGTCTAAATCTACGTTTTATTTAGTATTTTATATTAATTTATTCAACATATCAATAATATGCCTGTACTGTTATGGCAAAATAGGAGATTTTCATTTTGTGAATCAATCTAATTTAAAACATTGAAAAGTATGTCCCTCCAAACTTGAAATGTACCCCCAGATCATGAAGTTTCCGAAAGTATTGTGCATCTTCAGAGTCAGAACTCCATGTATAGTTTTTAAAATGGTAAGTGAAAATTATACTTTTGACATTTTGTGTATTTTGTTCAAGGGCATTTGGTCCACTTTGGTGCCATGAAGACATCACACCCAAAAATCAAAATTCAAAGAGTGCCGAGCAGCTCACTAATTTCCTACGTCACGTTGTGTCCGTATTCAAAGATTCCAAATCAGGTACTTTATCCTCTTTGCCCAGACCCCTCTTTCATCAGTTTTCCATAAGGGAGATCACTTCATGACGACAGTACACCTTATAACGTGATCCTGACACTCACCACCTGTGCATGAGCATATTCATAGGAGAATTTCAAAGCTGCTTCCCAGTGTGGCCCAACTGAATTCATGCCATCTGTACTTGCACCAAGCCCCATCAAATAACCTTCCCAATCTTGCGTATTCTGTCTCTTAATCTTACTAGAATTAAACTATACTCATAATATTAATTGTATCTAGAAAAAAATCGTGAGGCATAAATCTAATTTTTTGGCCAACATCAGTCTCAACTATGAAAAATCGTTAGCCAGTTTAATTAAATGACTGGAATTTTTTAAGGGGGGGAAAAATAAAAGAATTTGAGTCTGGGATGTAGCTCAGTGGTAAGCTCTTGCCTAGAGTGTACTAAGTCCTTGTCATAAAGAGACAAAAAGAATTTGTGATGAAATGTTTTTGGCTTTAAGGGTTTGATAACAATTCCTATACAAATGACCTTTCAATATTCTGAGCACAGTGATTCTCATTGAAACTATAGTAGCATCATAATATTTACAGATTTGCCCACAAGCTGAATTCCTTTCAGATATAACTTGGACTGACTGATTTGTGTGCAAAATTTGAACTTGGTTCCTTACTGTGATATAAAAGCTATGTCTACCCTTTTTTCACACCAGTCTGGCAGTATGAGATCTGGCTCACTGACTTTCCCAGCTGCTCTAATAATTAACATGTTTCCTAGTTTGAAGCATTTCTGATTAACCACATCTCTTTTCATTATCATAAGACACCTACTATAAACCAAAAACTACTGATAAACTGAAATGGTAAACTCATTTCAGGAATAAGATTGCCTTTTGCTTTCTTTCTTCGTGTGTGTGTGTGTGTGTGTGTGTGTGTGTGTGTGTGTGTGTGTGTGTGTCCTGTCTAGCAGGACCTCATGACTGCTAGACAAGTGCTCTACCACTGAGCTGTATCCCCAGCATTTTTTTTTCCTCTTACTACACTATGCTTTATCAAGACTCTTACAAAATTTTTTTTTTTAAAGAGAGAGTGAAAGAGGAAAGAGAGAGAGAGAGAATTTTTAATACCTATTTTTTAGTTCTCGGCGGACACAACATCTTTGTTGGTATGTGGTGCCGAGGATCGAACCCGGGCCGCACGCATGCCAGATGAGTGCGCTACCGCCTGAGCCACATTCCCAGCCCAAAATTTGTCTTTATTTTAAAATGGTTCATTCATTCATTTTGGGATGGATCTTGACATGTTCCCAGGCCAGCCTTGAACACCTGGGTTCAAGCAATGCTCTTGTCTCAGTCTCCCAAATAGCTGGGACTACAGGCATCCAGGTTTATGGTCGATTTTTACAAATGGACCACCACAGGGTAGCTCTATGTTGCCAGGCTGCTGTGACTTTGGTGTCCTAGGTGACTTTGGTGTCCGAGTTTGCAGCACAGAGGCTAACTCGTTCTCTGGCACTAGGTTTTCATCTGGAACAACACTTGAGTGAAGTGGCACTGCAGACAGCCCTGGCGAGCTCCTCCAGGCACTATGCTGGCCGGTCCTTCCAGATATTCCGGGCCCTCAAGCAGCCTCTGTCTGCACATGCCTTGTCTGACCTCCTGTCTCGACTGGTGGAGGTGATTGGAGAACACGGAGATGAGATTCAGGTATAGAAGGGAAGACCACTGAGCTCATGAAGGCCGAGCTCTTTGAATTCAAATGAGAGGAGTTAACTTTCTTTGAGCCTTCTCTCTCACTCATTAAATCATCCATTTGAACAATTTAAAAAATTAGAAGTTGGCCTTTATATTTCCAAAATTCACTATGGGAGCATTGTTCTAGAAATTCAATGAATACTATTCTGTTTATAAAACAAATGGCTGAAAAAATCTGTTTGGATCCTTTTTTTTTTGGGGGGGGGGTTGGGTTAGGTTTTATTTGGCAGAGGGAACATAGGTTATTTTGTATTGTTTGGGGGTTTTACCATCCATTGAGGATGCAGGACACAATCTCTGCACACACAGCAAGCATCTCCATTGTATCTGTGCAAAGTCCTACCCTTCCCTGTGTGGTCATTCTTCAGTAGACTGGAAGAGCTGGAGATGGAATGGAATCGCTGCCACAGGAAGACCCTACTGTAGGAGACCCAGAATCTGAGGAGCTGAATGGCCAGGCCCTTTTTTCCCCTTGACATATTCCTGCATCTCAGAAAACCTGCACAAACCTATGGACTCTACCTTTTTCTCCTCCTTCTGGCCACAAAGTGCAGATAAAATACATCTGAGGCAAACCTCTTCTTAGGCACGCTTCTTACACCTCATCTCTTCCTATCAGACACTATCTGTTGCCCACGCTATTCCTCAGCAGGGGGCCATTCTTGCCCCTTCTCCTGCCCCACCTCCTCCCCACCACTGGATTTCAAACCTTATTGAAGCTGTCAGACATAGAGAAATACATCCTTATTATCAGCTAACTCCTAAGACATCTGAATTTCCTAAATGGTCTTCAAAATTTGTTTTTAGATTTTGTGATTTAAAAACAATGATTGTGTAGCTTTCAGATCTATTGATATTACTGGAATAAAGTTTGCATTAATTAAGTTTATCATCAGAAAGTTAACAGTGACTGTAAGCAGCACAAAATGTAATCTTTGCATGTTTGGCAGGGTTATGTAATGGAAGCCCTTCTGACCTTGGAGGCTGCTGTGGATAACTTATCTGACTGCTTGAAGAACAGTGATCTCTTAACTGTTTTATCTCGGTGAGAATCAGTTCACTGACATTTTGTAATCAAATTTACTGCACTGAATATTTGGGAGATGCTAAACTTGTGACAGAGTACAAAGAGCAAATTTCATTTTTGAAGTCTATATATGACCTGAAAAGTATGTATGGTATTTCCTAAAGTTAAAAAAGGAAGTTATAATATACATATATACACATTTTACAAATATTTTTAGATCAGAAGATAGACACCAAATATTATTTCTGCATTGATACAAATATTAATGATTTTCTACTTTTTCATGTCCTTGAATACTTTTTGTGGGGGGGAGGGTGAATACTGGGGATTGAATCCAGGGGTACTTTCCAACTGAGCTACAGCCCCAGTCCTTCTATTTTATTTTTTATTTTGAGGCAGGTCCTCACTAAGTTACTGAGGGTCCCACTATTGTTGCCAAAGGTGGCCATGGAACTTGTGATCCTCCTGCCTCAGCCTCCCAAATTGCTGGGATTATAGGCATTTGGTAAACAGAAACTAAAACTAAACAGTATTTTTAAATGAACATATACAAAGCTCAGCTGAACTATTTCTATAAAAACTGTTGGAATAAATGTTGAATTTACTTAAAAGAAATTCCTGCTTTTTTTTTGTTGCTGTTGTTGTTGCCAATATTTAGAAAACTCATTTGAAATATTCATGAACCCAGATTGTATAATTGAGCTCATCTTTCTTGAAATTGAGCCAGTAAAAGTTGTACTTGTCAAGGTTTGTTTTTCATAGCTTAAAGTTTAAGGATAAGGAAAAGAAATTAGAAGAAAGTAGTATTTATTTCCAAAGAATATTTCCCCTTCTTTCGTGTTTCCTAGTGGACTTGAGTGGACTTCACTTTTAGTGAAGCTTGTGGGCACTCCACTGAACGAATTTATTTATTTTATAATTTGAACTTATTTGTTTTTATACCCAGCTCTTCATCACCAGATTTAAGCTCCAGCACTAAACTAACTGCAAGCAGAAAGAGCACAGGGCAACTAAATGTGAACCCAGGAGCTGCTGGTGGCAACACCACAACTGCAGAACGGAGTCGGCATCAAAGAAGCTTCTCTGTGCCCAAGAAGTTTGGTGTGGTTGACCGATCCTCTGACCCACCTCGAAGTGCCACCCTGGACAGAATTCAGGCTTGTACCCAACAGGGTCTTTCCTCAAAAACCAGAAGCTCCTCCTCTTTGAAGGACAGTCTTACAGACCCCTCCCACATAAATCATCCCACCAACCTGTTGGCCACCATCTTCTGGGTCACAGTGGCCTTGATGGAGTCTGACTTTGAGTTTGAGTACCTAATGGCCTTAAGGCTGTTGAATCGACTACTAGCACATATGCCACTTGATAAAGCTGAGAACCGAGAAAAACTTGAGAAACTCCAGGCCCAGCTCAAGTGGGCTGACTTCTCAGGGTTACAGCAGCTGCTGCTGAAGGGATTCACATCTCTCACCACAACCGACCTGACCCTGCAACTTTTCAGCTTGCTGACCCCAGTGTCCAAAGTATCCATGGTGGATTCATCCCAAGCTATCGGTAAAGCCAATTTGCTCACTCTCAATGCTCGTGGTGGGATTTATCTTTAGTGGAATAAGATGATATGGATTTACTGCTTTTAACAGTTTTGCTAAGAAATGGTTCTGTAGGAATAGCTTCTTTTGTTTTGTTTTCTTTTCTTTTAAAATTCCATTTAATGGGGTTGGAGATGTGGTAGAGCACTTACCTAGCATGTGCGAGACTCAAGGTGTGATGGCCAGCACTGCCTTTATATCATAGAAGATATTTCAAGGGCTGGGGATGTGGCTCAAGCGGTAGCGCGCTCGCCTGGCATGCGTGCGGCCCGGGTTCGATCCTCAGCACCACATACCAACAAAGATGTTGTGTCCGCCGAGAACTAAAAAATAAAATATTAAAAAAAAAGAAGATATTTCAAGGCAGTAAATTAAAAGGGCAGTACAGTGAACTTTCCTCTTAGAACCACCTTCATAGTGTCCTAGAGATTTTGATCTGTTGTGTCTCTATTCTTATTTATCTCTAAGTATTTTTTTTAATTTCATCCCTGGTTTCTTCAACTGTCCATTGGTCATTCAATAGTGTAATATTTTTAGTCTCTGGGTGTTAGAGCAGCTTCTATTTTTAATTTTATCATTGATTTCTAACCTCATTCCCTTAGGATCTGATAAAATGCAACGTTTAATCTCTATTTCTTTGTATTTGCTCAGAGTTGCTTTGTAGCATAAGATATGGTCTGTTTTAGAGAAGGATCTGTGTGCTGCTGAGAAGAAAATGTATTCAGTTATTGATGAATGAAATATTCTACATATGTCTGCTAAGTCTAAATTATTGTATTTTTTAGTTCTACAGCTTCTTTATTTAGTTTTTGTTTGGAAGGTCTATTGAGTGGTAAGAGAAGTGTGTTCAAGTCACCCAGGATTATTTTGTTACGATCTATTTGATTCTCAAAGTTGTGAAGGGTTTGTTTGGTATATGCTGAACCTCTTTTTTTTCTTTTATTTATTTATTTATTTTTACTTGTTCTTTTTAGATATACAAGACAGTAGAATGTATTTTGACGTATTATATATACGTGGAATATTCCTTTGCTCTTATACAGACTATTTTTCCCATTTTTTCAACTCCCAAATCTTTTAATTATTTATTGCTTTTCTTTTCCTCTTCAAAATTTTATTGATTCCCTATTGTTTTGAATTAAACCAAATCAACACACCAAATTTTTAATACCATGGCAAATAGCCCAGAATTCATTTCATGAACTAGATTTTCACTAAGAGGTTCTAGGCTATTCCTCATTATTTGAAAAAGTCTTTACTAAGCCGAGCTGGGTGGCACATGCCTGTAATCCCAGTGACTCAGGAGGCTGAGGCAGAAAGATTACAAGTTCAAAGCCAGCCTCAGCCATTTAGATAGGCTCTATGCTACTTAGGGAGACCATCTCAAAATAAAAAAGGACTGGGGATGTGGCTCAGTGGTAAAGCACCCCTGGGTTCAATCTCCAATAAGTCTTTATAATTCTGTAACTAAGACTTAAATTGGTTGATCTATGTCCTTTTATACCAGCTTTTCTTAAAATGTGTTTTGATAAAAATTTCAAATTAGTGTTTCAGCTCAATTCAGTCTGTTCCAATAAAATCTGTGCCGTCATTCTTCATTCACAAAGAATCCATCACAAGATGACAAATGTATGTTAAAATTGCAAATCTACTTTGGTGCCTCCTTTATAATTATTGCCATTGTGATTGTCTGTTTTTCATGGATTTTTGTTTTAGGTCATATTTAAGCTGCTTCCAAAGACTGCTTTTGTATCACTGCAGAATAAAACCTATAATGTGCCTGTCCACTGTCACTAGTTAAAATGTCCTGTATTTAGCTATCTTCATTGTATCTTCTCTAATCCAGGGTTTCCACTGAATGTCTTGTGTCTCCTGCCCCAGCTGATCCAGCATTTTGAAAATCCCAATCAGTTCTGTAAAGATATAGCCGAAAGGATTGCTCAGGTATGAGTTTCAGTTCCACCTTCAGGCAAGTCTATATGGGACTGCAGGAAGGCCCAGTGTCAGTCAGAAATGACCAGGCCCAGGGAAGCCAGTGATTTTTCTCAAATGTGAGTGTCTGATGCATACTGTCTTCTTTGATTATTAAGAAAAACGAGTGGAAAGAACTTTTGGAAATTGTATTAGCTAATTACTAAGCTAAGCCCTGCTGTTACTACCACAAGTTCTGTCAGTCTCCTTTCCAGACTATCAGGATTTACAGCAAAATTTGGTAACATTTCTTCCTTTCATTGGAATACTTTATCCTTAATTGCTTTTCTTATCTTAAAAGGTTTGTTTGGAAGAGAAAAACCCTAAACTTTCAAATCTTGCACACGTTATGACTCTTTATAAAACACACAGTTATACAAGGGACTGTGCCACGTGGGTCAATGTGGTCTGTCGATACCTTCATGAAGCATATGCTGACATTACCTTGAACATGGTCACCTACCTGGCAGAGGTAAGCTTTAAACTAAGGATAACATCCATTATAGCTTCTCTGGTTAAATATTCATATGGAACTGATAATATACCCTCAACTTCTGTTTATTGAGTCCCTGCTACATATTATTATAGATACTAATGGAAGCATCTCAAATCTTCACAAGCCAGTGATGTGGTTATTATTATAATAAAGAATCTGAGGCTCTGCCAGGTTAAGTTTAAGGTGGCAGAGCAGGTCTTTGATCCCAGATCTAGCTACTTCCAAGGCTTAAACTCCTGTTTATTAATACCTATCAGCATGACAGAGATGCGAACATCTTATCCTAATTATTCTGAGTGTTCAAATCTTATTTAAGGAGTTACTGTGTATCTTGATGTGTTTAATGGTTGTTTGCTCTGAAGTAATTAACAAAACATACCTCCTAAAAAAAATGTTTATCATTACCTTTTTTTAAATCAAACTGGAATGTGTTTGTAGCACAAACATTACAACCCAAACTCTAATTTTCTGTTTCTGTTTGTGCTAGAAATATATAGCATTTCACAGGTAGTCCTATAGTCCCAACAAATTTAATATGCAAGGTCATAAAATCCTTATCCAAAGAGATAAGGGCAATCTATCCTAACTTTTCTTTTAGTTATATCACCAATATAGGTTTCAAATAAGTTAAAAAGTCAACCATTCCTCAAAGCCTCTACAAGATTGAACGGTTCGGGATGGGGCTGTGTAATTCAATGGTAGAATGCCTGCCTCACAAGTGTGAGGCACTGGGTTCAATCCTCAGCACATAAAGGTATTATGTCCATCTACAACTAAAAAAAATGTTTTTAATTGAAATTATCTATGTAGCATAAGGTACAAACCCATAAAACAATATTTGCAGTTGACCCTGCAGGATTCTGCCTGACAGTATGGATCAGCAATCTATGGGCTACATCAGACCATCAGCAGTCCAGGATTCATTTACTCCTTCCCCACCTGGCACTATAAGGACCTCTCATAGTGCCACTCCAGTGCTGTTGATAATCACCTGGTCACAGCTGTCCCTGAACATACCTTGGCACACAATAAGTACTGGGAGAACTGGCACAAACATCCTGTTTACAAGGCGGATAATGGTGCCTGTTTTAAAAGAAGATGTAGGGGGTGATAGGATAGAAGGAAGCAATATTTGTTTGGAATACTAACCATGATAGTTTCAAAAGTGTAAATGGAAGGTGGGACACACACACAGTGGAACACCATTCACCCTCAAGAGGCAGAAATTCTAACACGTTTCACCACAGATGAGCCTTGAGTACATAATGCTAAGTGAAATAAGCCAGATACAAAAGGAAAATATCATGATTCAACGTACTTGAGGCACATAGATTAGGCAAATCTATAGGAGCAGAAAATATATATATATATTGATTACCAGGAGCTGGGGGCAGTAGGTAGGAGACAGTTATTTTATTGGTATAGAATCTCAGTATGGAGTGATGAGCAAGTCCTGGAAGTACATAATGATGGCTGCACAGCAATGTGAATTGATACCACTGAATTGCACACTTAAAAATGGTTAAAATGGTTATGATGTGTACTTCACCACACACACACACACACACACACACACACACACAAAATATATTAAAATAAGTCACCTAATTTGTTCTGTTCTGCCCTTATCACAAAATTGTCACCAAAAAATTTTATTATGAGCTTACCCAACTTTCCACCATATATAATCCAATTCACGTTTGTTTCAGTTACCTGTTTTTTCAGGTCTTAGCCATGCACATATGGCTAACTGTGTGGCACTAGGCAGCCCTTGCATTGCACCTGCTCTGTTTATGCTAATTCTGTGTGTATCTCCATGTGTTGACCTAACTCACAGGGTGCTGTTTTGAATAACCCTGGAATTCTGTCAGGTTCATGTAAAACTTTAACCATTTCCCTTTTGTTGTTTATTCTATTAGAAGGGGTCCTGTTATGTAGACCTTTTATCAAATGATATTTGATATTTTATCAAGTGATCACTTATATTATCTAAAAAATCAAGTGATCCCTTTTCCCAAAGTATAACTACCCAGTCAAAAGACACAACTATGTGGATATGTTACTACATTTGAGAAATTGGTCTCCACAGAGAATTTCCTAATTTACAATACTAACATGTATCAATATTTTTTGTGTGGCTATATTCCTACTAAATTTTGTCACTGCAGGTATTCATTTTTCTGTCTGGTGCTTTTTATAAATACTGTCAGATTATTTTCCTTATGTATTTCCTTTCTGGTGAAGATATTCAATTTTCCACACAATGGATTTACGTAACTGTTTACTTCCTCCTATGTGAGCTGTTCTGTTATTTCCTTTGACCACTTTTGATGTGGAATTTCAGGATTTATTTGTATCATTTCTATCAATCCTTTATTTTGAATAGCAAACTTTTATCATGATGCCTAACATAAATATTTTCTCACTATTCTGTTTTTCTTTGAGACAATATCATTGGCTTTTTTCCTGATTATAAAAGACAGCTCATAACAGAAAATTTGGAAGGTCCAGAACATTACTTTTAAAAATAAAGGAAAAGCATCACCCAAAATTATTTTATTTAGAGAGAAATACTGTTTCTGTACAACAAACATATCCATTTCAATTTTGGCATCAACAGTTATGTAGCTAATCTGTATGCTCTTTGCCCGTGTTTTTTATTGGTGTATCCTAGTTGTAAGTAGTGGCAGAATTCATTGTTACATATTTGTACATGTGCACAATATAATTTGGCCAATATCATTTCCCAGCATTTCCCCATTCTCTCCCCTCTTCCCTGCCCCTGGTCCCTTTGCTCTCTATTTTACTGATCTCCCTTTGATTTCAACGGGATCTGCCCCCACCTTTCTTTTCCTTTTTCCTCTCTCTAGCTTCCACATATGAGAGGGAACATATGACCCTTGACCTTCTGAGTTTGGCTTATTTCACTTAACATAGTGGTCTCTAGTTTCATCCACTTTCCTGCAAATGACATAATGTCATTCTTTTTTATGGCTGAATAAAACTCCACTGTGTATTTTTTTTTTATCCATTCATCCATTTATGGACACCTAGGCTGGTTCTGTAAGACAATTATATATGCTTTATCTTCTACTTAATATCATCTAATATGCTTTGCTGTCTTTAAAACATTATTAACTACATAATAGTTCACAATGTAATTTACTATTAATTTATATATCAATTTCCCTGATGTTCAATATTTAAATTGCTTGTAGTGCTTTCTTGTTTGTGTATGCTTTTTTAACCATATAAATTACAGAAATCTCATACATACACTATGATTTCATAGTGTTTATCTCTGGCTTTGGAAAGAAATGTTCCTAAGAGTGTAAATATTATTCCAAAAATATGGACCTCTTTATTGCTCATCATCTCAAATACCAAATTATCCAATTTACATTTCTACTGGTGTATAAGAATACCTAATTACTTTTCTCCTTACCAATACTAAATATTGCCAGTTTCTAATCTTTGCCAATTTCATAACTGAAAAATTATATTGCAGTTTATAATTTATATAATTTATACAATTTATAAGTGTTGATGATTAATGTTGTTTGATGCTTTCCTCTTGAGATTTATTTTTTTTAATATTACATTGTGTACATTTTATGATGTCCCTGGACCTCCCCACAGTACCTTTGATGGTATCTCCATTTCCTCGGTAGTTAGGATCTTTTATATTCCCTCCTAAGGAAATATGCAATGGTAAAGATCTGGGGAAACCTGGGTGCTTCTATGGGAAAGTCCTGTGTAGAGCTGACTTCACCTGCACTTTACCTCCCACAGTTGCTGGAGAAAGGTCTCCCCAGTATGCAACAGCCCCTCCTCCAAGTGATCTACAGTCTGCTCAGCTACATGGACCTTTCTGTTGTTCCTGTCAAGCAGTTTAATGTGGAAGTTCTTAAGACTATTGAAAAATACGTCCAAGTGAGTATCTGCATAAGTTTACTTATCAGCAGAGTCAATCCAAAAAGACTAAGACTTGTCTATAATTTGTCCTTGGGTACAAAGCCTTATGGGCACTAGATCATGTATTCATTCCTTGGTATCCATGACAAAGGAAGGGCAGTCCAGCCTGGTGGTTGACAGCATCCTGAGTGGCACTCTGAGAAGACAGAATGAGGCCTTGGCACATTCCTCACCTTCAGAGGGCACAGTTCTGCCTACTGGGGCTTGTAGGCTGCATATTAAAAGCACACACCTGGCTGGGAGGGCAGGGGCAGATCTTATTTCTGGTACCTCATTTCAAAGGAGGAGGAGGGACAAGGAACTTTTATGCGTGCCATGTGCCAGGTTCCAGACCAGGTGCCTCAACATGTGAAAAGTTACTCAGCAGTTAAAATCCCCACTTTAGAGTAAGCCAACTAAGGTTAAGATACTTGCATAAATGTTTTTTAAAAAACTCCAACTGTTTGTTGGGATCATAAGTAAAATGACAATGTGACTAACTAATAAGAGTGTCTGGGGGTTCATTATGCTAGTTTCTGTTTCTGTGTTATTTTAATATTTCCGTCATAAACAGTCTTGAAAGATTTAATAAAAACAAAAATCAACCAGAGACTGGCCCCATGATCTCAGTTAGTAGAGGGTGGAGCTGGTATTTAAATCTGGCTCCAAAGTCATTCCTTTTGTTTCACTGAACCAGGCACCCGGCACAGCAGGACACTTGGTGAACATCAATAAACACCTACAGAATGTTTCTTTAAAGCCATATCCTGAGACTCCCCAACTGGGTGGGGGTAGAGGTGGGGATTAATAAAAATAAAAGAAAAATATAAGTAGATCTCAAAGGAGCAAAGAGAGCAGAAACCAGAGCCCAGAAGTTTATCTGAAACAAACTAGAGCCCAGAAGTTTATCTGAAACACACACCACAGACTGAACATAGGGAACTTCCGCAGGCTTCTCCACATCTAGTTGTTCATCTCTTTCTTCTCAGGAGTGTGCATGGAGAGTTGCAGAATTCAAGAGCAAACATTAGGCTTGCTCTGGCAAATCTCACTGACAGGTAGTGTAAAGTTTAGATATTCCTTTCCATCTCCACCAATGACAATTACTGGGATTATTTAATGCTAAAAGTTGTTTATTTTTTTTTCTTCACTTTTAAAGTGCCAATGATAGTTGCGCCACAAGATAGGCATTCATTCAATAACAATTTCAGCACTCACGGGACAAGGGGGTCAGCTACATCCTTCTATTAATCATATGGCCCGTTTTCTTGTTGTATTAGTAGGATGTTCACTCTGTCCTGGGCTTGCAGGCCATCTCTGGTACTTAATTTCTTATCTTGAATAATGGCTAATTTCATATTAATCCATGGTTTCCCTTGTGCAGAATTTAAGGAAGGAGATGTATTTTATTTATTATTATAAAAATAATTACAATTGTTATTAAGTTGCTTTAACTATGTTCAATATTTTTGTGGGGGAAGTACCTCTTCCCACAAGTCAAGAAAACAAAGAGGGTAAAACAAACTAATTGTTAAAGAAGAGCAGGAAGTTGATATATATTAAGGAAAGGAAAAGCATTCCAGGATGAGGGGATCGCATAAGGAAAGGCACAGAGGCCAAAGAGACCTTGCCTGGCCTAGGGTACTCTAGTAGTAGCTGCATGGAATGAGATCTGCAGGTCATGCTCAGAGTGTGGACACCACCCTGTCCACTAGAGGGAGCCATTGAAGCATGGAGACAGAGAGAGAGCCTGCTCTGAAGAGTTCTAGAAAGATCAGGGTAGCTGATTCTAAGGCTAGTTAAGGGGCCATTGAAATAATCTGGGCAGGGCCAGAGAGAATTCCACTGAGTTTAAACAGGAATAGACAAAAGGGAAAGAAATATCAAAGGGAAAGGTAAGAGGAGTTAAGAAGAGCTTCCAGAATCCTGTGTTAGGTAACAAGAAAGATATGAAGTGAGAAAAGAGATCAAGAGGCCCAGGAATAAAATGGAGCAAGAAGACCCAAAGAAGTCAAAGGATCAAGGAAGACTGAAACCTGGAACCTGGAGGAGGGAGAACTTTGAGAAAGAGTGAATAGTCAACAGCATAACATTTTAGCATTGGGAGTTTTTTTTTTTTTTTTTAATCAAATTAAGGAGGTAGCTCCTTGGCAAAAATTGTACCTGTGATTTTTTTAACTTTATTCATTTGAATACAGACAAAAATGAGTCTTTTTTATTTGCTTATTTCCTAAATGTAGCTCATTTTAGATATAAATGGCCTACTTATATCATTTGCCTTTTACTTATCACGGAATTCCCTACATGTTTTGAGTCAGTCAATTTCAGCAGCAGTTAGCTTTCCAAAATGAAGTTGTTTTTAACCTTGAGTGTTTTATTTCTTGCAGAGCATTCACTGGAGAGAGGCTTTGAATATCTTAAAGTTGGTCGTGTCTCGATCGGCCAGCCTGGTGTTGCCTTCCTACCAGCACAGTGACCTCTCAAAGATAGAAATACATCGTGTGTGGACTAGTGCTTCCAAGGAACTACCTGGAAAAACCTTGGACTTTCACTTTGACATTTCAGAGGTACTTAACTCTGTTAGCTGTTTCTGTGAACTTAAGCATGAACTTATGATGGCAAAAGTTACAAGTAATTTCCTGGAGAAAGGAAGACTTATATTTATTATTAACAAAGACTGCCAAAGTCTAAATTTGGTTCCATTCTATTAAGAACATACTGAAGGGCTGAGGATGAGCATGTACAAGCCCCTGTGTTTGATGCCCAGCACCATTAAAAAAAAAAAAAAAAAAGAAAGAAAGAAAGAAAACTGAATTTCATATTCTCTGGGGCTCATAATTAGCAGCTTTAAGAAATAGAATCTAACCTAGCTGGGTGTGGTGATGCACACCTGTAATCCCAGCAGCTCTGGAAGCTAAGATAGGAGGATTGTGAGTTCAAAGCCAGCCTCAGCAACAGTGAGGCACTAAGCAACTCAGTGAGACTCTGTCTCTAAATAAAATACAAAATAGGGCTAAGGATGTGGCTCAGTGGCCAAGTACCCATGAGTTCAAAACCTGGTACTAAAAATAAAAAAAAAAAAAAAGAAACCTTAGTTATATGAAAAACAATTTTTTGAAAGCTACTTTAAAGTGGAATATTAAACATTGTAAGCCATGTCACTCATTCTTTATCTTACAAGTATCATGTCATATCTTGCTAGCCAAAACCTTTCTGTCTGATCTATACCAGATCCATAAATGACTGCAGTTTGGAATTACAGGAATATGGAATCCACCTTTATGGTTGCCTTGAACAGGGTAAGGGAAAGAGAAAGTGAGAACCCATGCTACGGAATTGAGGAAAAAAAGAAAGGACAAAAAATGGTCAGATTTACCAGCTGCTTCCTGAGCCAACCTTTGGGTACCTGTACTTAATTAAGTCTAAAGTATAACATAACTTTTGTGTCTCTTATCCCATGACCCACGTAGCATGCCCCCTCCAAAGCAGAAACTACTCTGCTGATATTTATAATCAGAGCCTGGTGGTACCATGTCTGGTGCACAGAGATTGTTAACAATTATTTCAAACACTACTGAATGAATGCATTCCCCAAGAGTGGAGAGAAAAACTGGATCTGCTTATGTGGAACCCCCTTGCACTCTTAAATAGGTTACATCCAGGTTGCTTCTTTGACACAATAGTATTCACTGACTTCTTGTTTCAGTATTTGAGATGAGATACCCTTGCTGCCACTGTGACGCCTGCATCTATATTTAGTATATAAATAATATTAAGATATAGATTCAATCTCTATGCATCATTTTTACTTGCTAGGGGGAAAGTTATTTTTATTTTATTCTACTCCCAAGAGATATAATATATAAATAGCCAGTTAGCTGCATCCCTCAACACTCAGAGACCCAGAAATACTCCAGAATGATGAGCCTTAGGAGCCAGGTGTAGAATTACCAGTCAGTTCCTGCCACCTCTGAGGACAGGCCTGTGAGCTGGTGTCTGCAGCAGAGACCTTCCTGGGACTCAAGTTTGGGAGGCACTGTCTACCACACCCCAAGGCTTTCAGGAAGTGGAAGTTCTAAAGTGTTGCCCAAGTACCTGGTTCTGACCTCATCTATTTAAATAAATTTGAAAAGATACACATAATGTAACCTTTTAAAAATGAAGAGTGCCAGGCACAGTGGCACATGCTTGTAATTCCAGGAGCTCAAGAGGCTGAGGCAGGAGGATCATGAGTTCAAAGCCAGCCTCAGCAATGGTGAGGTGCTAAGCAACTCAGTGAGACCCTGTCTCTGAAGAAAATGCAAAATAGGGCTGGGGATGTGGCTCAGTAATTGAGTGCCCCTGAGTTCAATTCTAGTACCCAAAAAAAAAAAAAAAAAACCTTTAAAAAAAATGAAGAGTATTTAAAGATTGATGATTAGCGGTTGGAGAGAGGGGAAGGAATTTTAGCCTTTCTTTTAACTGGCAGAAGTTCTTCCTTATAGTTAAACGTCTGAAAACTGTTAGCTTTCCTCCATGTTTTGCATCTAATCTTTTCAGTGGTTTCTAAAGCATATTAAAGAACAAGTTCTTGGATTTGTTTTCTACTGCTAAAGAGGATGGGAAAATATTGAAAAATGATTCAGAATGTTTATGTGAACATTGGGGAAATTAGCTTAAATGTAACACTGAACTTCTAGGACCTGCTTTTAATCACTTGAGCATTTTTCGGTTCTGCTGGGTAGAACAGTCCCATTTTATATACCACAGAATTATTAATGAGATGGAAGAATGAGTGTTTTTGTGTTTTTTTTCTCCAGACACCAATCATTGGGAGGCGGTATGATGAACTACAGAATTCTTCTGGGCGTGATGGGAAGCCTAGGGCCATGGCAGTTACCCGGAGCACATCATCCACCTCATCAGGCTCCAATTCCAATGTTCTTGTTCCAGTCAGCTGGAAAAGGCCTCAGTATTCTCAGGTATACAATCCTAGACATGCATTGTTAGAAGAGGACCTACTGTGTCCAGCTGCCCATGTGATATTGGATTCCTCCATGCCCGCTCACATTTGTTCATCCAGACAGCAACACTTCCAGTGATGAGTCTCACAGCATTCTGAGGACACCCATTTTATCTTTGAACAGCTCATTATGTGGAGTTGAAGTCAGACTCTGGTACTTCTACTCATTGATTCTAGTTTTCTTAAGGCTTAGAAAGCAAAATCTTTCACATTGCAGCAGCCCTTCAAACAGTCAATTCCATGGGATTTAGACACCCAAAGAGTCAATAGGGCTGTAAACTAAAAGACCATTCTGGCTCCTCTTAGGAGCATCAACTTTAATCATGATCTCCATGCATAGGCTGAGTGGAGGGGGCTGCTAGACTTCTCTGTGGTTTGATTATGTAGCCTAGGACTGTATTCAGTTTACAGATAACTGTGTCAAAGTACTGAGGTCATTGGGCTTAGTCAGGTAAAACACTGCATTATTCATAAGTCTTTTAGTGCTGTAGCAGAAATCCACTGAAAATTTTCCTGAAGTAGAAAAGGAATTAAACCATCTGTGTTAGTCACTTTTGTGCACTCTGACCAAATCCTGAGAGAGTCAACTTATAAAGAAGAAAGCTTTATTTTGGCTCATGATTTCAGAGTTTCAGGTGGTTACTTGGCTCTATTTCCTTGGACCTGTGATGGCACAGTACCTCATGGCAGGTATATGTGGCAGAGGAGGTGCCCAATCACCTCATGGCAGCCAGTAAGCAAAGGAAGAAAGGAAAGGGCTAAGACCCTCAATAGTCCCTTCAAGGGCATGCCCCCAGTAACCTAACTGATTTCTACTCTTCAAGAGGTTCCCACCACCTCCCAAGAGCACTATAGGCTAATGCCCAAACCTTTAACACATTGGGACATTCAAGATCTAAACTATAGTACCACCTAACTTGGCTTCAAACAGCTGGATCCTGACAAAGGTCAGGAACAAGAGCCTTAGACTCTTCTTCTCACTGTTCCCAACTTCCCTTCCCAAAGTCTTGGCCCCATATTTTCCCATCTGTTGACTTCATTCTCAGGTTGGCTCTTTACATGGAGGCAGCAATGACCTCTGAATCTCCAGGTTTTCTTGGCCTTTGGCTATGGTGATTTCAGATGAGCAAGGCCGTCCCTCTTCTGGAATCCATAGCAGTTCTAAAAAAAAAAAAAAAAAAAAAAGAGGACACTTGCAGGGTGTGTGATGGTGTCAAAGGACTGGGAGAGGAGCCCTTCCCCAGAATGAAGAGAGAAACTAGAGTATCAGAAGACGGTGAAATGGGTGCTGGGAAGGAAAAACACTTTTTTTTTTTTTTTTTTTTGCATGCCCAGCAGTATTCACCTTCATTCTCAAAGGTTTGGAAAATGGAACATACGGCACAAGCCTGCTGGAGTGCAGCAGATTCTTAGTGAGCACTAAGTTGTTGAAAATGGGGGGGGGGGGGGGGGGAAGAAAAATGTATAACCCTTGTCCATGTTTCACTTACTTGATTTATTAAGAGAATTATACAGTGACACTAAGACTTGCAGAATCATTGAGCAAATCTCCTGCCACCACTCAACATCAAGGTTCTCCAGTCTCTGACTTTGAAATGACACCATATTGGGTGTCTCTTCTGTAATCTGGAAAGATGGATGGAGTGAACCAAGTACCAACAGGAAGGAAAATCTAAGAATGTACATTCTGCATAAAAAACATGAGTCAGACTGAAGGGGAGAAAACCATTTTAAAGACATTAAGATTGCTAGAAGAGCTGTTCTGAAGTTCAGTAACGATTTCTAGGCTGTAGTTAATACATTTTTTCATTCTTAGCCTTCCATTCATTCTGAGACCAAGTCATCTCATTGAAATTATATGGTTTACAGAAGAATCCCTATGCCTAGGGGGCTGGAAAATAGGTTTACAAAGAAAAAAAAAGAATTAAATCTATTTAAAATTAATCCAGAAAGATTTTACATGGCTTACGAATAATTGAATGTTTTCATTCTGCAGAAAGTAGTTATTCTCTCATTTTGAGGAAAGAAGACTTGTCCTATAACAGAATATATTTAATTTAGATGTTGTTACATACAAGAAAATTATCAAGGAAAGAGATGGATATTCATGCAAGAACCTAGGGACTTGGTTATCCCACTTCTTGGGATAACTTAGGTCAGCAATATCCAATAGAAACATAATACAGATCTCATCTTAAATGTTGCAATAGTCATCTTAAAAGAAAAAAAAAAGTAAAAAGAAACTAGACTGGGGTACAGCTAGTGGTAAAGAACTTGCCTGGCATGTGCAAGGCCTAGATTCAGTCCCAGCATGGCTAAATAAATAACTAGAAACAAGCGAAATTAATTCTAACAACATTTTACATTATTGATGAGATAGCCTACTTTTTTCATATTGAACCTTGTGTGTTTTTAAAATCTCAGTTCTGAGTGGCCCCATTTCAAGCACGATTGCCCACCCTTTGTGGTTAGTGGCTACAATATTACTTTCAGGACCCCATAATAAAAACCTGCCTTGTGTTTCTTTTGCAGAAGAGGACAAAAGAAAAGTTGGTGCATGTCCTTTCTCTGTGTGGCCAAGAAGTAGGATTAAGCAAAAACCCATCCGTAAGTCCTAGCACACATCACGGTTATTTTGTTATCTATGCTCTTTTGGTTTACTCTCTTTTTGTCATTGATCATATAGTTTAAGATTCTATCATGAAAAACAAGGATGATATCCATCATCTACACCAAACCCATGGATTATTCCTCCCCATTTCATGATTTTTAATCTCACTTATTTAGAAACAAGGAAAATATTTATTGGCTCTAATTCCTCTTGGATATAATTTTACTCTGGACACCCATACCTTGCTGTGATGTCATTATTTTACTCATGTAAAGATGAAAATAATGACAAAACTTATCATGTGGTAGAAACATTATTTTTTAAGCATTGTGATGTTAACATTATAAACATTGCACAGTTTTTAGTGATTTTTTTTCTCATTAACTTTCACTGAAAAAAAAATGCCATTAGGCTTGTGAGTGACACGACTGAAATAAATGAGCAAACTTGTGAAGCTTATAAAATTCAGAAAATTTATATTGTGTACACAAACATATTATATAGTACAAATGTCAGGGTATGATTTCACCAAGAATTTTTATTTCATCTATATCACAGCATCTTTATTATTTATGAAAAAGAAATAGCAAAGTAAATGATTTACCAAGTAAGAATTAGGAGAACAATTTCTCTGCAGAGCCATTTTTAAAATCCCATACTCTATCTTAGTACTAATGTTGTTCACAATTAGGTGAAGTGTTAGAGGCTTATAAGTACTTGCACAAGTACAAATTGATATTTCTTTCCATCTCAAAAGTATCCCATCCATCAGCTAAGTGACTTAAGTGGCCTCTGCTTTTTAGATCAGTGGCTTATTGATCCTGTGACATTACTTAGGGCAGAGGGGATGGTGGCAGAGGCAGACAGAGCCTCCTAGCACACAAGGGAGAGAAACAAGAGCATTTTGCCTCTGCAGTGCAGCACAGCCAGTTGGGGCTATTTCTTGCCACTGTGACTGGCACTTCTTCAGGTTCACACTGTCTTCCCCTATGCCAAGGCTTTACCAGCTAGAAATATTTACCTGAAGTACTTTACAAATAAGATAAGCTCTTAACTAGGAAAATGAGCCTTCAGCTGAGGAAATCTGAATTCTGTTTCTCCTCTCTCATTGACCAGTTGACTGGCCCTCAGTGCTGTTTATCTCACCTACCCATTTGCAATCCCAGAACAAAACTATGCATCATATACCATTTCCTGAGCATACAGGTTGAATATCCCATATATATTTTCAATATCCCCCTAAAATGTTTGGGACCAGAAGTATTTCAAGTTTCAGCACTTTGGATTTTGAAATTATTTGCATAGACTTTACGCATTGAGTAATCCTAACCTGAGAATTCAGACTTCATAAAATCTGAAAATTTTGCCAGGCACAATGGTGCACACCTGTAATCCCAGCAGCTTGGGAGCCTGAAGCGGAGATTGCAAGTTCAAAGCCAGCATCAGCTTCAGTGAGGCACCAAGCAACTCAGTGAGACCCTGTCTCTAAATAAAATACAAAATAGGGCTAGAGATGTGGTTGAGTGCCCCTGAGTTCAATCCCCAGTACCCCCCGCCCAAAAAAAAAATGAATATTTTGATCATGTCAAAACTCAAAAAGTTTCAGATTCTGGATTTTCAGATTTGGGGTATTCAACAGTATAGTATATATCTTACAACTTAAACACTAGAGGAAAAAAACTACATTTAAAGTCCCTTTGCTCTTTTTTACTGTAAGAATTTAAATACAACTGACATTTTTCCATAGATTTCCCCATTTTTCAAAGAAGACTGAAACATAATGGTTACATAAAATTACTGTTAATTTTACTTAATTTCAACCTATGCTCAGTAGATACTGACTAGCAAAACCTTTAGGTTTGTTCACAGTTCATTGTTTCTACAAAGTGCTATTACAGTGGCTCAGTAAAAAAGGAACCTTAAATGTATAATTTTAAAACATTAACATACTATAGATTTGTTTAACTCAAAAGGACAAAAATTTAAGTACAAATTATGGGCATGCTATTCAACTATTCTGCAATCCCAATGAGAAGTACTATACTTTTGGCTTCTATTTCTTATTCCTTACCAGTTCCTGGTTTATCTCTAAAAGGGCTAAAATCTTTGTTCCTATGGTTCATTCTGTAATAACCTATCTGCGTATTGTCTTTAAGCTATCATTTATGTGTATTTGACATATACGTGCTTGTGAATGTGTATAATATCTCATTTTAATTAGGTCAGAAACACTGGAAAACAGTCTTAGTGTTCCAGTTTGTGAACACATGCTCAGTTTTCAGTCTCTCACACACACAGTTAGTGTCCCATCTTTATCCATTAACAGGCAGCAATTCTACTCTTCACCATTTTCCTGGTGCATGAACTTGCATCTTTGCGAGGAGTTTAATCCAAAGGCACCTGTCCAACATAAATAATAAAAGAACATTCTAAAAATACCCACTTAAGGAATTAGGTGTGTACTGGAAATACAGTGCTATGAAGAGCCAATTACTGTTTTTCATAGCACAAACAACTGAAGGCAGACCAGTTTCTCAGGAGAGGGCTCTTTTGACTCGTAGGTGATTTTTTCCTCGTGTGGGGACTTGGATCTGCTGGAGCATCAGACGAGCCTGGTATCTTCCGAGGACGGCGCCAGGGAACAGGAGAACATGGACGACACAAACAGTGAGCAGCAGTTTAGAGTCTTTAGGGACTTTGATTTCCTAGACGTGGAGCTGGAGGATGGAGAGGTACAGTTACATTCTCTATAAAAATAATCCCCTTCAGAACTTGCCCTTGACTAACAAAACTGTCTTTCTACCTGCTAAATAGAACATTTTTGTAACAAGGTCTTTAGCTGGAAAGCTCTAAACTCTGTTTTGAATCAATTTATTCAAAGTACAACGGCTTAACTTTGGCAAAAGTTGCCACACCCTTCCTGAGTCCGAAGCACAGCTGCCAAGTCATTTCTAAATGACAAAAATCTGAGTGGTAACGACCACACAGAGACTGTATGTTTACAGTCCAAAGGGGATCTTAAAAAAAAAAAAAATCACAAAAACACTTCAGTTCTGAGCCTGTTCACTGGCACCTGGGCAAATATGCTAAGCATTTAATTATTTTAAATGTAAAGTTGCTCTGAGTCTCTAATTCCTTACTTCACAACTTGCCTGCCTCAACATGAGACGGAGCCCTCAGGGCTCCAGCATCTCTGTGCAATGTTTGATGAAGTCATTAGAACCTGAAACAAAGCACAAGAGAGCTCTCTGCCCTGCTTTAGTTTGGTGGCCAGCATTCCAGACACCTGGAGCAGCTGAATTCAAGCCTCAACAGGCAAATACAGATTCATTTATTTTGAATGATAATCATGTAATAAGATGCTTTCTGCTATGAATCATGTTTTTGAAAACAGGGTCTGGAGGGCGGAGCAACACCCCTGTCAGTTACCTTCCTTTCCATAGCTCAGAGGCATGTTCCAAATGATAGGCAGTCTTTTGCCCCTTGAGAGTAAAAGCTCAGTTCACTTAAGTGAGATTGGTTTGGGTAAAGATGCCTGTTACCCAGCCTGGCTCTCCATGTTGCTCAACATTGGCAGCTCTTATTTAACTAAATATAGTATATTTTCCAAAGGGCTTTAAGCTAGTCTTACAATTAAAATGGAGGTTCAAATTCAAAGTTCATTATATCTGGTGGCAGAGAGGCACCTCCTTACTTAACTGCAAACCTGTGAGAAAATCAGGCTTTGATTAGCTTCCCTAAAACAATAGGATTACTGTCCAAGCCCCTTATGTCTAGTTGAGGCCAAAGAGCTAATGGCTGTTGTCTTACCTGGGTCATGACCACCTAGATATCTATTCCAGCAGGAGAGCTCCATGTCCTGAGAATAAATGATGGTTTCTCCACTGATTATTTCCCTGAAAAATACATTGAGCAAACCCAGCCCTTAGTAGAAAAGCACTGACTGGGGTGAGAGGTGCAGCTCAGCTGTAGAGCACTTGCTTGACATGCCTAGTTTGGGGAGGCAAGGGGTAGCTAAAAGCCCTGACTGCAGTGTATGCGTCAAGTCTCAGCTTCATTTTCACCTTGAATTGTCTACAACCAAGAAAAGTACTGTAGAGATTTCTGTTAAATGTTTTCTCTATCATCAATTATGGTTATTAAATGCAGTAAGGATTATTTTTAAAGTCTAAAGCAAAACACAACTGTTTTGAATACCTTCTCAATGTTTCTGAGCCAGAGCTGAGTGTTCAACTAAGGTCAAAAGATTAGCTCCCTGGTCTGGCAACTGACCTAATGTTTGCGTTTAAGCTAAAATTTAAGCTCAGGCACCTGATTCATTCTGGAAGTTAAACTAGGGAGGGATAAACCTGACAAAGCAAGAGAAACATCATTTTCCTGTCCCATCCAGAGAAAAATGTTATGCTGAGTGACCTAGCAGTAATGGCGTAAAGTGGAGAGATCAGACATAATTTTAGAACAACTAACAAATCTAATTTCTGTCAAAGGAGGGGACTAGGGATGTTGCTCAGTGGTAGAGTGTGTCCTTAGCAGGTATGGAGGCTCAGCATCACAAAAATAAAAAATAAATAAGATAGGGAAAAATCAGAGATGCCCATCTCTTCAAAACAAATGTTACATTAATGTTTTCCAGGGACAATAAATAATACTACATGTACCTCCCTTTTGTTCTCTATTATCTCTATTGTCCTAGGCAACAAAAAACAATTACAAAGATCATTTCATCTTTTATGATTAATATTTTATAAGAAACTCAAGGGACTAAGAGTGCATTTTATCCAAATAAAATAAGCCATTTGAAAGCCAGACACTGTGGTGGGTATCTGTAGTCTCAGCTACTTGGGAGGCTGAGACAGGAAGATTGCTTGAGCCCAAAAGTTCAAGGCCAATTTAGTCAACATAGACCATGTCTCAAAAAGAAAACACTGAGAATGTTTGCTATAATAAAGAGTTTTAACATGCTTACAGAACTGTAGAGTGAATGTGCTTGGACTTCAGAGTCCCAGCTCCAAGTTAGGATTTCATCTCTGCTAGTGACCTAGCCATGTGACCATAAACATAGGTATAGTTCTTCCTGGTTTCTACCTGCTCATCTGTCCAATGGGTCTAATAATCCTGCTTGCAGAATTGATGTAAGGCTTAATAAGATAACCTATGTAGAGCCTCTAGGACAGTGCCAGGTACATAGTGGTATTCTTAGGGTCAGGCCCTTATCCCATCATTGGTGAATAATTTTAGAATAACCTGACTGGGGAAAGTTAAACATATTTGGCTTCTCTAGCCAAACAGTTGTCAAAACAAAGACAGATTGTTTTTGTCATGTCTATTCCTTTTCATTAAATGGTCTCAAGAATTTGCTGGGGTTGTAGCTCAGAGATAGAGCACTTGCCTAGCATAGGTGAGGCCCTGCGTTCGATCCCAAACACCACATACAAAACTAAATAAACAAAATTGTATTATGTCCCTCTACAACTAAATATAATTTTTTAAAAAGGTCTCAGGAATTTGTTGAATAATATCTGTATAAAGGGGTTTTGCCCTTGAATTTTCTGAACGCTTTAGTTACTATGTCTTAGCTATTAGTTACACACCCACACCAGACAGATCATGATCACAAACACTTTTAGCTTTGTGAGCAGGATCAGGTGAAGCCACCTTTTTTCCCCAGTTGATGACCCTCATTCATTTTCTCATGAAATTCAACATTTTCTCACAAATAATTACTTAGGCATTCAAAAAAAAAAAGTGTTGAGTAGACCAAAGTTGTCACTGAAGTGGAAAGCTATTTCAGAAGTGGTACTTATGATTTGTTACCCAGCTGCATAATCCACCACTTACTAGGAGATGTGGAACTTCTGATGTTTAATACTGATTTTTCTCTTTGGGGGTAGCATATATTTATCTTTTTTTAAGCTGTGACTACTGAAGTGTATATTGCTAGTATTATTATTGCTGTTGTGTTAAAACTAAGACAAGTATCTTGAGTATCCTTAATGATCATTTTAAATAGACCTTTTATTTGTTTTTCTGTCCATTCAATCGGCTACCCAGGAACTTCAGGTAAGATGATGCTATTTTTAATTAGATATGCTAGTAGTAGATGTTTTGCATCATTGCAGTCTTATAACAACATAATTGCTTTTTTTTCCCTCCCTTTCAGCAAATGTATGCTTATTTGCTTGTTTATTTCTACTTCAGTGTGTGTGATATAAGAGGTATTTTTCTTGGCTGCTCTATTATAAAGTTATTTTCAAAAACGTAAATATATGATTTTTTTAAGAAACCTTTATATGCCTACTAGATATTGCATGATTGTATTTTGAGAGAAAGTGAATCTTCAAATATGATTGTGGAAATCCTATAATTTCTGATTAGGCATTTATATAACTGGATGGATTTTGTTGTAAAATTATTCTATTAAAAGTGAAGTGGTGGCTGGGGATATAGCTTAATTAGTACAGTGCTCACATGCACAAGGCCCTGGGTTCAATCCTCAGCACCACACACACACACAAAAGTGAAGTGGGGTTGGGTGTAACAGCTCAAGTGGTAAAAAATGTACTTAGTATGCACAAGGCCCTGGATTTTATCTGCAGCCCAGAAAACTATAAAGTAAAATCAACAATCTGCTGCCAACAATATACCATATATAATTCCAATGAAATGTTTTCGTTTTCCAAGAATTAGAAGCTATCTCTGTATGGTGACTAGATAAATTTTCATCTAAACCAGGGCTCTTCCAAATAAAAAAGGGTGCCAGTAATAATTATGTCCAAACAACAATTATGTGGCATAAACCTGGATCATGTTGGGCATATTGACTTATGATCATTATGTTTATGTCACATCAGATTGTTGCAGAAGCTTCCTGCAACAATAATTCTTTTTTAACTCTGAGTGTAGCTTCTACCTTGGGTTTAATCTCCAGCATTCAAAAAAGAAAAACATTTGACAGGTTTCCAATATGAAAAAGTTATTTCAAAGAATATTATTTCTAACATTTCTAGAATATGTACATGATAATACTTTACTATCCCAGTATAAATACTAAATGGAATATGTTTGATAACTATATGTGAGTTGTCCTTTAGAATAATTAGCTGTCCTCTACATTTTTTTCACATATAAGATAATCTGGCATTATCAATAAAACTGTTTTGACTTCTAAGTTTGTAACATAAAATGCAAATCTGACCTTCAGGGGAGAGAAAGAATTGAGCATGGCTTCCCCATTAGGGATATCTCTGTGCCATACTGAGCAAACCTGGTTGACTTTTAATCACCACGGACTTTTTGAACATGTTGATGATTGAACTCAGGGCTTTGCACCTTCTAAGCACATGTCTACCTCTAAGCTACACCCTATCCCTATCACCATGGACTTCAACTGGGATTAGACTATAACCCTGCTCCATCTCAATTCCTCAACCCCCTCCAGGGAAATAAATTCAGTACCTTTGCCTCTAATAGAACTGTCACATCCTCTAACAATAGATCTTATTCCTGCAAGAAAAGTTTTCCCTCCCCGCCTCCCTCTTCTCATGCCATCTGGATTCAGGTCTTCCCAGAGCTGCCACCAAGCAGTAGCAGCCATCTCTGCCTAGGGTATCTATATTGCTCTGCAGGCTCATGACTGTCTCAGGATAAGTGTGGGAATCGTTCAAAATTGTTGCTTAAGATATTTCATTCAAACCATCATTCATTTGGTAAAAGAAAATCAGTTTTGTGAATTTGTTTCTATATTTCTCCCAATAATTTTCACATTCTTCTTGAATAGTCTGTTTTTCTTTTTTCCTTTCTTCACACACTGCATTTGCCTTATCTTCCAAATTCTTTTACATATTTTTTTCACTGTAGCGATTATTTTAAAATCCCAACAAAGCAGTTAGTCTTTTCCACTAGGAAAAAAAATTATCTGGTGGTGAACAGATACAGGTTGAGTACCCTTACCAGAAATGCTTGGGAGCAAGAAGTGATTCCAATTTCAGATTTTTTGAGATTTGGAAATATTTGTACATATATAAGGGATCTTGGGGGATAGAACCCAAGCCTAAATGTGAAATTCATTTGTGTTTCAAACATACCTTATACACATAGTCTAAAAGTAATTGTATACACTGTTTTTAGTGGTTTTGTGTCTTGACCATTATACTTTACATGAGGTATCGAAAATTCTACTTGGGGTGTTTTGACAATACTCAAAAAGGCTTTGATTTTGAAGCATTTCAGATTTCAAATTAGAGATGCCTGATCTGTACATCTCTATCTGTACATCTGTACAGATAAAACAGGAGATACAGAACATGAAAAACATTCTAAGTTGGCTTTCTCTTTATAATCAAAACAGTACTAACAACAATCATAAACAGGGGTGAATAATGATAATAATTTCCATATCCTATCCAGAATAATGTGCTTAGGATTCTTGCCTTCTACCAAGAATAGCCAAAACAGACTTTGGAAAAACTAAGCATCTATCTCCTGAGAGGTCTTGAGAATGGCAAACTGTAGAAGCCAGAAACAATACTCTTAAACTTAGTGTTGCATTTATTCATTTTCCTATGGTTTAATAGTAATTGGCATCTCTCAGATTAGTAAGTTGTCCACTGAGCTCCCATCAGAGAAGTTACCTTATTTTTGTGGACTATTGGGCACTGTTTCAAATTACCAAGAAATGAAAGGATTTGGTGCCAGATTTTATTTTAAATTACCTTTTTGCTTAGGTAAAAATTTTCTAGTTTGCAGGCTGGAAAATATTTCTCTTTAAAACAGTTATGTGGCCAACTAAGCCAGTTCTTAGTAAATCAGAATATAAAAGTCAGCCATAATCTTTGGTATTGATGTACAAAATTAACTATTTTCCAGGTTAGGACAATTATTCAGAGATGAGCCTTAAAGTAAAAGATAAACCACTGCTGCTCTAGCCTTTGCATAGTGCGTGATCCATCAAACTTTGTCCAGCTCTGAAAGTCCTTAACTCTGCATTTTATCTGTGAGAACCGCTGTGGCAGAACAGGCTGGAATGTTTACCTAATGCTCTTCTACTAAATAACTGAAGGATTCCTGGAATGTGCTGCAAGCATAGCTCCTACTTATTTCTCCTTCCAAAAAGAATACTAAACAGGGGCTGGTGGGAGTAGAGAGCACACACCTCTTTTGAAGTTTTTTTTTAATAGTCTCTTTCTTACAGATTTTTGAAAACACAAATCAATTCTAGTGTTTATTGAAATCGACTTAAACACACACACACACACACACACACACACACACACACACACTACTTAACCTGCTAAAGAAAAGGGTGTGATCACCTCTACCCATGATTTAATATACATTTATATGAAAACAGTCTGCTTTTGTTACTTTTCATGTCAGGTTAAAGTTTCAGTACCAAAGCAGATGAGGGCATGAGAGGTAATGTGACTAATTGGATGTGTGAAGGTGTGAGTGAAGAAGAATTTTTGCATAAAAACCTGGCTGGTGGTGTGATTTCAGGGTGAGAGTATGGACAATTTCAACTGGGGAGTGCGCAGGCGTTCTCTGGACAGTCTGGACAAGTGTGACATGCAGACCCTGGAAGAACGCCAACTCTCAGGAAGCCCTCCCAGTCTAAATAAAATGAACCATGAGGATTCCGATGAATCATCTGAGGAGGAGGACCTCACAGCCAGCCAGATCCTGGAGCACTCCGATCTAGTGAGTAGCAACTCTCCCTCTGTGGCAACTGGGGAGACTTACTTTTTGTAATTCAAGAGGGTTATTTCCCCCTGCCCCCGGCCCAGTTTCAGCTAAAGAAACTTTCCAAAGCTGCCAAACTAAATTCTGAACTCTCAAGGAGGTATCTGATTCTAAGTGGCCTCTTCTCTGTAGTAGGCAGAAGGAAGCAACTGCTGGGGTGTGTTATGTACCCAGAAAGCCATCCAATCTGAAGGCCTATATTTTTCCCAAATAATTTTGATGATGGTAATCTTTTTTTTTTAATCCTCAAATATATATATAAAGTTTGAGGAAATAGGACAGGCTTTTCGATGAAGTTATCTAACAATACAGGAATTAGTGTTTTAGTGGGACACCCCAGGATGCAGATTAACACTAGATTGCTAGTTAGGTCATGGTGACATAAAAAAATTAGAAAATCAATACCAAACAACTAGAGACCAATGGTTTATGCTCTTAGGAATAATTAGAGCTTTTAAAGAATGGAAACTTTATATTTTCTTTCCTCTTGTTTTTAAACAGATCATGACCCTCTCCCCCTCTGAAGAGGCCAACCCCATGGAATTGCTCACCACAGCCTGTGACTCAACTCCTGCTGACTCTCATTCTTTTATCACCAGAATGGCCAGTTTTGATGCTTCCTTGCCTGATATGAATAACCTGCAGATTTCTGAGGGTTCAAAGGTGAAGAGATTTTGGCAGTTATGATTGTAATTTTCCTTAGGGAAAAAGAAAATAATGACTTCCCAAAGTTCTGAGAATTCCTGTGGGGGGCGGGGTTGAAAGTGGAAGCACTCTTTCCATCTGATTTTAGTGAAATAATTGAAGCTTATACACCTGAGCCTTTATTTTGAAGTTGTTTTATGCTGAAAAACTTGAGCAGCCATCTTCTGATTGAAAGAAAGTGGTTCTGAAGTCTTTGTAAAATGGAACATTGAGTGAACACTGTTGATTGAGGGCAAAACAGTACTGTCCATCTCAGATGGCTGTGACTGGGAAACTGCTAATCTTTGTCATGGCTTTTATACAGCAATATGCTAAGAGATGTGTGGGTGTATTTGAGGAAATTTTTTCTTATGTAGGAACCAATTATACAATTTGTACATTGATTCAATGCTCCCCTTTTGGCATCCTGTTGGAATTTTTAACATCAATCACACTATTATTTGCCAGATTTGCACAAAACTCTCCTAGCCAGACTCTAAATAGAAATGTTAACTAATGGGTGTGATTTCCTTATTTGGGGTTTTAAAAAAATATATTTATGTGTAGTTCTATTTAAGGTTTATCAAAATTTCCATAAAACTATCGACTTGCATGCTGTACCAACATTTATGCCCACCAGTATGGAATCTTATTTCCTTATATTAGAAATAGCAAAATAATCTATTGCTGTGAGGATAAAATAAAGCTTTCTTTATCTAGAGTTTGGTTATGATAATGTAAATTTGAAAAAGAAAACAGAAAAAACTGTAAAAGTATATTCCTTCTGATACCTCTAATGGAAAAATACAGTATTGGCTATTCTATATATTGTTTCATAATTACTAAAAACAGAGCTGAGGCCAAGGCAGGGGGGGAAGTATGCTTTAAGAACAACCACCAAAGTGCAATTACTTAAAAATGCTGAAGCTTAACTAAGAATTATTTCTAAGACTGCCACACTTCAGAGGGACTGTGGTCAGGATTCTTGGAGTTAAGGGTCCCTTTTTTGTTTTGTCCAAAAAGGCCCTGAAAGAAAACTTTGTTCTAGGCTAAAATGCCAGAATCCTCAAATTAAGAAATTCAATTTCATTGGGATAAAAACTACAAAATATATATAAAGTTAAGAGCATGTGATATTTGTCCGTATTGGTATTCTCATTTTCTGTTTTTCTATTTTGAAGGCTACACAGGCTTCTCATAGATGATTTCTACTATTTAGGAAGTATTTTCTATCAAGGAAAGATAAGTCTCATTTGTAAAGAGTTATCCTTATTTTCTCATGAGCTGAGTTCCTGTGGTGTTTGATATACCTGTCATGTTAGAAAGAGTAAATAAATACATTTTATAAGAACTCAGTTTCTCCAATAGATGAAATTTATGTGTAGTAATAACCCCAGAGGCCAACTTCTTTGGATCACCATAGTTTTCAAAAGCAAAAAGAAGCAGGTACAGATAAACCTCTGAAACTCTTGTTTCTCTAATATAGCTTTACATTGTTGTTAATTTCCCTATTAATTCTTCATACTATATACTAAATGGGCAGTCAGGTGTTAACCTACAATAAAGCTCTGATTTATATACGTTTCTATTTCACCTTGAAAATGACTCAGTGAAACATGTACAAGAATTTTCTTCTTCTGTTCTGATGTGCGATCCAGCTGCCTTCCTTCCTGTCAAGAAACAATCAGTTCTCCAGCTGATTGTCCCCTGGCCCAAGTTCAAGCCCAGCTATTTTTCCATTTCCTTGTTGTGTCTCTTTCCTGCCTCTCACTGCCACCCACCCTAGAGCCCTTACAGTTAACTGCTCATTTCACATGTTGTAGTAAGGTGAGAGCAGACAACCCGATCTGCTGTTTTCAAGGGTACTCAAGAGTAAAGCATATAAGCAAATGAATTTTAGAGAATTTTCAACGTGGAAAAGCCTATCAACCAAGCAAGCTTGGTGAAGGACTTTGCATCACTCATGCATACTGCAGATGTTTCTTGAGCATCTACTGTCCCAGGAACCAATGATTCTTAATTCTAGTGTCCACAGACAAAGGGATTCCGTATTGGAGAATTAAGTCTAGATGAACCTACTTCAAAAGGCTGGGATGGCACAATAGGAGGAGTCCTGAATCCAAAGCGACGTTTCTATTCCCAGCTCTAACTCTTATTGACCTGACATTAGACAAGCCCATATGGAACATCATTTCCTCATCTGTAAAATGTGGAGGTTGGACCAGGGATCTCTATAGTCTTTTCCAAATTCAGCATTTATACTTTGTAAGCATGGATCAAGTATGAGAATCTACTGAAAGCCCTCTGGGAGCTATTGTGGAAGGGACTGAAAAGAGAGTGAACAAAGAGTACTTCAGAGAATTTCTGAATCCACTTCTATCAATTGACTCTATAATCCCACAGGCTGATGCTGTGCAGGAGGAGGAAGACACCACTGTGCATGAGGATGATCTTTCAAGTTCCATTAATGAGCTGCCCGCGGCTTTCGAATGCAGTGACAGTTTCAGTCTGGATATGACTGAGGGAGAGGAAAAAGGCAACCGAGGTCTGGACCAGTTTACTCTTGCAAGGTAAGGAAGCGCTTGGTGGAAATGAGTGGTACAAGTATATACAGCACAGTGTATTATGCTCACAGTAACTTGAGTTCAGTGCTACACTCACACTGCTGGGGCCTCCTAATGAAGGAGTCCACAGTGACACAGAACTTAGTGAGCTCTTACTAAGGTAGAATCATCCAACCCCAGTGCAAGGACTTATGCAGAACAAAGAAAGGACACCTGCATAAGAACTTATAAAGCCAGAAAGCAACATGGAAAGATGAAGAAAGGCCTGGAGACATGGTCCAAGCCTTATAAGCTTTGAAGATAAGCAAAATTTGGCAAGGCTTGGGAATGAGTTCTTTCCATTCTGAGTTAAATGACAAGAACAGGGGGATCTTTATATGCTAAATAGCAACACTTTTTCAAGAAGGTGTCTTTCAGCCTAGTGGCTGATATCTCTGAAACTAATGAGATATATGAATAGGAAAAAAATGAAGAGGAATTAATAAAACACAATAGTTTAGATAAAATCAGCATTTAGGGGGAATCACGGATAATAGTGGTATAGATTTGCTTCAGGATAAGAAAATCAAGACCCTAAAATTACTCAGAGTTGAAAGTGAGAACTAAGTAGGGCCTTGTGTCATGGTGAGCAATATTTGACCATCAAAGGAAAAGGTTGAGGTCTTATCTGGAGAATTTACTTTTCACTTTTTTTCCCTATCTCTCTTCCTTCCTGGTTCTCTTACTCTGCATTTCTCTACATTTCCTCTCTTCCCCAATCCTTGTATTCTCAGCTTTATGTATTCATTAATACTCTATTTCCATAAAGGAAAACTAAAAGCATCAAAATTTATATTATAATTTTTCATAATCAAAACATGAAGAATGAAAGCACCAAAGCATAAGCCTGAATGCATATTTTGTCAGAGGCACAGCACCTGGAAAGTGAGACACTTGCTGAGAGCTAAAAGAGGTACCCAATCTGTATACAGAAATCAGAAATAGGGGAATCCTAGAAATTATAGAGGTGAAAATTCTATATCCTAGAATCAGAAAAGGATCTTGTAGATCTCTCATGGCAGCCAGGATGTCCCAGAGTACCCTCAAAGGGAAGAGTGGGCCAAACAGGCTTCCTCCACATCACAACACTTGGATTAGAGTTGGAACAGTCAGGTAGAGGAGAAGCAGGAGGACGACACTTCTTGACATGGATGTTTTCATGTTTTCCAGCTTTGGAGAAGGTGACAGGGGAGTTTCTCCCCCTCCCTCGCCTTTCTTCTCCGCCATCCTTGCTGCCTTTCAGCCCACAGCCTGTGATGATGCTGAGGAGGCCTGGCGCAGCCACATCAACCAGCTTATGTGTGACTCAGATGGCTCCTGTGCAGTGTATACATTTCACGTGTTCTCCTCTCTGTTTAAGGTAGGGATGCTCCCTCAACCTTCCGAGAACCAAGGTCCTCCAGAGAGCCAGATAACTTCTGATTTAAAAAAGGGTTGTTTTGTTCTAGGATTGTCCTATTTTTCCTCTAGATACACTTAACTTCTAGTTAACAGCTCTCCTATGCAGCATCAACCTGCTCAACCCCAGAGTGGTATTATGAAGACAGTGACCTCAGATGATTTCAGTTGTCATAAGTACCTTTCACTTCTGCCACTCTTATTGACATCCTCAATCTTAGGCAAACATGACATCAGAACCATTAAGGGGACCTTCTGCCAACCCCATCCTACTTACTCTACTCCCTTCCCTGAGGACATATGCTCTTTTTACAACAATCTCAAGATTTTTAAAATTTTTTTCTATTGCTAAGACAGTGGATTTTAAGTGTTCTCACAAAAAAAAAAAAAATGAGGTAATGCATGTTAATTACACAAGATTTAGCCACTATACAATGTATATTTCAAAACGTCTTATATACAATGCATATTTTTCTTTGCTAATTAAATCAATAATAAAATTTTAGAAGTCCTATCCCATGCAAATAAATTTTTTTTCTAGTAGCTAAGTCAAAATGGCCTTTGCAAATGATCGCTATCCTCCCTTGCAGAATATTCAGAAACGATTCTGCTTCCTAACCTGTGATGCAGCCAGCTACCTTGGAGACAACCTCCGGGGAATTGGATCCAAATTTGTCAGCTCTTCCCAGATGCTCACCTCCTGCTCCGAGTGCCCCACACTTTTTGTGGATGCTGAGACTGTGAGTATCCCAGCCCTGCTCTGGTAGTGAAAGGCCTGCTTGGCTCAGGGAAGCATGTTTGTGTAGTGGTTTGTTTTAAAGACCTTCAGTGTTGTGAGCAGTACTGTGATGTGACTTCCAAAGGGCTTTGGATCTGTGGGGTAGCCCAGACTGAGACAAAATCATTTCAGAGAATCAGGAGAAAACATACAACTGTGCTCCTTCCATGACCTTGACACCTCTCCCTGTTGACTCTGCCAACTGTGCATATGGCTGGATAACCTCCAGAGCTGACCTGACCAGGTTGACCAATCAGATGGTCTTTAGAGACAAACCATCATCACTTTCCCCATCCCCAAGCCTCACACACATCACCCTCTGGATCCACACAGCCCAAACCACAAATGACAAGTTTAAAGAAGGATTAAGACAATCTCTAGCCAGAGATTCAGCTGCCTGCTGAATAATGACTTTCTGAATATAACTAACATAAGACTAACAAGTTCACATCTCCCATCATATCACAGAACCATCACATAAGGTGAATGTCTTCTGAGGTTTGAAATCAATGAAAATGTTCCTTGATTTTTTTTTAAAGTCTGTGCAGAGTCAGTCTAAGAACCTCACTGATAGTTGGCTGCCTCCTAGCAAGGAATATAATATGATAAATCACTATTATTTTAAATACAAAGTGAATGTGAAAGTCTTTAAACCATGTGATGTATTATTGGGATGATATCAGAGCAAAATTATAAATTTCACACCTTATTAAAATGGATGGTACTGTTCTCCCTCTTTATATTACTTCTAAATATGTCTTCTCTGTATAGCCATGACTTTGTGTTGGTAGCTCATCTCCCTAGATGTTTTAATACAAATTATTTCCCTGCCTTTAGCTCCTTTCTTGTGGACTTCTAGACAAGCTCAAGTTCAGTGTTTTAGAACTGCAAGAATATTTGGACACCTATAACAACAGAAAAGAGGCCACTCTCTCAGTAAGTTTTTGTGTTTTTTGTGCATATGCATTCAGGTAAAACTGAATGAACCCAACCTCCGAGTTCTTGGGAGGTGTGAATAATCCAAGATAGAATCCAGAGGGAGGAGACAAATTTAATCTTTTCCTCTCTTTGAGATTACAATCCTAATGTAATGGTTATAGAACTGCCAATAACATTAATTATATAAATGGAACCCATAGGACAGAAAATGTTGAGCTTTCACTTTTCACTCCCCCTTATTTCCCAAGAAATTCACTTATGTCTGTCTTTTTCTAATGACAGTGGCTTGCAAATTGTAAGGCAACATTTGCAGGCGGATCAAGAGATGGAGTGATTACCTGTCAACCAGGGGACTCAGAAGAAAAGGTAATAAGAGCCTATTAGAATGTATCTCCTCTGTGGTCTGACATTGTGCATTAGTTTTGATTTATCTAAGAAGCATGGAACTTGAGAAAAGAAGAGGCATAATGAATTCTCATATATTCCCACGAAACCCATAGATTACAACAGAATGACATTCAAGTCATGCATGATTGTGTGTTGATGGGATTTGGGGTTTTTTGGGTTTTTTTCCTCTTGTTTGGGAAAAATAGAGGTATAAAAATAACCTTTTTTGCTGAACACTGTGTAACCATAC
This sequence comes from Spermophilus citellus, assembly GCF_964194105.1. NCBI lineage: Eukaryota > Metazoa > Chordata > Mammalia > Rodentia > Sciuridae > Spermophilus > Spermophilus citellus. Next base: position 28,746,578 of record NC_138182.1, read on the forward strand.
TAATCATTTCCTAATAAATCCATTCTTAATTCAGAATAGAAAACCACTTAGTTTCTTCAGTGAGAAAAATTTCTATTGCCCTTTCACCAATCACTCCAAAACAGATTTTCCAGTTTAGAATATCTTTAAGGACATACCTCAAATCAACTGGCTGGCTGGAAATGTATTGTAAAGGCAATGGATAGAAGAGTATGAATGGATTAAAATCACCCATCCTGAAGTTATTAAGTGCCTCCTATTTTGTCCTCATGGTGGCTAAATAGTGAGCAATGCATAAGACCTTTGTCATCAGAGATCTTCGGTATTAATAAAAAAAAAAATCAGAGGTGAAAATGTGATAAGGCCAATAAGTACAGGAAAGAACAGTAAATTCTGAGAGTACACCGTGAGGCAGCCTGATCAAATGAGAGAAAAGTTCAAGGAGGATTCTCCCTGGTGTATTATCTAGGTAGAGATCTAAAACATGAGCAAGAGTTAGCTGAGTGGCCTGAGGCATGAGTGAACATGGCCTCGCTAAGAACAAATGCAGAAAGCGACCTGGAGCAGAGCTTGAAGAGTCTGGAGAAGCCAGATCATGCAGGGCTTGGGTGTTGCACAGCAGTGGTAAGCAATGGGAAAGTTTTAATAGCAGGGGATAATTCGACCGTGGCTATCCTGCTCTATTTACTGTGGAAACAGACTGAAGTGGTCAGGTCAATCCTCCTGCTGCCTAGTCTCAAAGGAGCAAGTGGAATTACATTATCACTACTGGAAAGCATTTTAGATTACAAACCCTCCAAAGGATCCAAAAATATCTTCCTGGGTAGAACTAATATTTTACTAATGTAAAAAGAAACAGATAAACCTTGGGATAAAATTTTTCAGATACCAAAGACTCAATTCCAATTTGATAACTTTTACTGAACAAGTTTATGGTCCTGAGAGTAACTCTCTTTGCCAGCACTGGGTCACTTGGTGAGTCCCTCAGTACATTTCGTGAAGAGACTAGAGATTGAACAAGCAAACTACAAGGCTAAGAAATATCTAGATATGATACTGAAGTATCATTTCTGCCTCCTTGAAAACATGTATGTATGTGTAGAGATATATAAATATAGATTTTATTTTTTGTGGGCTTTTTTAAATTTGATCCTCTTTGGATGGGAAGCAAATGCCAGTTTTGTATGTGGAAAATCTAAAGCTTGAAAGTTTCTCATAAAGGGTGTGTAGTCAAATGTACAGTTCAAAATCACAATGAAGACTAGTTGTTTCCATCAGTCCTTGGCCTCAGATAATTTGAGACCAGTTTTCACTGGATATCCCAGAAGTACTATAAAAATAAAATAATACCTCTGTTTCAGTAGCACCCATTCCTTCTGATTCTATAATTGCTTCCCCGCTCAGGTGTTCAGAGACAAATTCAGTCCAGAGACTAGTTACCTGGTTAGATTTGCAATTAGCACAAACCTAGTATAGTTTATTGTATGATTTGTAAAGTTATATGTAAAAATAAGTTATCTAAACATTTACCATCAATCATTAAATCCTATTATATTCACTGTTACCAAAAAAATAGCAAAGTATATTGTGATATACTTAATACAAGTGTGTACAGCTTTCTGGTTAGCCCTGTGGATAACCAGAAATTCTAGTTAAACTATCCTACTTCTAAAATATTCTCTTTTTTAAAAAAAAAATGTATTCCTACTGTGCTTAATTCATTTCTGTTAAGCTATTTTATTTTTAGAAGCTTCTCATTTCCCCACTTAGTTCTTTGCCTTTCTTGATCAAAGATTTCTTTTGTTTTCAATTATTCTTCCTTTTTAATTCCTTATCATCTACCTCTTTATTTACTTCTACAGTCATATATCATTTAACAATGAGCAATGTTCTGAGAAGTGCATCGTTAGGTGATATCATCATGGCAGTATCACCGTTTATTTACACAAAAAGGAGGATAAACCACCCTCAGTGATATAATATTATGGAACCACCAACATTTATGTGTTCTTTCACTCACCTAAATGTCACTATGCAGCATATGGCCTTTTGTTTGTTTGTTTGTTTTAGGCAAACATGATTGGTAATGACTTCAGCTTCTTTGGGATTATGATACCAACTCTCCTAGGATAAAGCACAGTTTCCACTAGAGAGGACATCAAACAGGGAGTGTGGTGTGCATGTGTCTCACAAGATAAATTTCACTCACTTGTGGACACTGCCTTACTCGTATTTTCTCAGTCTGTGCGTAGCAAGAGGAGAAAAAAAGTCTTTTCACAACTTAAAACCAGCACTTTTAATTAATTAATAACTTTGATTTTCATGGACCTCTTGTAGAATTTATTCTGGAGTAGCTACTACTAGGTTGTTTGAGTTAATATAAATGTAAGTCAGGGAACAAAGTCTCTTGACAGCTCTGGCTTCCCCAGGCAGTGGCTTTAGTCTTGGCCCTGTAACTAATTAACACAGCTCATGTCCTCAGCTTTGCAAAAGCAGCCCCAGGAAAGCTGGAGATGTTTCTACTTCACTTATTAAAGGGATTTTTAGTTGACACATTCATAATGCAAAAGATATTTCTGAACACTACTTGAACATTTGATTATTTACATTTGACCCTACTACATTTCATCTTACCATATTCAAATCATCATTCCAACTATTAGGAAGCAAACAGAATTGAAGTTGGTGTCCAGAAAGACCCTATCTCTTCATAACTCATGAACGCATCCTGTGTTCTTATACAAGTTAAATGTCAAACAAGATTTTTCTCAAGGTCAGTTGTAATCCATTAAACTTCACCCTTCAGATATTGTCAATCACTCCTCCTCTTATAAGCAATACTCTTTCCTGTAATGGCTGAAGTTAGTTTACAGTTTTCTTGAAAACAGTAAATACCTAAATGTGTCTTATCTTTCTAAGCTTTGAAATATACTCATGACTAAAGTAAAAAAAAAAAAAAAAAAAAAAAAGACTCCACAAACACGATAGTTGTCGATGTGCCAAATCTGAGTGTTATTAACAAGTGAGTGAATATTTTTCCTACCTGTTTAGGAGATCAGATGCCCCTGTGTTCCCTGACTAGCAAAGCTGCAGCATTAGGCAAGGTTACCTCCTATCTGGAATCTAAATTTTATCCCATTTAGTATAAACTCATAATTTTCAGAAATTAAATATGATGAAAATAATAGCCAACATAGTACACTGTCAAAAAATCTCCTAGATTTTTACTGACTAGTTATAAGCATAGAACCCATCTGGGGACAGAAACAGATGTGGTTCTACTACTTGGTAGTCAGCAAGAATTAGATTATGATGGGCTTTTGAAGTTGCCCTTTCAGTTGTTTGTGACCTGTTCCTTCCATCTTTTTTTTTTTTTTTGCATTACAATTCTTAATACACCTTTATACCACAATTTATCATATCTCTGATTGTATATACAGTATGTTGACACCAAATTCACATCTTCATACATGTATTTTATATAATAATGAGGATCTCCTTCTTGGGGTTTTTGTTTGTTTTTTTCTCATTTTAAGAAGCTATACCTCCAAATCTGATTTTATATATCAAGTTTTATCAGGAAACCAGGAACAGAACTTGAAGAGGATTCCTGTGACCACATAAAACAATGACATACCCACAATATGCTCAAGAGAACATTAGGTCACTGGAACAGATGAAGTTTATAAAGACTTCTACAGGGATTATTCTTAAAACCCCCACACAGGAAAGCAGTAACACAGAGAGTTAAAACATGTCAACATTTTCCATGAAAAAGCCCCTTCACAATGTCATTTTCACTATGTTTTGGGGACGTAAATTCAAATGAGGTCCCAGGCTGTGGCCCAGGAAAGGATTCTAAGACCATAAGTATCAAAGAAGCTTGAACTAGCCTACCTAAAAAGGAAAGCTTAGGAAGGATACTGAAAATGTGTTCGTCAGAGTTGGCCATCTCCCAAGAAATAGACTATTTTGTGCCCTGAGAGCCAAAAGACATTCCTCGGCACGTAGCTAGAGTTCAGAAAGTTCCTTTGCTTTTATTGAACAGAGAGGATTTGATTTAAACCCATTTGCTGACCTCCTCGGATTACGACCCTGTTTTGAAGAAGATGGCAGCTTTCCTCAAGACCATGTCATTTACTCAGCAATGCTGCATTCCACACTGCTAAAAAGTAGATTCCAGAGTAGAAACACTTGCTTTTTAACATGCATACCAAACATTTCAGTCATATTTGATGTGTTCCAAAAAGTCTTCACAGTGGAGATTATGTGTATATATAGGTATAAGACTGGCCCTGTATGCCTGATAGGACACTGTGCTTTAATACATAAGGTGTGGTTACAGAAACCTCTAGACAAAGTTTTTGTGAAAATGGTAGGTAATGCTTCAAGCCACAGAATCCTTATCACAAGCTTCAAAGGTGTTTACCTTTCAAAGCTTTGAGAGAGATCCACATCCAGTGTCCAAAAAACTGCTCAGTAAACCTAACAGCCATAAATGTGCCAACTCCGTGTGATATTAGCAATAGGTGAAGGAAAAAGAACTCAGATGATGGGGTAGAGGTTATCAGTAGTGTTCCTTCAGTTACATTGGTGAATACTAATAAATAATAATTTGATAATTTTACTTCTATGTACTGTGCCTTATGTTAATATATTAAAGTGATAGTTAAGAGATTTTTTGAAAGAACCTTAAAATAAGAGGTTTTTGTTGTCAAGGATTGGAAAATGAATGAGTGAGTAGGTCCTTAAGTATTTGAAAATTCAGAATCAGATATATTGTCCCACAACTAGGAATAGTCAAATTGACTTTTTAAAAAATATTTTGTCAAGTTATGATTATCTCTTCCTAAATACCAAATTTTCACTAAACCAATTATATGGTTATGATAAGGTAAAATCAAAATTTGGTAGCCATATTTGAAGATGACTCAGTGACAAATTTGTATTATTTTAAACTAACAATCATTTTTAGAAATTGTCTACTAGAGAAAAAACATTACGAAAAATAAATTGTAGGAAAATTACTTGTCATCTCTCAAACTTGTTTGATAATATACAGTGTCTATTCCTTTGAAATAACAGTACTTGGCAATCCTATAAAATACTCTTAATGTGGAAGGCAATCTGACTAAAGAAAATGCGACTTGAATTGTTAATTATACTATGTTAATTTTATGGTCATAATTTAGTAGATATGAAACTAGACCTTCTAAAGACTCTACCTTAATTAATGTAAAACAGTACTATAATTTGGGACTATAGTTCTTCAAAATTACTCAGCTCTCTCCATAGTTTTACTATGTTCACATATTTACATTTATACACTAAAATGTGCAAGCAGTAAACATTTTACTTCTGGTCTCCAAGACTGACTTGACAAAATCTAAACCAACTAATCAGAGAACCTAAAAGATTAAATGTCCTGTTTCCCATTAAAGCTTGTTTTTAACGGGAGCGCTGTGCATGTTGAACGGGTACAACATTGGCATCCATTTATCAAGTTTGACCAGCAATGCTAATACTGCTGACAGTTCTGCTCTTAGACGAGGGCCGTGCTTTCTGTTGCATGCATACACTGACCCTGTACTTTCTTTCCTTTCCTTTGTTTCCTGTGCCATGCTTGCTGTGTAGCAAATGGAATCTCTTGCAGTAAGTTAACTTTCTTTCATACTCTATGTCCATTTAGGCATGGACCCATAACAAACCTTATTTTTACAGTTACTATTATAATCTCTTAGCATGTTACCCTTTTTCATTTCATTTTATTTTATTTTATTTGATAAATTGAGATATGGCAGTTTTTATCAGTAGCATTTTGGGCTGCTCTTGCCCCAAAGTAGAAACCTACATTGCTATGAATTCTCATACTGTCGGTAGTATATTTTCAATAATAACTACATTATTTGGTACTGATGAAAGTCAAGAGTTTTCATAGCTAGGTTTCACCCAAAATTGTGATGGGAACATTGTTTTTAAACAATACTATTTTATTTATTTGCGAGTTCCTGGCAGTTATCTTTCATTCTAGATTTTAAAAGATTTCCGTAAAAAGAAGTTTAAATGACCATAAAATAAAATGTTTTACTGAAACAAAGACCCGGTGTAGGTTAATTAGTGTGTGTAGCTACTTCTTTAAATTTAGGTGGGTTACTAATACTGAGAGATCAAATAAATCTAAGCAAAATTGGTTTTCCAATAGAAGCAGGAAAGGGATAAGAGGAGAAAGGAAGTTTAATTCAGCAGTCTTAGCATGAATTTCAGTAACTTATAAATCAGGATCAAAAGTCTTTTCATAATAGAAGTAGAATAATCTTCCTAAAACCTAAATTCTTATAATTTCTCTCCTTAAACTGGTTTGGAGGAAAAATTTTAAGTCACCTCAAAGCTCTCAATTCTGAGCTGAGTGGTTTATAATCTATTAGTAAAAGAAAAGCTCTATTTGTCCTTCCTTAGCCCCATTTGAAAATCGAGCAGTGAACCATTTAGTTTAAACCACATATTTTAACCCATTTTCCCTGATGAACGCTAAACCACAAAATCCTGTTTAATGAAGGCTGTTCTTTTCCTTTTGCAGAATCCCATTCAGTCTAGGAACTAACCTATTCTTGAAATAAAACAGGCAAAGTGTAGATGATACAGCTCAAAGAATATTATGAACATCGGTGTTGGGATTACTTGTGATTTTTTGTATCTAGTATACATATCAAAACATTAGAGGTTTCCATGGGGCTCAAGGGCCATTTTATATGACTGCTTTTAAATGTTCTCTGCACAGAAAGTTTTAAGGTATTTTCATAATTTATTTCTTAAGCCTTCTGGTCCCTTTTATACCTCTTTAATTAAACAAACATTTATTGAGCTATGAGTAGAAGTCTCATACAGTACAGTACTTGAGAAGACTTGTGTAGCTTATCTTTACAGATGTTAGGATGAGTCTATACCCTAGATGACAGCTGGAACTATTACACAGAGCAATTTCCCAAGAAGGGATTCAATTTATAGATTTAACACCTATAACTACTTAATGTTTGCTTTTCAACTATACTTTTGATAAAAAGAAACTTTAAAAGCTATTTATACCTTATAATAATTAACACAACCACTCAGCTATAATTTGTAGGTATTTAAGTGGCAAGGGAAATGTCGTGATTCACTCAGTCTTTTTATAGCTACTACAACTCTCTAGTTAGTCGTCTTCCATTGTATAGAATGTAATATTCAATATTATACTGTGAATTTCTCATTGATGTTTGTGAACTGGATTCTGTTTTCTGCTATTTGGTATAACAGCTAGTTATGTTTTGTAAATTTAAAAAATGTGTTCATCTCCACTGAGATTTCACTGGGTTAATACAATAGTGATCCTTAATAACTATTTCTTCCCATGCACATTCTCTCTTTAGCAACTGGAACTATGTCAGAGATTATATAAGCTACACTTCCAGCTGCTGTTGCTTTTTCAATCCTACTGTAAACTCATCGGCCAGGTGCATGAAGTGAGCTCCATGCCAGAGGTGAGTCCTCATGCTTCCCAGCCCTTCATCCCACCATGAAAATCATCACTTCATGGTTTGCTCTCTGTCCCTCCTACCCTGTTTACACCTGTCCAAGTGATTTTATTTCCAGATTTATTTTTGCACAAGCACAAGTTAGAAATAAATTCCCTGGGTTTGTTTCAGTTCTTATTTTTAAATGGGTTTCCAAAGCCAGACCAGGACTAAGATGAGAAAAAGGAAGACAGCCCCAAATTTAGGGGCAGGTGTCTTCCTACCTGTTAAACCCTAAATGCCTCATTTGAATGCCTCTGATCCTGGCCCTGGGTCTGGGCATCCTCTGAAAAGATTTCTCCTGTTGTGGTTTTTATTATTCACATTTAGCCTTTCATTACTTGCCCTGACCTGAGGCAATAAGGAAATATCTATAAGATATGATTGGTTTTCTTCAATTTCCCTGTCCTGCTTAGCATCAGGATGCTTTCATGTTTTTAAATGTAAAAAGCAAAATAACTTAAACTTTCTGCTTACAAGTGAATCAAAGTAATCCTGAAAGTGAAAGTGAAGTAGTGGTGGTATGCACCCAGTGTCATGGAAACACATGATGAACGCCTAATTTGTCTAGATGCAACAAAGATGGAAATTGGAAGCTTTCTGGAAGAAATCACATTTGAGTGGAATCTTAAAAGATGAGGTAGAGTTATAGAGTTGAAATCCAGTAAGAACAAAAGCACAGGCATAAATATGGTAGCAGAAGAGAGAAAGGAACTACAAGCAGTTTAGTATTACTAGGATATAAAATACAAGCAAAAATAAGCTATGAAGTAAAGGAGGAGAGAGAGGTAAGGGTGAGATTGTGGAAGATGCCACACCTGGAAGTATTTAGTATGATCTTTATAATGTGGACAGTGGATTTGATGACAAGTAGACTGAAGTCATGGAGACCAGTTGCAGTCTGCTTAAATAGAATAGACAGCAGAAGAGAGTTTGAACTAGGACAAAAGTGCTAGATATGGAGGGGAGGGGGAAAAAAAGAGTCAATGAAACTGATGTGGGTGATGAAGGAGAGGACAGAGTTGAGGACAATACTCAAGTTCTACCTCAGCTGAGCCAGTGACCAATGGTGCCACGGCTGAGACAGAGATATAAAGAGGATTGAAGCCATTGTACATCTGGGCAGTCAAACCTTCTTTCTGTCTTCTTCACCATGACCAACATCTTACAAGTGGTTAGATATGAAAGAGCTAAACTGAAGTTCATCATCATAAAACCATCACAATGAGAACATAGGATGAGGACAGAGCCTGGGAAAGCCCAATGTTTACAAAAATGAGGAAGAACCACAAAAGAGGCAGAAGATGATAACCATTTTTCTATGTTTATTACTCAGTTTGGAAAAAGGGGGAAAAAACTATAATTTAAGTATACTTTCAAATGCCAACTTCAAGGAGGCATCAGTCAGAACCTACATTCCTCTACGCTAAGTCCTCACATAAAAGAAAACACTCGGTTACCTATTATTTGCATGTGGTCAAGATAAAGTTTACCCTTCGTACTCCTTCTAGGCAAGTACTAACAGGAGTCCATCTTTGCTCAAGGAATAGAACACATGCAAATATACCATTTTTTATATTAATAAAGCACTTGGAGTAAGATGGCCAACTAGAGGTACCTAAGGCTTATTCTCCATCCCTCACCCCAAGAATGACCAAAATAATGAACAACTACATTTTAATCAGTGACTCAAGGAGTGGTAGCAACTCTGTGGAGAAACTCAGGATGGGTTCCCTGCCTCCCATTCTCCCAGAATTGGGAGATCAGCTGATCCTGGGATCAGCTCAGAACCAGAAAGAGAAGTTAAGCAGGAAGCTCCTAGCAGTCTCATTACTTTGCTACTGGAGAGTCCTGCTACCCTCGCAGGCTCTGAGCCCAGTTTAGGGAACTGCCCAGAGTTTACACAGCTGATGTGCTCCAGAGAAGGTGCCCATGAATGCATACAAGCACTCTACCCATGAACCTGGTTCATGCTACACTGCACCATCTTGAAGTCTGAGCCATTGCTAGAGTGTGTTCTGCTCTTCAGGTTAGTTGTCACTGCATTTCTCCATTGCTGAGGCTCTGTCATCACAACACTAGGCTCAATTATGGAGGTGCACTGTTCCCCATTCAAGCTGCTGCAGCTCCCTACCACCTGGAAACAAGCTGCCTAGGAGGCATTCCGTCTCTCCCACCCTAATTGTTACTGTACTCTGCCTGAGTTACCTAGAGCCCAGGCCCAATGGATCAGTCATGACCCCTGTACCCAAGCCCATAACAATTTTACCTTCAGGGACCAGCACTCCAAGCCACTAGAGAACTCATGCCAGAGCTTCCAGAATAGCTGTGAACCCTTAGCACCTGAACCAGCCTGGTGCCTTGGCTCTAGGGAATTAAGAGTTTTGAAAGCAGCCACACCCTAGGACCCAAGCCCACACAATGCCCTGCCCCTCCAAGAACCCGCATTTCAGCCCAGTGGAGAAGTTGTGCCCCAGCCTGTAAGGCAGCCATGTCCCCTTAGCACCTATACCAGTCTTGCGCCTCAGCCCCAGGAAATTGGACCCTTGGTCAGGCAAGCTGCTGCAACTCAGCCCCTGAGCCCAAGCTAAGCCTTGACCCCAGAGAATTGGAATTTTGATCTAAGGGAACAGTTACATGCTTGGTGCTCCAGCCCATGTGATAACCAGCTACCCAAGAAACATAGCCTCACCTGAACTATGCCATACCACCCTCCACACTGAACAGGCACAGCATCCACCTCCTTGAGTCTGAACCATCCCTTCAGAGCCTGAGCTGAGGCACCCTACCTCTCTGAGAAATGAATTGTACTGTTCTCTGCCTGGTGGAACCCAAATCACAGCTATGCCCCACCATTCTAGGGTCTTTGTTGCCACTGCACCCAGCCTGAAAGGGTCTGGGCCACTGCTATATCCTAGCACTCCAAGGTCCAGAATCACCAACCTTTGGCATCCCTCTCCTAGTGCCCGAATTGCTTCTGTGCCCTGTTAGCTCCAGAACCTGAGTTATAGGTGTGTCCTATTTCCTGAGACTCTGGGATACTCATCTTCCCTAAAGCCATGGCAGTACTATGCCCCATCTCCTAGGATCAGAGACACAGTTATATCCCTGCCCCTGGGATCTGAACCACTGGGCAGTTCCTCAGAGTTATAGACCATGGCTTTGTAGGAGTTGCATTCACCCTTACTTAAGAAAGTAAACTTGTACCTATGCCATGGGTACCACTGAAATTCAAGACACTGAGCCTAAGACCCCAGCTCTATAGCCACTCCAAGCACTTGTACTCTGGAAGAAAAGCACCAATGTGGCTGTCATGGCCTGTGTTGGACCCAATACCAAGAGGGATCTCTTCAGTGAAATACTCCACTATGTAGAAAATCAGAACAAGAAGATCCCAAAAGCCCTTGTTACCAAGAACTCTATCAATGTACTTGCCACCACCATTGCCAAAAACTTCTGTAGCCTAGGCCACTGAGATTCCCACAGTCATCACTGACATTGATTACAGCTGAAGAAAACTACAGGGAAACTAAACTACTGTGCCTACCCAGAACCAGAGCCACCACATACTACCCAACCAATAACTAGGACCCATTTGCAGATGACCATCTTTCCCTATGAAAGTCATTCTATAAAATTGGAAGAAATGACTGTTCCACATGCAGAAGTATCGACAGAGACATAGGAAACCTGAAAAAGCAAGGAAACACAACTTCACCAAAGAACAAAATAATTCTCTAGTAACTGACCACCAAGAAATCAAAACTTCTAAATTCCTTTTCAGGTATTCAAAATAATGATCTTAAAAGTAAACTCTGTGAGCTACAAGGAAATATAGACATAATTCACTGAAATCAAGAAAATAATTCATGACCTGAGTGAGATATTCAAAGAGAGAGAACATTTTTTAAAAAATCAAAAATATTGAAGCTGAAGAACTCAATGAATGAAATAAAACATATAATTGAAACCTTCAAATCAGACTAGAACTGCAGAAGAATGTCTGCCTTGAATACAAATCTTTTGAAATAACCCAGCCAAAAGGGGGTATGAAAAAAAAAGTAAAGAAAGCCTACAGGACTTGTGGGATACCATGAGGCAAACAAATAGTTGCATCACATGAGTTCCAGAGGCAGAAGAAATGGAGAAAGGCACAGAATGCTCATTTAATAAAATAATTTTGGAAAGTTTCTCAAGTCTTGGGAAAGATGTGGACATCCAGATCCATGAACCTGAAAAGTTCCCAATAGATTCAATGTAGAAAGGTCCTACATGTAGAAAGGTACACCAAGCACATGATAATCAAAATATCAAAAGTTAGAGGCAGTGGGGTGGGGATAGAAAAAGTTGACATGACCTATAAGGGAGTCTCCATTAGATCATCAGCGTGTTTCTCAGTAGAAACCTTACCTTACAGACTAGGAGAAAATATGATTATATATTTCAAGTGTTGAAATTAAAAAAAAAAAAACTCCAGTAAAACAGTACTTCAGAAATAAGGAGAAATAAAATCTTTTCCAAACGATCAAAAACTGAAGAAATTTATCACTACTAGATCAGCCTTAGAAGAAATACTTAAGGGAATGCTTCAACCAGAAGTAAAAGAATGATAATTGTTATCATAAAAACAAAAACAGAGCAGGGAGGAAGAGCATGAGAAGAAGATTGCCATTAAGCAAGGACGAGAGGTGGAAGGGAATGGGAGAGAGAAGGGGAATTGCATGGAAGATGGAAGGAGACCCTCATTGTTATACACAATTACATATAAGAGGATGTGAGTGGAAAGGGGGAAAAAAAGAGAAATGAATTACAGTAGATGGGGTAGAGAGAGATGATGGGAGGGGAGGGGAGGGGAAATAGGAAGGGGATAGGAAAGGCAGCAGAATACAACAGACACTAGTATGGCAGTATGTATAAACGTGGATGTATAACCAATGTGATCCTGCAATCTGTACACGTGGTAAAAATAAGAATTCATACCCCACTTGAATCAAATGTATGAAATATGATATGTCAAGATCATTGCAATGTTTTGAGCAACCAATAAAAAACTCTATTAGAAATAAATTCATAATATTCCATTATACTAATGTTAGTGTGTAAATCTTTCAAAACCCTAGCTTGAACATTAAAAGTCAAAATGGCCAAAAATAGCTATAATAAATTATGAAGGACTATATAGTCTAAAAAGATGTAAATTGTGACAATAAAAAATATAAGGTAGGGCTGGAGCTGGAGCTCAGTGGCAGAGTGCTTACATAGCACGTGTGAGGCACTGGGTTCAATCCTCAGCACCACATAAAAATAAATAAAAGTCATGCAGTCCATCTACAACTAAAAAAAAATGTTTTAAAATATATATATATATAAGGTAAAGGATAAAAATCTAGAGCATCTGGGGTATTGGGAATCAGGGGAGTTATGGTGCTGGGGATTGAACCCAGGACTTTACACATGCTAGTCAAGTGGTCTCTCACGACCTACATCCCCAACCCTTAGAACATTAGTATGTGGACCATTATCAGCTTAAAGGAGCCTATCATAAAATATTCAAGCAGTATGGTTATCAGAAAGCAAAAACTTATAGCATATATATAAAGGAGAAATAAAATGTCTTGACAATGGTTTTTAAATATCACACCAAAAGCAAAAATAAATAATGGGACTGAATCAAACAAGCAAACTAACAACAACAACAAAAAAAAAGCTTCTACACAGCAAGAGAAACAACAAAATGAAATGGCAACCTATGGACTTGGAAAAAAATTTGCAGACCACCTATGGACTTGGAAAAATATAACTCCTTATATTTGATAAGGAGTTAGTCATGAAAGATGAAAAGAATTGTTACAACTCAGTAGCCTAAAAATAAATAACTCAATTGAAAGCTGGGTAAAGGTCCTGAAAAGACATTTCTCCAAAGACCACATAAAAACAAACAACAGGTATGTGAAGAAATGCTGAACTTCACTAATCAGGGAAATGCAAATTAAAACCACTATGAAGGCCAAATATGGTGGTACATTCCTGTAATCCTAGCAACTCAGAAGGCTGAGGCAGGAGGACTGCAAATTTGAGGTCACCCTAGACAACTTGGCAAGAATCTAAAAATAAAAAGGTCTGGGGATGGGGGAAATTTAACCCAGGTAGAGCACTCCTGGGTTAAATCCCCGGTAACCTGGGGTAGAGGGGAACACTGAGATGTTATCTCATTACCCAAATTTAAAAAAAAAAAAAACAACAACATTGACAAGGGTGTGGAGAAAAGGGAATCCTTGTACATTAGTGGTTGGTATGTTGATTGTACAGCCATTATAGAAAACAGCACAGAAGTCCCTAAAGAAATTAAAAAATAGAACTACCACATGACTTCAACAATCACTGTTCTAAGTATATACCTCAAGAAGATGAAATCATCACCTCATGAAGATATCAGCCCTCCCAGGTTCACTAAAGCACTATTCCCCATAGCCAAAATAATGAAACAACCTAAATGTGCACTGATGGATGAATGGATAAAGAAATATGCGATTAACATACAATGACATATTATTTAGCCTTAAAAATAAGATCCTGCCTATGCATAGTTGAATGTGGAGGATATTATGCTAAGTGAAATAAGCCAGACACAAAAAGCACATTGCATTACCTTACATGTGGATTATATGTGTTTTTAAAGGGCTCAAAAACGGGGCTGGGGTTGTGGCTCAATGGTAGAGCCCTCGCCTAGCACGTGTGAGGCCTGGGTTCAATCCTCAGCACCACATATAAATAAATAAATAAGTGTATTGTATCCAACTACAACTAAAAAATAAATATTAAAAAAATGCTCAAAAACACAGAGAAGGAAACAGTGGTTGTCATGGACAGGTCTAGAGTCCTAATGTACAACATGAGCCCTGAACTTAAAATTGAAGTATTCAAGGGATTTTTATTAACTAAGAGTTTAGCTGTTTTTGTCACATATGCTCTTGTGATAATGTCAGGGTGTATCCTTGTGTTATATATAACTAAAATGAATTTAAAAAAAGAAGAGCCAGTAAAAGAAAAATGGGAAAAAAATGTATTATGTGGGAGAACACTTACTCTGGTATCCCAAATAAAATATCTAGTATGAAAAAAATAAAAGTAACAGAGATGATAGATATTTTAATCTGCTTCACTATAGTAATCATTTTACTATCTCTGTATGTCTCATATTATGTAATCCTTATATATACATAAAGAAAATTATTTTTTAAAAAGCCACTGAGGGGTAGGGTGTGTGTGTGTGTGTGTGTGTATATATATAGATATATAGATATATATATATATATCTATATATATATCAGTAGTAGAGCGCTTGCCTAGCATACACAAGGCCCTGAGTTTTTAATCTCCAAAAACAAACATAACAATAGCAATTGGAGTTTCACTTTAGAGTAGCAAATGATGTTTTACATACCATCTGTATATATAGGTATGTATTTGTAATTATTTTAAATCTAATGCATTTTAAATGAATGTCTGCTCAGCTATTTTAAATATAGGTAAATTTTAAATACAATATATAAACTTAAAACTTACATTGGTTTAAAATTAGGGAGGGGGTTGGGGATATGGCTCAGTTGGTAGAGTGCTTGCCTTGCATGCACAAGGCCCTGGGTTCAATCCCCAGCACCTCCAAAAATTAATAAATAAATTAGGAAGAGAAAAGCACTTTCATACTTAAAATTATAATAAAATCAAGATATTCTACCATCTTATTTTAAAAGATTGACTCAGGAAATTTTACACCTATGTCTAGGCATTTGTGTTTAATAGTCATCTGTGTGAACAGTCCATCAGGTCTTTGTCTTATACTTGTATAATGAGCAAACTGGGAATTAAAAGGAAAGTTGAAGGTGTTGGATAACTTTCCAAAGGAAACATTATCATCAACTTGCATTACAAAGGAAAAAACCCTCACAGCTTGCGGTCAAATTGTAAAACAGTCTGTCTTCCATGGTATATTTTGAGGGCACTTAGAAGTGACATAGGTTCTCTTATGATTTACTTTTTAACACTGGCTATTTTGGTTCCACTTTGTGTTTTGTTTTTCGTGTTTTGAGATGGCATCTTGCTATGTTGTCCAGGCTGGCCTCAAATAATCCTCCTGCCTCTGCCTCCTAAGTAACTGGGAAGACAGGTGCATACCACTGTACCCATCTTGGTTTCAGTAATTTTGAGAGGAAAATATTTACCTCTGTAACATTAATACCAAGATTACTTTTTAAGGGCTGGGCATGTGGCTGAAGCGGTAGTGCGCTCGCCTGGCATCTCAGCACCATATAAAAATAAATAAATAAATAAAGATGTTGTGTCACCAACAACTAAAAAATAAATATTAAAAAATTCTCTTTAAAAAAAAAGATTACTTTTAAGATTATTCCTCCTCCTCCTCCTCAAAATTATGTCTTCAGTCTTTTCCCATGGCACCAGAACAAGGTCCACGTTCACAATTACATTTATTGAATTCATATCTGCCAAACTATACTAAGTATTTTATATGTTATTTCATTTAATCTATAAAATGACCCTGTGAGGTATAGGTAATGTCTTCAGAGTCACAGATGAAGAAACTGAGGCACATAAACAGTCTATTTACTTGATTGTCTCTCCATACTATATGTATTGGTTATTTTTGTTATAACAAAATACCTGAAACAGGCTATTTGACAAAGAGAAAAAAAGAAAATTTAGAACAATTTTGGACTCTAGAAGTCCACACAGCATAGCACAGGTTCTGGCAACATCAGATATGTATCACTATATGCATGTGTCTCTCTTCCTCTCCAGAAGGAATCAATCTTGGAGACTATCCTAATAACATAATCTAATCTCTTCCCATAGGCTCTATCTCTAGTACCCTAGTCAGATTAAATTTCTAACCTTATTAATGCTGATAACAGACTTTGGGGATTAAACTCCTGTATGAGTTTGGGGAACAAACCATATTCAAACCATAGCATTCTACTCCTAGTCCTTATTCATTCCTGAAATTCTGCCCACCTGTAAAAATAGCATCATACAAATGATGCCAAGGTCTGCTACCTGCCTGGGCTGTATCTGCGTCCCTTTGAACCATGGCTGCAGCCCCAGAGTGCTTTGCCAGCAAGCCCAACTTCCCAGCCAGCCTTGAAGCTCTTTGCTGAAACAATTCTGCCCTGAAAGATTTCTGAGATGCCCTCAAGGCATCTTTCCTAAGGTCCTGAGGCAAAACACTTGGCTTCTTTTATCTGATCTAATCTCCTTGGCAAACAGCTGCTCTGTGGAACCCCCTTGGTGACACTCTTACATTCTTTTCTGCTCCCTTCCTGGCCAGGCCAAAATTTTTCCAAAACCTTTCCTATCTGCTTTCCTTTTAATTGTAAATTCTTTCTTCAAAGCATACCTTTGCTCTCTCACTTGACTATAAGCCAAAAACAGCCATACAGCAGCCTGAAGGCTTTGCTGCTTTGAAATCTCCTCTGCCAGATAACTTAGTCCATCACTTTTAAGTTCAGCCTTCCACAAAGTCTCAGGACTAGGACATGAGGAAGCCAAATTGTTTGTTACCATTTATCAGCAGTGGTCTTTACTCCAGTTCCCAAGAGAATCCTCATTTCCATCTGAACCTTCACCAGCATGGACTTTATTATTCTCCACATCTGAATTTGAATTCGGGTCTTCTGAGCCCTTACAGCATTCCAGGCTTGCTCTGACCTGCTCCTCCAAACTCTTCCAACCTCTTCCTGTTAACCAATTCCAAAGGCTCCTCCACATCTACAGGTATAATAATGTCCCACTCCCAGTATCAATTTTCTCTATAAAGAGAAAAGGTCTATGTAGCTCATAATTGGAGGCTGGAATCCAACAGCATGGCACAGGACTAGCCTCATCAGATTTTTTTTTGTATTTATTTTTTAGATTTAGGTGACAACATCTTCATTTTTTTTTTTTTATGTGGTGCTGAGGATCGAACCCAGTGCCTCACAAATGCCAGGCAAGTGCACTACCACCTGAGCCATATCCCCAGCCCCTCATCAGATCTTAATGAGAGCCCAAGTATATGCTTGTGTCTGCATCTCTCCCTCTCATCTCAATCTTCTCAATTAGGAAGGCCCCACCCTAATGACTTAATCTAATCCCATCCCTAACGCCCTACCTCTGGATATCATAGTCAGATTCTTCTTCCCTCTTAAACCATTAACATAAGACTTTGGGGACTAAACTCCTGCATTAGTTCAGGGGGACAAATCATATCAAACCCCAGCATTATACAGTCATTCTCCTCGCTTTGTTTTACTTTCCACAGTTTGTGCTCATGGTCAACTGTGACCTGAAAATATTAGAAGGAAATTTCAGAAATAAATAATTCCTATGTTTTAAATAACTTTTGGTATGTTGTTATCATTGTTCCATTTTATTATTTTTAATTTCTTACTATGGGTAATTGACAATTCAAACTTTATCACAGATATGTATTTGTAAGAAAATATAATATGTAGGGTTAAGTCATCTTTGGGGTGTTTTTCAGTATATTCCCCACAGATAAAGGAGAACTACTATCCTTCAGAGTTGGCATTTGAACCCAGACCTTCCCTATTCTTGTTCTGTTGTGGATTCTACCTCCTCATTTATGCCCCTTCTAGTTAAATACAAAACATTTGAAATAAAGTCTCTCTTAAGGCAATAATCTCAGTTGTTATGTAAAGTTATGATGGTTATAACCGCCCCAATCCTTTACGTGTACCATGTAGTACAGTGTCATCTGTCGCTTTTACTTTGCCAAAATATCAAGCTTGTGCTAAACCAGACACACAATTTTCTTTCATTTTGGAATGAAAAAACCAGCCTACACCCAAATACATTCTTGTTTGTTTTTGTTTTTAACAGCTACTAAATATGTCCAGGGAACTGAGTGACCTGAAAAGAAATCTGAAGGAGGCCACCGCAGCCATTGCTGCGGACCCTCTTTACACAGAGGGAGCCTGGTCTGAGCCAACCTTCACGTCCACTGAAGCAGCCATCCAGTCCATGCTGGAGTGCCTCAAGAACAACGAACTTGGCAAAGCTCTACGGCAAATCAGGGAATGCAGGTCATTCTACCGTTTCTTTTAGAGATGGTTAAAGGAAATGAACACCTAATGGGGACTTTGTTATGGTTGGGGACAAAAAACATAGAAAGAATTTCTATGTATTTCATCTGTCTTATTTCTTACTTGCAATGCTGGTTTTCAGACCTTACACAGAAAACACTGATGTTGATTCTGGTCATTTGTAGTTCCTAAAATACATTTCAAAGTATATTCTTATGTAATATAGAACTATAATTTTAGTCTGAATGTACTTTTGAGTTTTTACATCCTACATTTTTAAATCGTCTTCACATTCATTGGAATGAGAATGCCATAACAAATGAGAGAAAGATTATAAGAGTATCAGATTCCACTCTGGTATTTTTAAACTTTTGATATTTTTTAAATATCAAAAACATTATCCTAAAACTCATTATAGTGATATTTGCACAACTGATGGAGTTGTAAACAGTGTAGCCGGGTGACTTATATGGTATGAGAACATCTCAACAAAGCTTCTAAGTAACATTCTTATACTAATGAAGACTCATAACTTCCCAACTTTGTAACCAACCAATAATGTCTCTAATCTGTGCTGTTCTTTCTCGACTGCAGAAGTCTGTGGCCCAACGACATCTTTGGAAGCAGTTCTGATGATGAGGTCCAGACACTATTGAATATCTATTTCCGCCACCAGACTCTGGGACAGACGGGTACATATGCACTGGTGGGATCAAACCAGAGCCTGACCGAAATTTGCACCAAACTGATGGAGCTGAACATGGAGATCCGGGACATGATTCGCAGGGCCCAGAGTTACCGAGTCCTCACTACTTTTCTCCCAGACTCCAGTGTTTCTGGCACTAGTCTCTGACAGGAGCCTCCCGTCCCCCATGGTTTCCAAGCTGGCGGTGCTGCCATGCTGGGGCGACGTCATTCAGTGTCTTCTCAGCCTTCACAAGGCTTGGACAGACTGTTCTCCCTCTTGTTACATGTAGGACTTTTTCTAAAGAGGATGGCAGAACTGCCAATATGTAGCAATACCATAAGAACCAAGGGAGCATAGGACATCTTGAGACAGACTCCACCTGTCATGCTGTGTGGCACAAATGTGTTTTCCTTTTACTGAGCAAACGCAACTCACTACTGAAGAAGTGACTTCCATTGCATACCAAAGCCGACGACACTGAACAATACCTTTCCAGAAGCAGTTTTAGATTGGCAAAAGTGCAATGTTTTCCTCATTTAAAGAGATTTATATTCTGAAACTTGTACATTCGTTTCCTTTCTTTTTCCTTTGACCCCCCCTCCTCACCCCCGCCCCCCCCCCTTTTTTTTTTGGTGGGCTGAGAAAGGGACAGGCAGAATGAAGCTGGCCACTGAAAAATTGTAAGATGGTCAAAAGCCGACAGCCTGTGTATCTGAAAAGGGAATTGTAAATGGACTACAATTTAATGTACACTGTTATTTGAATACAATTACTGTATCTAAAAGAAGCTGCTATGAAGTACCTTTTTTTGTTGATGTTGCTAGGCTACTGTTTCTGAAGGCCCTGGATCTTTTTGCACCAGAAATGATCCAGATACTCTTTTTAAGGATCTTGGCTGCTTTTTACTAGAAGGTCGCTTTTATGAGCATATTTATACTACAGAAGGATGAGTGTTAATTTTAATTAACTTTGTCATTTTGTAGAGAAAAATTATCACATTATGAATTCCAAGTCTTTCACGTGTCACGCATGCATATTTTAATATCCATTTGGATAGCTGGAAGTAGAATCATAAAAGTAAAATATGAGTTGTCATTTTGTTTCTTAAGAATGTCATATTTTATTTATAATATACATGTAATGGGCCATTCTTAAGTTTTCTCCTTAAACTTAATGCTGTCAAGTGTTAGATGTGTGCATGTGACTCTGTTGCACATCAAAACATATTCAAAGTTTATCTATGTAACTTATTCACTCTGTAAATACATTTAAAGATTTTGTGATGTAATCTTGATTGATATTCTGTTCAGACATTTCTTTAGACTAAAAAGAAAAGACAAAAATACATGTTGACCTTGGATTTTATTTCTGGTTAATGAAAATATTTGCCTTTGATATACATTAATAGTTTTGCAGGTGGGCTGCTACAGTGATAACTCCAAGGAACACCATTTATATTTAGTATGTAAATGGCACCCATTGGGATTGTGTAGCGAGGGCCCTTGAAGCCAGAGGTAAATAGAATCTCTCTGGAAATGGGCACTAAAAAAGTCTTCCAACCAGTTTTCTCTGTAATCAATCAAAGAGAAAAATCAGAAAAGAACAAAGGCATCTAATTGTCCATAACCCATCATTTAAGGCTGACATCCTTAAAATTATAGAACAGATTTTATAATGAGTAGTAAATACTAGACTTTTTTGTACTATCACTGACACCCCACTAGAAAAACAGGGATAGACACAGAGCAATCTAATGAATACTGTCTTTCTCCTCAAAAACTAACAACTTGCTTTACTGACATACAACTACTGAATCATTAATAGTAATTTTGTAGAAGTATCCTGCAGGAGGGAGTCTGACCCAAGTTTTTGTTGTTGTTACCATTGATAAAATTATTAATATATTTTAAGAACTTTCTGGATGGCTGTAAACATTCTTTTGATAAGTTATTTTTTTCAACTGAAAGATAATTTGTTGTGATTTGTAGAACAAACAACTGAATCATGATCACTCTGAAAAATACCTCATAAAATACAGGTTTCTGGGGGTAATGATAGCCACCTGTCAGTTTTGTTGGAAGCCACAGTACAAAGGACTGGTCGTGACAGTTTGCCACCATGCCCTCCTCTTATCCAGCAAAGAACCACCACAATGGTTTACTCTGTTCAAAAGGATGTCAACAGTACATTGTAATCTGACATATTAGACTGCAGTCAAAAGAAAAAGTCAAGGTTGTCGTTTTTTATTTTTGAAAAGATATGTTAATGTGAATTGGGTTTCTCTGCTTTTCCTCTATTTCTTCATTGTCTCCCCCTTGAATGGAGGTGGGAAGAATTGTGTAGGAAAGGAACCCCACCCCAGTTGAGCCCAGCAGTAGTTTTAGATCTTCCAATCAGATCTCCTGGGCTAACATGCCCCACTTCACTTAATGAAGCACTAATTTTCACTACCTTCCTCAAGGCTACAGAGGTTGAGGTGCCAAAGGAGAGGGTAGATACCTAACTGATGCTTTAGTGATAAAATGCCTCCTCATTGCTCATTAGAGCCAAATGATACTTTTTACCCATTGGCATGATAAAGCAATCAAGATAAGCCTTCTCTAATAGACATAACTTGATTAAAATTATACTCTCTAAATATGGTGATTTCAAAAAAGCAACAAAAATTTTAGAGGCATCTGTGTTTTACTTCCACCCACAGGTGAGAATGTTAAGAAAATGTGTTGAATCAGCTGTAAAATAAAGATGCTTTTAACTGTTAGAATCATACATATGTGCACATACAGATTTTAATGCATCTGGTTCCAAGTTCTAACAAACATTGACCTTTTCAGTGGATTCTAGAAAGAGGGTACTGCTATTTATATCAATAGCTTGCACCTGCTTCTAGTTCACTGCCCAAACATAAAATTAGTGTTCCCCAGTGAATTTTATGGTTTGTTAATGTGTCTCAATAAAGCTGGTTTTTAAAGTATTTAATGCATTTACTTTGGATCAATTAATATTTGAGTATACATCAGATACAGATATTTATGGCATGCTCACTCTGGGGTAGCACCGGTAGAAGAGACTGCAGTTATCCAAACAGATATGGCCCTCTTCCGAGGAAGTTCATACTCTTTATTGAGGGAAGATATGCTTGGCCGTCTATGCGAGGTGTGATAAGTGCCATGAAAAACTATAGAACAGGGACACATAGTAACCAAGGTGTGGTGCTATTTTAGGAAGGATGCTAGAGAAACCCTTTCTAAGAAGGCGATACCTGAGCAGAGATCTGAATGAAGGATACAAAATGAACATCTAGGGGAAAAAGCATCCCAACAGGAATCACAAGTCCAAAGATCATAGCAGGAGCAGGATCACTTGGTTGAAGTCAGAAGCCAGCAGCTGGAGTGAAGAAGAGAGTTCAGAGAGAACTCTGTGGGCCATGAGAAGGACACAGTCCCTTTCTGGGTGATGTGGAAATCCATGGATGTCTGGGGTCGCAGCAGTGACATGTTTTGACCTATGTTTTAATAGAATCCTTCTGTTTGGGATGATGAAAAACTTTTGAGTCAGTAATCATTATGGTTTATATATGAAATGTTCCCTGAAAAGCTCATGTTAGGCAATGCAGGAATGTTCAGAGGTAAAATAAGAGATTGATGGGTGGTAATGGTAGGCAGGAAGGACATGGGTGGAGAACAGAGGTCACTGGAGAAATGCCCTTGGAGATTTTGTCCCTGGCTCCTGGTTTGGTTGTTCCTGCCCCTCCCTCCCCTCCCATCCCTCCCTCCCCCCCATCCCCCACCTCTAGTTAACAGCCTCCCTGTGCTGATCAGCTTTCCTCCACCACACTCTTCCACTAGGATGTTCTGCCTTATCTCAGATCCAAAGGAATAGAGTCAGGCAACCATGAACAAAGACTCTGAAACCATAAGCCCAAAATAAACTTATCTCCTCTAAGGTTTTTTTGTTTTTTGTTTTGTGTGTGTGTGTGTGTGTGTGTGTGTGTGTGTGTGTGTGTGTTGGGGAGGGTATGGGGATTGAACTCAGTCACTCAACCACTGAGCCACATTCCCAGCCCTATTTTGTATCTTATTTAGAAATAGGATCTCATTGATTTGCTTACCATCTCACTTCTCCTGAGGCTGGCTTTGAACTTGTGATCCTCCTGCCTCAGCCTCCCAAGCCACTGGGATTATAGGCATGCACCACTGTGCCTGGACTCCTCAATTGTTCTTGTATTTTGATCATGGTAACAAAAAGCTGAGTAACACGGTAGTTACTTACCTTGTGGATATACTTACTGCAGCTGAATCGTGTACTTTAAAATGATAAATTTCATGTATATATTTGGAGACAGTAAAATTAATTATTTTTAAGAAGGCTCACTTGAGCTGTTACGTGAAGAATAGACTGAGGTAGGGCAGAAGTGAAAGAAGGCAACTGCAACAGTGTAGCCAACAGGGGTGCTGGCCTGGGCAGGGAAGTTGCCATGGGGCTGATTAGGAGAGGACATATTAAGGAAACGTTTCAGAGGTAAAGCTGATGGGACTCACTGAGGACACAGGGAATTCAAAAGACTTCAGAGATTCACCCAACAACTGAAAAGAATGAATTTGCCACTTACAGAGATGAGGAAGTGCACATTGGAATGTAGAAATCAAGACATGTTAACTTTAAGGTGGCAAGTAAATGGGTTGATTTGTGAGTCTATTGTGGGAAGAAGCCTGGGCCAAGGACACAGATGATATTTACAATCCTTGGGAGAAAAATAGGATGCTTATTTGTCTTGGTCAGTTGGAACAGGAATATCTCTTATAAGAATCGGTATACACAGGGCTGGGCTTGTGGCTTAGCAGTAATCGCCTAGCATGTGCAAGGCTCTGGGTTCGATCCTCAGCACCACATAAAAATAAATGAAAGTATTGTGTCCAAGTACAACTAAAAAAAGGAAAAAAAAAAAACTAAAAAAAAAAAAAGAATCAGTGTACACTAGGTGTGGTGGCACATGCCTGTAATCCCAGAGACTCAGGAGGCTGAGGCAGGAGGATCCCAAGTTCAAAGTCAGCCTCAGCAACTTAGCTAGACAACTCAACAAGTCCCTGTCTCTAAATAAACTATTAATAAGGGCTGGGGATGTAGTTCAAATGGTTAAGCACCCCTGTTTTCAATCCCAGTTATTAAAAAAAAAAAAAAGACTCAGTGTAGGCAATGGGTTTGAATCCTTAGTTGTATATGAGATCAGCCCATGGAGAACTTGGGAACACTCGGGCCCCACTCCAGAGACTGACTTAATAGGCACAGGCTGTACTCGATACCCAATGCTGTTTAAAGTTCCCCAGGTGCTGGTCCTCAAACTTAAGAGTCTCCACAGGATGCTTGTCAAAAGTGCAGCTTCTAAGAATCACAGCCTTTGGGACAGGAGTCCCCTGTGTTTCTCCTTTGCTAACAAAGCAATGAACCATCTTTTTCCTTTTTCTCAAAACCATGTCCTCCTTATTGGATTGGCATCTGGGACCAGGCAACAAACTTGGGAACCCAGATGGGACCCAACAGCAGCCCCCTTCTAGCTTTCTTGGGCAGACCCGGCTCTCCAAAGAACCCTGCTTCCATGCTGAGAATTCATGGTGCTGGCCAATTTGTTGAGAGCCAACTACAGTAGAGTTAGGAGTCTGCCTCAGGTCGAATCAGAGGTGCTGTTCCTGGGTGTAAAGGGAGGGACTGAGGGAGTCCCAGCAGCTGCAGAAGCTCCTTTTGCTTTAGGGGAACTCCCATCTTCTCTCCCTGAACAATACAGGTTGCTCCATCATGATCCACTTTGAGAAAAAGGAAACTGAACTTTGGAAAGTCGCGACAACTTTGGCCTTTAGCATGATCGCTGCCCTATGTATGCCTTGTCCAGTCATCTGCCACCTGCCACTGTGGACCTCTGGACTGATCTAATGCTGAATGCCCTTAACTTTCCACATCTCCACCTGATAGAGAACAAGGACTTCGGGTTACTTCCCCAACTTCACCCCCTTTCAGCAGAAGTAGCTTGGAGAGGTTGTCACCCACTTTCCACAGAAATGGAAGCTAGAAATTGACATGGGGAATCCTAACAGGCTTCACTTGATGCTTTGACTATATCCTTGTGGCTTTGAAACTTGCATGTTTTTTTCCTTTACCCAACCTCCTTCTCCTTGACCTCCTCCCTAATCTTCTTTTCCCTAACTTTTTCCCCGATTTTCTCTGACCTTCTTTTCCCTAATCTTCTCATCCCAGATCTTCTTTTCCCTGATCTCTCCTCCCTAATCACCTCTATAAAAGCCCCCTGTTCCTGCTGACTGGCAGAATCACAGCCTTTAGGACAGGAGTCCCCTGTTTTTCTCCTTTGCTAGCAGGAGGAATTAAAAAAAAAAGTGCAGATTCTCTAAGGTGGAGTCCTCTATAAATCAATTTGGTAAACCCATAGTCCCCCAAATTGGCATTTTAATAACCAGCAACTTCAAAAGATGCTGAACTGTAGAATAGCAACATGTTCTTTTTTCTCCAGCACAGCTACAGTCATTTTTCCATGTAGGGTACTTCTACAGCCATCCTCCCGCAAACTGTCACTGTCTCTATTTTGTATTGGAGATCATAGGAAGTACACATCTAGAACTCCCAGCAGTCCATGTACAGGTCAGTCCTTCTCTGTCACTAACTCTTCTTGCCCAGATGCCTTTAATACCAAATTATTATTGTTGTATGACAACTTCAAATTAAGAGCTTACGCCACCTGCCATGGATTTTCAGGAGTTCCAGGGCCAGGGGGAGGTAATTCCTCCTTGCTTCCTCCAAAATTTCCAGCTCCTCTCTCCTTATTTCAAAAAGTCCAAAGACTTTGAGATTCATGCCCCCCCAGCTGTACTAACCATTCTCCCACCTCAGCTCCATCACCATTGTCCAATGGCTGTGATCCTCAGCTATGAGTCAGAGAAGCTTATTAAAAACTTCAAGGTCCAGGCCACACTCAAGAACACTTAAGTCCAACCCCAAAAGTAGTATTCTGTCATCGGTAGTGTTCCATGGGTGATTTTAATTTGCAGGCATGGTTGAAAATTGCTGACCCAAAGTCTTACTGCCCACTCTGCTTCTTTATTCATGATTAACCTTTTCCATCTCAACTTCTAACATCATTTCAGGGATGTAAGCATACTCGCAGACAACCTATACAAAAATCATTTTCCTCCCAGTCTATTAACATTCTTACTTATATTCTTATAAGTACCTTAGCCACCCAGCTTCATAGCTATACCAAAACTTGTTCAGAGCAGTGAGTGTACAGCTCCAGAATCTTACTTCCTAGCATCCCACTCAGGAATTTTTTCCAGTTTCCCTCAATTCTATTCCCCAACTCTAACACTTCTTCTGCATCATGAATAATATCCTGAGAACCTCACCTGTCTTCACTCCTCTTCTGAAGAACTTTCAATTTTATGGACCATTGGAATCACTCCCTTGCCGACTCGCTTGGCTGGCCAGACCTGAAGCCTGGTGGAAGCCTAGATCTCTACTTTCCACACCTGCACTAGAAGGCTGAAGTGTTATAGTACTAGAATGCAACTGCCACCAAACCTGCCAGTAGCACCAGCAAGTCTCAAATGGCCCCAAATCTCAAAATGAGGTTAACACTATTAGACAATCTTATGACGCAAATTATGCCTGACCAGAGGCAAACATGGAGCTGCTCAATCTTGGATTTTCAGCTTTCAAACATTTGAGCCAAATAAATCTTTAAAAAGTACCCAGTTTCAGATATTTTGTTATAGTAACACAAAACAAACTATGTATCATCTCCTTTTGTCATCACACAACCAACAAGAGACAGGCATTATCATCATATCCATTTTATAGATAGGTAAATTAAGATATAGCAAGCAACTTGCCCACATACATCTCCTAAATAGTGCACCCAGCAATTGAAATTAGGTAATCTGGCTCCAGAACATGCTGCCTAACTAATATAACTCTCAATGCCATCTATCCCATATCTCAAAGCAGAAATGTAAGAGTCATTTATTTCTTCCATCATTCATCACTACTCCTATACATTTCTGATCATCTTGAATTTACGGACTTTTATCCATCTCTATGGTCACCACTCTTGTCCAAAGTATTCTGCTTATATATTCATTAACCTCCTAACCCCTTTCCGTTCTTCCTTCCTACCTAGTCTTCCCTCATAGCAGTAACTGAGCTTTTTTTTTTTTTTTTTCTTGGAGGTGGTGGGGGAGCCGTCCAGGGATTGAACTCAGGAGCACTTGACCACTGAGCCACATCCCCACTCCTATTTTGTATTGTATTTAGAGACAGGGTCTCACTGAGTTGCTTAGGGCCTCACTAAATGGCTGAGACTGGCTTTGAACTCACAATCCTCCTGCTTCAGCCTCCCGAGCCATTGGTATTACAGGCATGCTCCACCATGCCCATCTTGAGTTTTTTAAAGTAAGAATCTGAAGCTGGGTGCAGTGGCACATGCCTGTAATCCCTGTAGCTCGGGAGGCTGAGGCAGGAGGGTCGTGAGTTCAAAGCCAACCTCAGCAACTTAATGAGGCACTAAGCAAGTCAGTGGGACCCTGTCTCTAAATACAATACAAAATAGGGGTGGGGATGTGGATCAGTGTTTGAGTGCCTCCGAGTTCAATACTCAGTACCAAAAAAAAAAAGAAAAAGAAAAAGAATCTGATGTTACTGCCCTACTGAAACTCCTTCATGGCTTTCTTATGCTTGACCATGGTCTTTGGATCCCATCTTCTTCAGCTCTATGTTCCGCATTAGCCCGAGGGAGCTCCCATTCCTGAAATATGCCAAGTATGTGCCCCATCCTTTCAGGACCTTTATTTTTGCTTTTCTCTTGGATCAAAACCATCTTCTCCCAGCTCCCTTCATCCTACTGATGCTAACTCTCCTGTTGCCTCTTCCCAGATACAGTAAAAGGGTCACTCTATCTAGTACCGTGTTTCCTTCATGGCATGTAGCATTTCCTTTTGTTCTCACACACAACCAAAAAGAGACAAACACTATCATCATCCCCATTTTCTCTCTCCGAATTTTGGGAGAAAATACAAATGTAGTAACCAACAGCCTGGAGCAAGTCCTATTCCACTTGTGTTCAAATCCTGGCTCTACCCCAAGACCTCTCTGCACACCTATGAAAAAAGGTATAATAGTTCCTACTTAATATTTTGCAACAATGTCTGGCTTATTCTAGGTGCAGATTCAGCATTCACTATAATAATGTATAACTGGAAGCAAGGACACTGCCCATTGATCATCTCAGTATTCCCAGTGCTTAGAACACCAAGCTTAATTGTCAAATGAATGACTTTTTTCCTCTTCATTGTTCCCTTCACATAAATGACAGTCTCTACCTTTTCCAGATGTCATACTGGTATTTTTACTCTGGAATCACCAATTAATTGACTTCATGGTCTAATTCATATGCATTTATTTTATTCTATTCACATTGTACAATTGTTATATAACCTACAAAAAAGTACAAAGTCTAGTCCATTTTTCAATGCCAAGTCAGAGCCAAGTTGCAAAACAGGAAAACAGCACAGTAAGTTATAAGAGTTCACAAGCCACACTGCCTGTCATATGATGCATTTAAAGCTGTAAATATTGCCACAGGAGAATTTCTTGTCTTTGCAGCGACCACACAGTTCCTGTCGATGAGGCCTCCTTAGATCAATGTGTCTTTTCTTTTGAGGACAGGAACAACGAGACTTTGAACAGGTCTTTAGAAAACAAGGAACAGTTTGGACACTAAATTATCAAATTAGAGTTTCAAGTGTAATCTTCAAATTGAAATGCTCCTTTTTACTACCCCAATCCCCCATATCTTCATCAGTTCTATGAGAAGCCCATGACCAACTGTACAAAACCACTTGAAACCCCTTTAAAAGCCATGCCTTTAAAGAGAATATTGAATGCCATGCATTCAAAAGAATATTGCTGAGCCAACCAAGATAACACAAAAGAGTTAAAAAGTTCTATAGAGTGTGCCTGTGTCATTTTGTATATGTAGCCAGGTGAGGGTGAGGAGCAGTACATGGGTACTAAGTGATTTGATAACCTAAATGAGACCATTAATAAGGCTAGAGCAATAGTTCTCATTTAGGGGTGATTTTTTACCTGTGAAGGGATATTTGACCAGGTTTGGAGATATTTTGGGTTGTTAAAACTAAGGGGAAGGGTTATTCTAGAGAAAGCCAAATTCTTTTCTTCCCAGACATGCCCAATCTTTACTAAGATTTAATACAGTGCCTTTCAACCATTAACACATTCTGTTTTGTGATAAATAAAATAACTGGGGGCTGGGGTTGTGGCTCAGCGGTAGAGCACTCATCTAGCATGTGTGAGATGCTGGGTTCGATCCTTAACACCACATAAAAAATAAGTTAAGGTATTGTGTCCAACTACAACTAAAAAAAAAGTTTTAAAACCCCACAAAGATCATCGATTTAAAAAAATAATAATTATGTTTTATGGGGACTGGCATACTCCCCCGGTCCACCTTCCTATCCCTGCCAACCACTGAAATTGATAATCACTGCTCTAAAGACTGCACATATCCCAGAGCCACACAGAATTAGTCAATATTTATCTTTATTTTTTAATATTTATTTTTTAGTTGTAACTGTATCTTTATTTTATTTATTTATTTGTATGTGGTGCTGAGGATCAAAACCAGGGCCTTGCACGTGCTATGCGAGTACTCTACCACTGAACCACAATCCCAGCCCCAATATTTCTTTTTATACTGTAAAAAGTATGCATTTTTATTTTCCAGTCTTAAATATGATTTGTCAAATATTATGTATAATCACATTCTCTACTTAGAATTTTCTTATAAGGAGGAATACTCAAATAGCTAATATAGTATGCCTCACACTGTCCTAAGCACTTTATATAAATTAATTCATATAATTATCACAATTCCTTTTTAAGGGAGAAAAAGTTCAATGAAATAATGGTTTATTATAAAGGTAGATGTCTGCTTTTGGCAATGGTAGATTAGGTAATTCTGACTGAACCTACTGGACAACTAGAAAAACTGCGTTAAAAAAATAACTGCTTGGAAAATTATCAAAGCATTAAGAAGCAAATCCAGAATAGAGTAAACCTGACATATGGTATTGTTTAAAAAAAAAAAATCAACTCTGTCACACTTTTCTGGAAATGTTAAAAGGCAGGTTTCCTTCAAACTGTTTTTGGATTTTTTTCTCTCCTAATCTCAAAAAGACCATAATAGAAAGTTACATTAATCATCTAATTCTTTTGCACCAGGGATTGACTCCAGGAGTGCTTAACCACTAAGCCACATCCTTAGCCCTTTTTTGTATTTCAGAGTCTTGCTAAATTGCTTAAGGCCTCACCAAATTGCTGAGACTGGCTTTGAACCTGCAATCCTCCTGCCTCATCCTACTGAGCTGTTGGGATTACAGGCACGCATCATTGGGCCTGACCTAGTTCTGTGATTTTCTAAACACTGGAAGACACTATAGAATCCAATCACAGGTCTATTAGTCTAACCTTGGGCAAGTTATTCAATCTAATTGAATTTAGCCTTGTGACCTATAAAATATCAATAATATCTATTACAAAAGGCAAGTACAAACGATACTGCATGTAAAAGGTATCATGAAATATAATAAGCTGGAAAGAGGATTAACAAATTGATGAGGCTAAGAGATATACCAGAATAGAAGAGGCCTCCAAGCAATTCATACATTGTATAGGACCCTTTAAGGCTTCAGCAGAAGAATAAGAACCAAAATTGACCCTCTGTCACAGGTGCTAAATCTCAGCTTTAAATCAGCTCAACTTTAGTCTGCCTGCCTGCCTTTCATAAGCAAATATAAATCCTCTCCAAAAGATATACTTCTAGGTAACAAATTATCACCATGGCTTTCACATGTGATACTAGCACTCAATCAAAAATATCCAGGTACATGAGGAGACAGAACATACTTGAAAATCAAAAAGAGAACAATAAATTCATAGGGGACTAAGTTAATGGAATTATCTGACACCTATCTTAAAGTAACTTACTATGTTCAAGGAAGAAAGACTAACATTCCCAGCAAAGATCTAGAAGTTATTTTTTATAAACAAAAATTCTAGAACCAAAAAATATAATAACGGAAACTGATAACTCAATGAATAGGTTTAACAAATTGGAAAAAGTTGAGATCATTATAAATGGTGAATAGTTGAATAGATAATATCCTGTCTGAAGTAAGCAAAAACAAACCAAGGAAAATACAGAAAAGAGTTTAAGAAACAGACATGAATATAGTATAAGGTCTAACATGTATAATTGGAAAAGAGGGAGAATGGAAGAAATAACATTTGAAAACATAATGACTGATAATTTTCCAAAAGTGATGAAAATTTTCAAGCCACATATTCAAGGATCATTTTACAGAGACAAGAAGCAGGATAAATACACAAAACTCCCATAAATAGGCTCATTGTTGTAAAACTGTTATAAAAATATTTTTAAAGCAAGCAAATTTAAAAAGGGGGGGGATTACTTCAAGGGAAGTATAATGAAGCTGAGCAGCCAACTTCATAGAAATAATGAAATTTCAGAACTTTAAAAGTCACAAATACTGTCAACCTGAAATTTCTATACCAGCAAAAACTTCTTAGACATCCAGACAAAATAGAATTTATCATCTTTATGCCTATACTAAAGAAAACATTAAAGTCTATTCTCCAAGTGAAAGAGAAGTGATCCCAGAAACAAAAAAATACAAATGACAACAGAAAGGATAAATACATAGCTAGTAGATGTTGACTTTGTAAAATAATATCTCAAAGTTGAAGATATGGGTAAAATAAAAATACACAACTGCAGCATATACATTAGGATGAAGTGATATAGAATTTGAGAGTGCTAAATTCTTTGCATTGGCAAGAAGAGTTAATTTAGACTCTGATCAGTCGTGTTGCCATTTCTACAGTAACCACCAGAAGAACCTTAAGGAATGAATAACTTCCAAGATAAAAAATAAATAATTTTCCAATTGATTAAAATTACTCCAACCAGGCACAGTGGTGCATGCCTTTAATCCCAGCTATTTGGGAGGCTGAGGTATGAGGATTGTAAATTCAAGACCAGCCTTAGCAACATAGAGAAACCCTGTCAATAATTTTAAAAAGATCCTGGGATGCAGCTGAGTGGTAAAGGGCCCCTGGGTGGTTCAATCCTCAGAAAGGAAAAAAAAAAAAACAAGTGAAAATAAGAAAAGGGAGTATAGAAAAAATAGTAAGAAAATGTATTTAAACCTTTTTTTTTTTTTTAAACCCCAGTACTGGGGATTGAACCTGGAGTACTCTATCACTGAGCTATATCCCCAGCCCTTTCTCTTTTTTATTTGGAACAGGGTCTTGCAAAGTTGCTCAGGCCAGTCTCAAATTTGTTATCCTCATGCCTCAGCCTCCTAAATTGCTGGGATCACAGGCATGTGCCACCACTCCCAGCCTTAAACCCGATTTTATAAATATTTATATTAAACATAAGTAGACTAAGAATCTCAGACTAGGAAATCCAAGCCTAGAAAATTTTAAACTAGCTTTTAAAATATTTACTTTTCTATAATTTGGGTAAAAGAAATGATAAGTAGAGGATTTTATTTTAGAAAAAAAAAAAACTTCTTGGGCTAAGGATAGCTCAGCTGTAGAGTACTTGCCTAGCATGCACAAGGCCCTGGATTTAATTTCCATAACAAAAATGTAAAAAACTTCCCGATTATGAAAATAATTTTACACTTCTCTGAAAAGCTTGAAGACAGATTTCCTTTAGGCTGTTTTATATTATCCCTCACCCCAAACTCAAAAGGAATTAATAGTAAGTCAAGCTCTCAACTAGTTCTGTGACTTTCCACACACTGAAATATAGCATGGAATCCAACTACAATCCTAATAGTAATGAGTCTAACCTTGGGCAAGTTATTTACTGTTATTCAATTTAACTTTCTGATTTATTAAAAAAAATGAGAATGCCAATCACAAAGGTTAAATTACAGGAGAAAACACATGCTAAACACTTAGCCCAAAGTTTGGCACACAGTACAAGCTTAACAGTTACATATCAAAATACTACATTCTAACTATAAACAGGATATTTCAGGAAAAACATATACATCATAAACACACCACATAAGAAAACTTAAATTGTAAATCCTTCCCATTTTTTCCACAAAGCATAAATTCTGATTTGCCTTTTATTTCTTTTTTCCTTTTATTTCTTTTTCTCAAGTATTTAATCATAAAATTTCAAATATATGAAAACTTAACATTCCTATGCTAATATGCAGTTCTATTAAATCCTGACATTTTCCACAGAGGCTTCGTGTTGATAAACAGAAACACAATGAAATTGTTCCGTGTGCTTACCTGACAGTGGATTGCTTCTACTCGGTAAGGGTTAAAACTCTTTTGGCACTTGCAACAGAGTTGTTTGAAATAAACCTAAGAAGAAATTTGTTGTTTAAAGTACAAGCTGATATAGGTATATATCTCCTAGGCTATTAGTTTATTAAAGTAAGCCATTTCCTCACCTTGTACCTTGCCGTTATCCAACCTCTACTCTTGGGGTTTTAAGCTCTACTAGTGCTACTGGTCATCACCTTTCTTAATCTATGAATCTAATTTTCCGTAACTATAAAATTGGGATACTACTACTTATTCTTTTCTGACAAACACCCAATAACATACTTAATAGAGACTCAATAATAGAAAGTAGCTGTTATGATAGTTTTATTCATTGTGTGGGCCAAGCCTTTCTTCTGAATGAACCCCAACTTAAGCCACTTGACATGTTACATTTTCCAGTATTGCCCCACTTGAAATGTAAATTATTGTGGTTACCATCAGTACCATTTTCTAGGTTTTGTGCATTTTCCTGTACAAAATTTCCTCCCTACTTGGTGAATTCCTCCTTTTTGTCCTCAAAGTCCCGTTTGGGCATAATGATTTGTCCCTCAGGTTAATCGTTGCCTCCTGTGTGATTACCACTTCCATGCAGTGAGAGCCACTGCTCACATCAAACTGCATTCTTGTCTAAATCACTCCTAGCAGAATAAATTTCTTGAGGATGACAACTGTGTTGTTCTTTGCCTTGGAATGTCTGAATTAAACCCATGCTTTTTCTTCTAGCGAGAGAGGAGACTTTTAGTTTAAAATTTACCTCCTGGGTCCAGTAAATGGCTAGTCTGAAAACACAAGTCTCATTCAAGTCTTAGTGTGCCTCTTTGCCCTCTCCCTCCACAGGCCTTTAGCTAGAAAGGCCATATCTGAACATGCAACAAACTCAGATGCTCTTATAAGTTAATGCAATAGACGCACTATAGATGACTGCCAAATACAGCCCAGAGGCCAGGCAAAACAGAAGCCACTCAGCTGCATCCTGTTCTCATTATGAAATGAGGGTCCATGATGATCAGAGTCTGATATTCATGAAAATCTAGAAGTGCAGAACAGAATGTGAAGTCATTCCCAATCTCAATGTTGAGAATTAACTCCATTGCGGGTAGGGTGTATACACAGTCTTAGCTAAGCAAATCTCTTTAGGAGTTTTCTACCTTCGTAAGTTATTTCTTTTATTGCCCCACCTTGTGGACAAACTGGAAATTTCCTCAAACTAGAGGCCAAATCTGTTCAAAATACACCAGCTAAAAAGTTCTTCTAAATAACCTGACACTTTGTCCAACCAAACTACCAAACCACATACAACACAAGGATATGGCTCAGGAACGGAGGTGGACCGTGGAATTTAGTTTGATTCAAACAGTCACTGAATGCTTGCTGCATGCTTTGCACCCAGGATACCAAGATGATTGAGACAGGGTTGTAAAGTCATCTTGCAACTGGAAACAGATCCTTCCTCCAACTGACATCTGTGCCCACCCCATTCTTCTGTCATATCCCATTTACTTTTACTTACCTTATTAGTTCCAGAAATGCACCACACATAAGCACTCTCCCATCTGGTCTTACAGTCTTTACAGTGAAAATAGCCATATTTGGGTTCCAAAAACTGAAAATAAGGGGGTGGGAGTCTTTTACTATATTTTGGAGGGAAAAAATTTTTATTTATTTATTTATTTATTTATTTATTTATTTGCTAATTGCTTTGTGTAAAAATTTAAAATTACCTCCTTAATGTCACTTATATCTATGTCAATGCTACTACATTCATTTAAGGGCTCATCTCTTTTAAGGATTACCCTAGGATTCTTCTTGCTGTTGTTGCTCATACTTTTCCCATTCCATTTTCCACCGTGCCACCAGCACAATCTCCCAAAATGAAACCTGACTTCATATTGCACAGAGTTGAAGCTCTTGACTCCTTCCCAAAAGCAATAGTGGCCAGATTTTTGGTTTTAAGTTAGGCTTGCCACCATGTTTTAACAAAAACTTGCAAAACTCACAGACCACGTAAAACATGTTTTCAGAACTCCCCGACCAAATAAAAGGATGAAGCAAGAGAAGACTTTGCTCTTATTGCCCCAGAAATGTAAGAGAGGAGAGGGAGGCAAGGGACTAAAGAAGAGGGAGGAGAAAGTATACCTGGAAGTTGGTCTTCCGGAGAGGCTCTGCAGCGGCAACTCCTGGCGCCTGCCTGTTCTTTCTTTCCGGAGGATACACTGCATCTTCCTGCCCCAACTCCTCTGGTCCTCGGAGTTCCTCCTGCCCATCATCTTCTGACCTTGGCGTTGATGGTGGCTGCTGGCTGTTCTCTGCAGGGCCTGAAAGCGCCTTGTTTTCCCCATCTTCTTCATCCTTCCGCAGTAGGCTCAATCCCCTGCGGCTGACCACTGGCGAATGTACTCCCCAGGTTGTCACTGGTTGCCTGTCCCAGGGGGAGCGGCTGCGCAGGGTTCGAGGCCCCAGGGAGCACTGCACGGACTTGTCCACCCGCAGGCTCACCTGCACGCCCACTTCCTTGGTGTTGGCTTTGCATAGCCGTAGGCTTAAGTTGGGGTTCATCTGGGCAAGAATGGCCTTAAGTTGAGCCCTCTTGTAAGGGTCCACGCAATAGTCTGGGGCATTTGCTGGCACCAGCAGCCCTGGCCTGGCCAGGAAAGTAGGGGGACCCATGCTTTGCCTCCAGTCGAACTGTTTGTGCCCCGAGAGTGCCGGATGGCCCAAAGGCAGTGGGTTTCCATAGCCCTGGTATAAGCCATAGGGAAGGCGGACAAAGCGCTCCATCCACTCACCAGGTGCTCAGACTCAATATCCTCCTGTGTTTAGTGTCCTTTCGCCTTCCACCTTTACTGGCCCCTTCTTTTTCCTGGTCAAGCTGGTTCAGGTTCATCCTTGGCTTCTCCATTTATTTCAGAATCTAACAGGAGCTGCTACCTATTACCCAAATTAAAGGAGGGCTGATGAACCTACCTGCAGAGATCTACAGCCACTTGATTCCTAATTGCTTTTCCCTAACCTCTTCAATTCACCATTCCTCAATCATTTTCAAAGCTGTTTTTCATTTCTGACTATTCACACACATGCTTTAATTAGCAATTTTGTTCATTTATTCCTCTAGTGGCCATTTTATAGATCCCTTGTGCACTGTTGATGGAGATATAAATTAGTACAGCCGTTATGTAAAACAGTATGGCACTTCTTTAAAAATTAAAAATAGAATTATCATCTGATCCAGCAATCCCACTACTTTGGTGTATACCCGAAGGAAATGAAGTCAGGAATCTTAAAAAGATACCTGCACTCCAAGTTCACTGCAGAATTATTCTCAACAATCAAGCTATGCAAACAACCTGTCTGTTGACAAGTGAATGAATAAAGAAATTGTGATATAATAGGGAATATCACTTAGCTTTAAAAAAAGAAAATCCTGCCATTTCCAAGCACATGGACAAATCTTGAGGCATTATGCTAAATGAATGAAATAAGACAGGTAGAAAGTTAAATCTGCTGAGAGTAGATTTCTAGTGCTCTTTCTACATGTACAAAAAAGGTAACTGAAAGATGAATGTGAATTGCTTGACTTGCAGTAATCATATGTCTATGTATACTAAAATATGTGGTACATATTACAATTTTTATGAAAAAAAATTCAAAAAATAAAGCATTAATAAATTAAATACAAATAGTTATCTGAGCAGCTGCACTAGAAGTATACAAGAAAGGAAGTATATTATGGTAGATCTAATGAACGTCAAATCCCTATTACTTCAGAACAAGGAACATAGTTACAGTGGTATGTTTATGAGAGAAAATATATTTCAGAGAGTGGTGTGATATACCAAGGGTTCTCATTAGTCCATTCCCAGTGAGACACCCATTTCCCTGCTCCCAGAAAAGGGTAAAAAAGCAAATTGTTTTCATCTGTGGAGTAAATGCAGTTTTTGGTGTTTTTTTTCACTGCTATGTAATTAAGTGTATGAGATGAAATGGACTTGAATTCAAACCTGGGCCTTGTTACCAGGCAAGTTACTTAATTATTTCAGTTTCCCAGTCCTGTCTGCATTAGCAAGGGATTCTGCTATAACTAAGGATATTAGACTAAAAGTGATACCTAAATAATCAAATACAACTAAATTATTTTTTCCGGTATTGGAGATTGAACCCAGGGGTACTTTACCACTGAGCTGCAGCCCCAGCTTATTTATTCAAGACAGAGTCTTGCTAAATTGCTGAGGGTGCCCTAGAATCTTCCTGCTTTCAAACTCCCAAATCGCTGGAATTACAGGCACGAACCACTGCATCTGGCTAAAATTTGCTCTTTTCCTTTTCCAAGGTGCCTACTGCTGTTCAAGCACTTCCTAAAAGCGGCCAGGCGCATGAGCATCTTCCTTAAGTGTTTTTAAGTCACACAACAAACCCGATTTAAGCTTTGTACTGAACATGTCACAGACCCTGCGAATTCAGTCTGGTCAGGTTCCTGTATTCTAGGACACTTTGGGGTAAAGACAAGCACAAAAGAGGATGATCAGTATCCTAAAAATGTAAAAAAATACTACCACAGCCCGCAGAAATAAATAACCTAATATTGCTGGAATGCTTTAAGACGGGTTCACAATTTTTGAAGTGGAAACACTGCTCAGAGATCCTGAACAGCACGCCTACTGAGATTAACGTCAATTCAGGTGTCTGTCTTTTCCACTACCACGCTGTTCTGGAGTCACCACAACCTCGTTTTTTTCTAAGGTCGGAGTACTTTGCGGGGCAGTCCCTAATGGAACACCACTGTTAGGGCGAACAAGTGCCTTTCCAAGGTCCCAACCAGACCCTATCCAAACGTGACCACCTAAACATGAGAGAAGGGAGAGGGGACGTGAGAAGTAGCGGGTGGCCCACGCTGGGAGGTCTGGTATTCTGATGAAGAAAACACGCACTCCAAGCGACTGTTCTGAAACCCAACTAGGAACTCCCTTTGGCTGCAGTGAGAAGCGGCGGGGCAGTCCGCCGCGGCCTGACTTCCGGGTGTTGCGTACGCTACGTGGAGCGTCATGGCGTCATCGCGTCACGTGCCTAGAATGAACTTTTGGCGCGAGCGTCTGAAACTAGGCGGAGGCGGAGCTGCTGGTTTTGCGCGCCTCGGGTCTCGACTGGAGAGAGAGTTCGCCACCGGAAGGAGCCTGAGGGGTCGGATTTGTGGTCTAGGTGCGCGCGCAGTTCTTTGCAGTCTACTCCAGCCAAAAAACATCTGCCTCACTGGAGCGGGTTAGTGGTGTCGGCTGGGGACGGGGTTGTGTTCGGCGGGTGGCGGGGGAGCGCCTCCCATGTCCTGGGTAGGAGCCGCGACTTCTGCCCTCGCGGTCTTTGCCGACCCCAACCCTGCCCGAGAGAAACGACGTGGTCTCCCAGGCCAATACTTGCAAAGCACATTCGAGCCCCGCACCTTCCCTGGGACTTTGATTCCCCACGCCGGTCCGCGCCTTTGGGCCTTACAAGCCAGACTTGCCGCGAGGTGTGCTAGATGTCCCGGTGTGAAATTTCTCATGGGCACACTGTATCTGCCTTACGTAACCCCCAGTAATTGCTATTTTCCGGAGATTTACATATTGGGAATTATCAAATGGTATTTGTAACTGCAACCACTAGCGACGCGTTTTAATTAACGTAATTAAATTAGATAATGTGAAAAAGCCTGTTCTTGAGCCATACTATCCACTTTTCAAGTGCTTAGTGCTAGTGGTACTTGGATTGGAGAGTACAATTATAGAATTTTCCAATCCTCACGATAAGTTTTTATTGGACTAAGGTGGAGGTAACTTTAGACAAACTTACTGGCGTTTCTGATTTTATTTCAGTCACTTAGGAAGGAATGCATCCCTTCTAAGTGTATTTTGGTCTTTTGTTTTGCAGACTTATTTACCAAGCATTGGAGAAATATTTTAGAGAAAAATGCCTATTGGATCCAAAGAGAGGCCAACTTTTTTTGAAATTTTTAAGACGCGATGCAGCGAAGCAGGTATTGTTAGGTTTTGTAAAATTTCATAAACTACACTCAGAGTTTTTCAGAAAAATAAATAAAGATGAATGATTTTTAAAAAGAATCTAGTTATTCTCTGTTTTACTTTAGACTGAAGTTTTGGAGTCATACCTATTAATGACCTAGTTGTTCACTGGTTAACCCTTAGTTGAAAATGGGGAGACTGGTCTCTTGGCAGCAATAGGAAGAATTCTTTTAAAATACTACTAACGATTCAGAAGTGCTGATAATGCCACTTGAAGGCAGAGATTGTCAATTTTTTTGTTTTAGTACTCAGGCAATTTGGAATGATCAAGGTCCCTCAAAGACCTTATAATATTAGAAGTTAGTAAGAGTTAGAGAATTTATTAATTCACTTAAAAGCAAAAATATGCCCATTGTAGATTATCATAAAATTTTTATAAAAAATGTATTTTATAAAACAGGATTTAAAAAGAAGAGTGGGTTGTTTTACATTTTGCAGTTCATTTTGATGTTTGGCTTAATAGAAGATAGCTGGATTCTTGTATCTAGGTCTGCATTTAATCTGTTATAGTCTATAGTTTTGGTAGAAGTGTATGAATAAAATTCAACCCCAAACAGCTAGGTAGTTGGGAAAAGGGGAATTTTAATAGTGTTTAGTTACTTGTATGTATTTCTTTATTTGTCTTGTTTTTTGAATAGATCTTCCAGAGAGTTAAAAGATACTTCTGTAAAATCATTGCCATTGTTACTTGGAAGATCTTGGTATTTTAGATTAGATCTTGACATGCTACATTAAGCAGTATGAAAAAAAATCACACTCATTAATATCACCATTGATCTTATCAGAAAGTCTTTTTAAGATTGGGAAGAAATCAACCACTGAGCCACTAGAAATTCTGATTTTCATTTGAAATCTTATATTTTATAACTGGCAGTAAACTCTTATTTTCCTTGAAGTGAAACCTCACTTCGTTTGTGAGAAAATGTCTACTAACCTATTCAACTTGGAATCACTTTTTTGCTAGTCGTTCTTTCAAGTAAAAATGACTTTTCATGGAAAGAGTTATCATCAGCTTATGATTCACCACAAGTGGTTTTGTTTTGTTTTGGTACTGGGGATTGAACTCCAGGGCACTCAAGCACTCAGCCATATCCCCAGCCCTATTTTGTATTTTGTCTAGAGACAAGGTCTCACTGACCCTCATTGCTTAGTACCTCGATGTTGCTAAGGCTGGCTTTGAACTCAAAATCCTTCTGCCTCAGCCTGCTGAGCCATGGGATTACAGGCCACAAGTGCTTTTTTAAACAACCAGTGGACTTCAGTTATGCAAAAGTGCTCAATACATGTTCCTCTGTTTTCAAAGAATATTAAAAAGATGGGCTAAAGGATTATACTTTAATAAATTTTACTTTTTCATTAGAATAGTCTTTAGTTAAAATTGATTTTTTATAAAAATCCTTGGGTGGGGCTTGGATTGTGGCTCAGAGGTAGAGCGCTTGTCTAGCATGTGCAAGGCCCTGGGTTCCATCCTCAGCACCACATAAAAATAAGTAAAATAAAGGCATTGTGTCCAGCTACAACTAAAAAAATGTTTTTAAAAAAATCCTTATGGTACTAAAATAATGACTACTAGTACAGTTTGGTGCCTTATAGGACATTAAGTTAAAATGGCTTTTTCTTTTTTTCTTTAATATTCCTTATGGTAGTAAGAAATACAATGACTGCTAGTATAAGTTTGATGCCACTGACTCAAATCAGATGTCAACATCATGAAAAAGGCAAATGATGCCTAATATTGTTATGAAGCTAGTTTTAACCAATTGAACCTCTTGCATCATGAGAACTGCTACTGCATAGGATGGATAGATGATAATAGAAGTGTTGTCATTTCCCTGTAAGAGAGAATCTTTTTTCCTATTTATTTATTTATTTTTATTTTAATTTTTTTTGAATTTTTTAATATTTATTATTTTTTAGTTCTCGGCGGACACAACATCTTTGTTGGTATGTGGTGCTGAGGATCGAACCCGGGCCGCACGCATGCCAGGCGAGCGCGCTACCGCTTGAGCCACATCCCCAGCCCTTTTTTCCTATTTTAATTGAGAGTCTTTGTGTTTCTTTTATGCATAGATATGCCATATATGCTTATGTAGTCATACTTGAATTTTGTCTGTGGAATACATTTTTACTATGAATGATTTTTAATTCTGAATTGTGAATAGTAAGATAGAAAATAAATAAAAA
Source organism: Spermophilus citellus (assembly GCF_964194105.1). Classification (NCBI taxonomy): domain Eukaryota; kingdom Metazoa; phylum Chordata; class Mammalia; order Rodentia; family Sciuridae; genus Spermophilus; species Spermophilus citellus. The sequence goes on from NC_138182.1 coordinate 28,788,585, forward strand.
TTAAATGGATAAAATCAAAGTTAACATAGTTAAGTGCTAGCTCTTTATAATTTTTGTGCACTCATTACTCTATGCAGATATACAAGAGAATGACTGATGATCTTAGTAATCTTGTTTAGTTACTATGAAATGCAAAATATAATCTGCAGTTGGAATTTCAAATGTCCTTTTTAAATTATAACTTTACTGATTCATAAGTTTTTCTGAGTCATTGATTAAAACTAAGACAGGCTTTTATTTTCCTTAAAGATTTAGGACCAGTAAGCCTTAATTGGTTTGAAGAACTTTCTTCAGAAGCTTCACTCTATAATTCTGAACCTGCAGAAGAATCAGAATATAAAACCCACAGTTATGAACCAAGCTTATTTAAAACACCGCAGAGGAAACTCTATTATCACCAATTGGCTTCAACTCCAATAATATTCAAAGATCAAGGTCAAATTCAATCTCCTTTACAAGAATTAGGTAAGTATAGATCAGACTTGGGTAAGTAATATGTAGACTGGTTTAAAAAAAAATAGGAACTAGGAATTCAGGCAAAACTACATTTTAAAAAATCTTAGGTCTGTCATTAACCATATTATGTTGTATACATTAACCTGTCTGGCCACACTTGCCTTACCTGAAAAATGGAGATAATGAATATAATACCTAATAGGTTTGGATTAAGTGAAATAATTAAGGTACTTAATGTTTCTTTTCCTCCCTCCTTTAATTAATACGTCTTGCCAACTGAACTTTGCTGAATTATGCCTTTCACGTACAAAAAAAAAAAAAAAAAAAAAACCCTAAGACTAGGTTTGATGTTAATAAAACTAAACTATTTCTGCATACTATAATAGGACAAAGAAAATTATCTTTTATCAGTTTGGTGTAAGTATATTTTAATTTGGTAGCAGACTCCCCAGCCTAGATGCCACATGTTTCCTATGTAATATGATGATTCATCCACTCATTCAAATATTTGTTACCTACGTGACATGAGTAAGTCACTTTCCCTTTCTTTGGAATATTATTTTATAATAGAATAAATAGTGCACAGATAAAGTGTAGTATAAGCTTGACTGTGGTATATACTGAAAGAGAAATATTTAAAAAGTACAAAGAAAATTGAGAAGAAAGAAAAAAATAGAATTGGGGAAAGTTAGACTCTTTGGTTCTTTATACATAATGTTCCTTCTGCCTGCAACTTCCTACTTTTTCTCTAGATAATTTACATATTCATTTTTCAGATCTTGGCTTATTTATCTCTGCTTTTGAGAAATAGTCCCTGTCTGCCCTCACTGAACCTCTAGTGAAAGAGACATACATCAATGATATGTGTGATATGTGCCTTGAAAGAGAAATTCATGGCCTTAGAAGTATATATACAGAGGGATTAATAGGTAACAGGCAAAAATTTTCTTATGTCTTTGGCTACAAAGTGATATACATATAGTACATATTTGTAGAATGAATATTAATTTTGCTTTAGAAAGTTGAATAATCTGGCAGCAGTCTTTGAAGATAATGTTTTTTCAAAATGTGATGACTTGACCATCAGAATCTTCTTGAATGCTAACTGAAAGAGTACATTCCAGGCTCTACTCTGATTTTTTTTTTTTTTTTTTTTTTTTGATACTGGGGATTGGACCCAGGGGCACTTTACCACTGAGTTGCATCCCCAGCCCTTTTTATCTTATATTTTGAGACAAAGTCTCTTTAAGTTGCTGAGGCTGACCTTGAACTTGCAATCCTCCTGCCTTAGCCTCCTGAGTCAATAGGATTACGGACATGCGCCCACCGTGCTCAGTCTACTCTGAGCCTTTTGAATTAGAATCTCTGGGAATGAATCTCTATCTTTTAAGCTACCTGGGGTGCTCTTATGGAAAGAGAAGATTGGTGGTAGGAAGATCAGTTAGGAAACATATAATGGTTCAGGTGATGGATATTAGTGCTGAATTAGGATAGTAGTCCCCTCATAGTCATGGTTTCACTTTCCTCAGTTTCACTTGCCCAATTTCAACTGCACTCTGAAAATATTAAATGGAAAATTACAGAAATAAACAATTCATAAGTTTTAAATTGTGCACCATTCTAAGCAATATGATGAAATATTGCACCTCCCTCTCCAGGACATTAATCATCCCTTTGTTCAGTGTATCTGCACTATGTGTGTTGCCCTCTTAGTCACTTGGTAGCTGTCTCAGTGACTGATCAACTAATGTGCCCTAATAATGCGTATTTTCAAATAATCTTACATAGTAGCCTATGCTACATCATAGTGCCTATGACATTTCATCATCACATAGGCATTATGTCATCTCATAGCATCACAAGGATGAGTATAGTACAATAAGATTTTGAGGGAGAGGGACCACATTCATATAACTTTCCTCACAGTATATTGTAATAATTGTTTTATTATTATGTTCTTAATCTTTTATTGTACCTAACATAAATTAAATTAAACTTTATCTTAGATGTACACATGTAGGAAAACACAAAGTTTATATAGAGCTTGATATTATCCAAGGTTTTAAATATCCACTGGCAGTCTTGCAATGTAACCCCCCAAAATAAGGCAAAGCTATTTTAGTAGCTGTAAAAGTAGATACAGAACATAGAAACTATAGGATTCTATAGCAGCCTAGATAAGAGAAGTCAAAAAGGAACAAATCATAGGGTAGAGCATGACTTAAGAAACCAAGAATGTAGTGGTGACATTTGTAGAAATGAAAGTTTGAGGAAAACTAGACTTGGAAAGGAAAAGTTTAAAAGGATGAAATTGAATTTTGAAGTAGAGTTGGAGACAGTAGTGGGATAATAAGGTGGAGACAAACTGCAGGCTTTTGGGAATGCAAGGCTGAAAGTAGGGAAAGACAGAGTTGTCAAAATCAGCTATTTGTTTGGAAAGTAATATAGTCATAGTGAGAAAATTAGTAATTATGATGAGGGCCACGGTAGAGCTCTAGGGAATATTTATTAGATGAATATAGGAGAGGACAATGAAAAGGGAATATCCATTCCACAAGGACAGTGCTTACTTGTGCCTGGCAGTATGCCAGGTACAAACATGATTGAGATGTCCTTTGACTCCTAGACTGTCAATCTATATAAATACAGTATGTGATATGATATAATACAAGCATGTGTGGAGTACTAAATGAGTAGCCATCTGTCTAGTGTGCTCAGGAAAAACTCCATAAAACAGTTTTTGCTGAAGCCACAAATCAGTGGTTAATTTTCTAATTGTAACCTGCTAGAATTGGTCTGTCTATAATCTGGGGAGGATTGGAATGAATTAATAAGACCACTGTGAACCAACTGCTGAGGAGTTAACTTTGGGGAGGAGTGGTAACTAGAAATTAAAATCTAACTAGAAATTAAAATCAGGGCACTCTAGCATTAAGCTATATCCCAGCCTTTTTTCTTTTTCTTTTTCTGGTGGGTTTTTTGGTTTTTTGTTTTTGGGGTTTTTTTTTTTTTGAGATGTGGACCCACTGTTTCTGAGGCTGACTTGAGTTTGCAATCCTGCCTCAGCATCCTACCTTTTTGAGATTATAGTTGTATATCACTGAACCCAGCTAGGAGTTAACTTTTTTTTTTTTTTTTTTAAGTCGTTGATGCACCTTTATTTTGTTTATTTGTATGTGGTGCTGTGAATTGACCCCAGTACCTTGCACATGCTAGGCAAGCGCTGTACCTACCGCTGAGCCACAACCCCAGCCCAGGAGTTAACTTTTTACAGGTTATAATACATAAATAATTCTGCTTGACTATAGTCTTTCAAAACCTTTTGCTTTTAAATTTACTTTAAATTTATATTTGAAATCTAAGAGCAGTAGATTTAAGCTATGTTTTTTAACTTTGTTCAGTTAAACCAATCATGAAATACCACCACACATTTCTTGGAAGAGCTAAAATCCAACACCAAGTGCTGGTGCCGATGTGAGTAACAAGAATGTTTACTTGCTGCTGATAGGAATGCAAAATAAATAGTTTGGAAGACCCTTTGCAGTTTCTTATGAAAATAAACATACTGTTACCAGCAACGCACTCTTTGGTATGAACTCAAATGAATTGAAACTTACTTCCATTCAAAAGCCTGCTTATTTAAAAAACTAATTATCCCTAAAGTTCCCTGAGGAAGTGTGCTATTTCTGCATCTCAGTAGCCCTTTTTTTTGCATAAAAATATAAAACATAGGCATTTATCCTGTCACTCTTCAGCATGAGTTTCTCAAATTATTTAGGAAATGTTTATTTGGGTATGAACTTGTTTTCACCTGGTCCTTTTTTAAAAAAACTTAAGAGCTGTGTGGTCTTTTCATTCCTGAACCAATATTGATACATTATTATTAAAGCCTTTAGTTTATATTAGTTTTTACCCTTTGTGTTGTATAGTGCTATGGATTTTGACACACACACACATATGTATATGGATTTTGCCATGTGTGTATAATATCATCCATCCACCATTACAGTATCATACAGAATAGTTCCACTGCCTTAAAAACCCCTATGCTCCACTTATTCATCCCTTCCTTCTTCCAAATCCCTGGCAACCACTGATATTTTTATTGTCTCTGTAATTTTCGCTCCTGGATGTTGTGTATAGTCACCTTTCTCTATCCACTGGTTCTGCCTGCACAGATCAACCAACTGTGAATTGAAAATATTGATTTTAAATTTGAACGCAATTGAGACTGGGGTTGTGGCTCAGTGGTAGAACGCTCGCCTAGCACATTCAAGGACCTGCTGTGCTTGATCAGCACCACATAAAAATACAGGTATTGTGTCCAACTGCAACTAAAAAATAAATACTTTTTTTAAAAACATGAGCACATGAAAATTATTTTTCTTGTCCTTATTCCCTAAACAACGCAGTATAACAACTGGCTACATAGTGTTTCATGGTATTAGGAATTATGAGACATATGTTGCTGAGTGCAGTGTCTCATGCTTATAATCCCAGTTACTTGGGAGGCAGAGGCATGAGGGTTGCAAATTTGAAGTCAGCTTCAGCAATTTAGCCAGACTCACAGGGGCACGGGGGAGTACCCTTGTGTTCAACCCCTAGTACTACCAAAGAGGAAAAAAAAAGTCATCTATAGATGATTTAAAGTATACAGGAGGATATACCTAGATTATATGCAAATTTTATGCTATTTTATACAAGGGACTGGAGCATCCTTAGATATTATTATCTATTGAAGATACTAGAACGAATCCCCTGCAGATACTGAGAGACTACTGTAATTGGAATTGTAGAGTATACCCTTTTTATATGGGCTTCTATATCTGCAGTATTCATTTAAGTTTTTCTATTTCTTTTTAATTTATTTTGAGACAGGGTCTCACTAAGTTGCTGAGGGCCTTGCACTAAGTTGCTGAGGATGGCTTTGAACTTGCGATCCTCTGGAATGCCTCAGTCTTGCAAGTTGCTGGAATTACAGGCATGCTCCATTTAAAAAAAAATTTTTTTTTTTAAGTTGTAGGTGGACACATACCTTTATTTTATTTATATATGGTGCTGAGGATTGAACTCAGTGCCTTAGCCTTACACATGATAGGCCAGCTTTCTACCCTTTCCATTTCTTCTTAATATTGAATACTATTCCAGTGTTTGAATGTACAATTTGTTTATTCATTCACCTATTGAAGGATATCTTGGTTCTAAACTTTTGCAATTATGAAAAAAATTGCTACAAACATTCAAGAGCAGATTTTCGTGTGGATAAAAGTGTTCAACTCATTTGGGTTCATACCAAAAAGTGTGGTTGCTGGTAACAGTATGTTTATTTTTGTAAGAAACTGCAAACTGTCATCCAAAGTATTTATACTATTTTTCATCCTCCTCAGCACTTCGTCTTGTCAATGTTTTGAATTTTAGCCATGCTAGGAGGTATGTAATAGGATTTTGTGTTTGGCTTTTTTTTTTTTTTTTTTTTTAATTTTTAACATTTTATTTTTTAGTTCTCGGCGGACACAACATCTTTGTTGGTATGTGGTGCTGAGGATCGAACCCGGGCCGCACGCATGCCGGGCGAGCGCGCTACCGCTTGAGCCACATCCCCAGCCCTGTTTGGCTTAATTTTTAAAATCAATTTCAAAACTTGATTTACTACTTTCTAATATCTTTAATTAAAAGTGCTCATTAAAGGAGGAGGTTGGATATTATATCAAAGTGGAGTTTTTAAGTTACATGTACTTTTGGTTTACTAGTGGTTATATCTATTCCATGTTACTTGAAAAATGAGAATAAGCCATTTTACTGCTACAAATAGTTATAAATTTGTTATTCATTTTATTTTAATAATATATAGCTTATTTTCCCAGAGGTTCTTTTTTTTGGTAGTTGTAGGTAGACAGCATGCTTTTATCAGTTTCATTTTTATGTGGTGCTAAGGATTAAACCTAGTGCCTCACACCTACTAGGTGAGTGCTGTGCTGCTGAGCCACAGCTACAGCCCCTTACCAAAGATTCTTAATATAAGATCAGTTAAAGGAATTATTTTTGAAAGCATTTTTTTCCCCTGAGAATTATAGTAAATGCCTTGGGTGCCAAATTTGTAGTAATTAATAACCAGTACAGTAGAACCACAGGTGTACTTCATGCTCTGGATAGTCAAAAATAATGTAGTCTAATACATTATAAGAAAATAATACATTATTGAAAAGCTGTGAATTGATTTGATATTGATAGAACTACCTACAGCTTTAAAAACCCTGTTGGAATATTATTTGTCTTAGAAAGTAGATGTGTTCATCAAGAATAAAATATTATATTTTGCTACCTACAGCTCACTTTCTCTATAAAGATATAGTTCATTTATTTAGCCAATATTTGTTTGGTGCCCATGACATATCAAGCATTACATTATTGTAGTTGCTAGCAGATAGTTTTTAAATTGAAGCCTGAAAGAATATTCCAGGTTAAAAGTAAAAGGGAAACATTTAAGAATTGCAAATGATTAGATACAACTAAAAAGTTAGAGTGTGAAAGAATGGCATTGTAAAAAATAAGTAAATTGGACTGAGTATGGCTGAGTGGTGGAGTGCCTGGATTCAATCCCCAGCATAAAAAGTACAAAACAAAACAAAGTCAAATCATGAAAGGCCTTGTTACAATGGAGTTTTGTTACAGGATTTGAACTTGATTTCAGATATCTTCAGCAAAAGTATGATGTGGTCAGTTTTGATACCTTGGTAGGTTTTTAGTTAAGGTCCTTTCCCTTAACTTTGTCTTCCATGATACCATGGTAGTGTGGAAACTAAATAGTAGAACATACCACTTTCCACTTTGTGTTCCACTTGTGTACATTTTTAAAAATTCCTCTCAGTTATGAACTCTGTAAGGTTAAAGCTGTGTCCTGAATGGATCACCCAAAGGATCTTATGCATATTATGTGTTTAATATAATTGAATGGTTATTGAATGGGGAAGACATCCCTTGAGACATACCTTCTTGGGGGGAATCAGCTCCCTATACATTGTCCTTCTCAGTATGGATGAGACTTTTTGGTTTTAGTATTTCCAGGATATGAAAATTCAAAATCCAGAGTGTATACAACCTCACCAAATTATTGTACTGTTTTAGGAAAGAATATTACCAATAGCGAACGTAAAAGTCGTCATACAATGAAAGCTAAAGTGGGCCAAGAAAATGATGTTACCAGTCCTCCTCTAAATTCTTGTCTTAGTGAAAGGTATGATGAAGTTGTTATATTTAAATATTTGCAGGAAGCATTTTCCTACATGTATTAGATTCATGGAAACAAATCTAATTTTTATCCTATATTTTGGCTGAGGAGTTTCTGTAAATTATCTTTTAGTTTGTTTTCTTTAATTAAATAATTTTTACATTAGAAACATTTGTTTTCCTTGTAATAGATTGGCTAGTTTTGTGTATATTCTGGTGACTTTTTAACAACATTATTAATGATAAAAAGCTGTAAGCCCTGGAAACACCAATTTAAATTATTTGTATGCTTTGAATCTTTGGCAGGGAGTATGATTTACTTTACATAATTTTTAAGTTCAAAATACACAATTCCTAGGAGCTTGTAAATGGGCATTTACAATCTAACTTAATGGTTATTTAATTCTTCATAAGAGAATTTACTTTTTAAAAAGTGTTATAAAATATTTAAAAATACTATAATTCTAGCAATTGATATGACTGAGAGTCTTTTTTTAAAAAAATATTATTAGCTAGTGTTTTTTTTCTCTTTGCCATTGTTTTAAATTACCTGAGGGAATTTGTTTTATTTTTAGTCCCCTTGCTCTACAATGTACACGTGTAACACCACAGAGAGAGAAGCCAGGTATGATTAAAAATAAGACTTTCTATGTTTAAATGATAGAAATGTTAATAAAAATAAAATGATAAATTTCTCTCTTTTTTTCTTTTTTACTTCAGTGGTATGTGGAAGTTTATTTCATACGCCAAAGCTTGTGAAGGTAATTAGTCTGTTTGGTTTACTTACGGTGTATTGTTTGAGAATTTGACAATGACATCAGACCTCTGCCCTGAAATTTACAGATCTTTACCTTGCATATTGCCTCACGTAGGCATTCAGTAAATGATAATCTAAAAAAAAAAATGGATGAAAAAATTTCTTAATCATCTGCATGTTTCTATGAAATGAACTATTGTATTTCTTTCTAGGGTCAGACACCAAAACATATTTCTGAAAGTCTAGGAGCTGAGGTGGATCCTGATATGTCTTGGTCAAGTTCTTTAGCTACACCACCAACCCTTAGTTCTACTGTGCTCATAGGTAATACTAGCAAATGTATTATATAAAAGAAAAGGTAGATGAGACTGAAAAATTGTCATCTCTAATGCTTCTGTTAAGAAGAAAGCATAAAACGAAAATATTAGATGATACTTTCTTTGATAAGTATTCGATAAAATTATTTAGTTGCAAAGTGGAATAAATTCAAGTGCTGTTCTGTGAGAGTTGAGCATTATTTTTTATCCCTGTATTAATGTATAGTATTTCATAAAACTCATTTACCTATACATATTTGCATTTTAGAGCTATTATTTTATGTAATTGTGAATTTTTAACAAATAATTTTGATACTCTGGATATTAAAACAGCACTAAATAAGCTTTGCTCCCTCTAACTTGTTCTTCAGATCTATACTGATAGTTGTATTAAACTGAATTCTTAAATTTTACAATTGTAATCATACCGCTATGTGATTACCTAAAATGTTTTTATCTATCCACTGGACTCTACTAAGCTCTGTATGTGCTCACCATAGTTTCTTGGCAAGTAGTCGGTATTCAACAAATCTTGAAGGAAATGAGTATATTTTGAATATGACATTAGTACTTTTCGGAAATTTAACAGTGTTGACTAAATGGGTCAGTGAATGAATTAATAATGTCTTTAATTTACCAGGATCTGGAAGTATTTCCTATTACAAAGCAGGTTAAATGCCAAGATTTGGCAAGTAGCAACTTAATAAGAGAGGATATGAACATTCTTTTTTAATTTTATAAGATTAAGTAAATATAAGTTTAAAGAAATGTGCATAAATGTGATTAAATACAGTGTTCACAAGTATTTGGAAGTTCATCTAAATAGTCACATCTCACTTTATAGGCAAGGCATGAAAGTAATAATGGAGAAAAACAAATATTTATCAACGAATTTTTTTAAAGAAGTCATTGGGCTGAATCATTGTCCCTCATATTGCAGAGCATGACCCATTAGTTGTTGTGAAATTAATTTTCTGAGTCACATACTTTTTCCCTTTTTTTTAAAAGTGCAACAAAAATAATAGAAAACTCAGAGTGTGCCAGGTATAGTAGCACATGCCTATAGTCCCTCAGGAGAATTGGGAGGCTGAGGAAGGAGGATTGCAAATTGAAAGCTAGCCTAGGCAATTAAGCATGATCCTGTCTCAAAGTATAAAAACAAAAAGGTTTGGGATGTAGCTCAGTGATAGAGTGCCCTTGGGTTCAGTTCCTAGTAGCAAAAAGAAAAGAAAAGAAAAATAATAGTACATCACATATAGTTAAAGTTGCCAGTTTAGCAAGTGAAAAATACAGTGTCTCCAATTAAGTTTTAGGTAAACAGTTAATAATTTTTGTTATGTTACTTCAAGGGACATACTACTAATAAAAAATTATTCATTGTTTATTCTAAAGTCCAAATTTAATGAGATATCTTGTATTTTATCTGGCTCCCTTAAAAATAGTAAAGCTTGTTTTATAAAACTTACATGTTTGTATGTGTATGCACAGTCATGATTTATATATATGTATACATACACACTAAATGTTTATAAATATGTATGCATATATGTGTATGTATGTGTGTGTATATATATATATATATATATATATATATATTTAATACATTACTATGGATTGTATTCAAGTCATGAGTTTGTTACAAAACCAGAATTTTTTGTTGTTGTTCTAGCGAAACAAACATTCCATATAGATTCTTTGTTAGCTGGAAGTGATTTGACTTTCTTTCATTGTGTACATGAAATAATTAAGGTAAAAAGCATTTGAAAACTGAGTATTTAACATGCAGTATGCCTTTAGGCTGCATTATTGCTTAAATAATGCTAAAGTTTATAAGCTTTAGTTTTTATGTCATGATCTTGCAGCTTCATCTGATTTTCTAAGTCACTGTGGTATAGTTGTAAGTTAATTTCTAATTATTATTCTTGGGTCAATTTGTTTTATATGTGTCATTTAGTCAAATAGTGTAAGGTCTTTCTCTCTTTGGTTTCTAACAAAACATAAATTTTTGCATGAAGTTTAGGGTATAATATAAATATAGTATAGATAAATTGAATTTTTATTTTACAGTCAAAGATGAGGAAGCACCTGAAACTGTATTTCCTAATGATACTACTACTGTAAGCAAATGTCTTTTATTTATTATTTTTTTATTTGTTCTAAGTAGTGATACATGACAGTAGAATGTGTTTTGATACATTGTACACAAATGGAGCACAACTTCTCATTCCTCTGGCTGAACATGATGCAGTCATACTAGTAGTGTAATCATACATGTGTATAGAGTAATAAAGTCAGTTTCATTCTGCCATCCCCATACCCCCTCCCCTCTCCTCACTCCCCTTTGTACAATCCAGAGTTCCTTCATTCTCCACCCCCACCACCCCCAACCCATTATGGATTAGCATATGCTTATCAAAGAAAACATTCAGCCTTTGTTTTGGGGGGGTTGGCTTATTTCAGTTAACATGATATTCTCTAGTTCCATCTGTTTACCTATAAATGACATAATTTCATTCTTTAAGGCTGAGTAATATTCCATTGTGTAAATGTACCACATTTTCTTTATCCATTCACCTGTTGAATGGCATCTAGTTTGGTTCCATAGCTAAGCTATTGTGCTATAAACATTGATGTGGCTGCATCACTACAGTATGCTGATTTTAAGTCCTTTGGGTATAAACGGAGGAGTGGGATAATTGGGTCAAATGGTGGTTCCATTCCAAGTTTTCTGAGGAATCTCCACACTGCTTTCCATAGTGGTTGCACCAATTAGCAGTCCCATCAGCAGTGTATGAGTGTGCCTTTTCCCCCACATCCTCGCCAACACTTACTGTTGCTTGTATTTTTGATAATTGCCATTCTGACTGGAGTGAGATGAAATCTGGGGGTAGTTTTGATTTGTATTTCTCTAATCACTAGAGATGATGAACATTGTTTTCATGTTTGATGATCGATTGTATTTCTTCTTCTGTGAAGTGTTTGTTCAGTTCCTTAGCCCATTTATTGATTGGGTTATTTATTTTCTTCGTGTTAAGTTTTTTGAGTTCTTTATTTATTCTGGAGATTAGGGCTCTATCTGAGTTGCATGTGGTAAGGAATTCCTCCCATTCTGTAGGCTCTCTCTTCACCTTATTGATTATTTCCTTCACTAAGAAGAAGCTTTTTAGTTTGAGTCCATCCCATTTATTGATTTTTTTATTTTACTCTCTGTGCTTTAGGAGTCTGGTTAAGGAAGTCACTTCCTAAGCCGACAGTGGAAATTTGGTTCTACTTTTTCTTCAATTAGGTGCAGAGACTCTGTTCTAATGCTTAAGTCTTTAATCTACTTTTGAATTGAGTTTTATGCAGGGTGAGAGAGGTTTAATTTCATTTGCTACATATGTATTTCCAGTTTTCCCAGAACCATTTGTTGAATAGGCTATCTTTTCTCCATGAATGTAAGAAATGTCAAATTAATTATCCTGTTGAAATTGCTAATAATTTTAGAATGCCTTGAATAATTTTTGCCCTGCATTTTTCATTCCTAATTTATAATTTGCCTAAGCCTTTGAGAAAGTCTCTAAACCTGATTCTGTATGTAATTTCTTTGATTTCCTGAAAAATTTCATGTAGCATTGAAAGTGTTTTATACTAGTGAATTTTTAAAACTTTTTAACTTTTTTTTTTTTTTGCAGATTTTGAAAAGCTATTTTTTTAACCATGATGAAAGTGTGATGAAAAATGATAGATTTAGTCCTTCTGTGACTGACAATGAAAACAAAAATGAAAGAGAAACTAGCCATCATGGTAAATCTTTTTGTTTAGTTGAATTTATTTTTAATGGACATCATTTCTCCTCTTTTCCTAAGGAAAAAACCTTGCTTTTCCTTTCTTGACTACTGAAGTCAAGATAATGAAGGCAGAAACTACCTGAATTTAGATGACAGTACTTAAGCAAAGATGGTACTATTCAATATGTTGTAACACAGAAACAAAGCCCCCTGTTACTCAAAATTTTCAGAGAAAAGAAATAGGATTTATAATTATCAAATATGGAGTAATTTTTTTCTAATTAGAAAATAAATATAGTTGTAGATATATCACAAGTTACATAAATATATACAAAGTTACATGGAATATTGCTTTTTACTTAGAATGTGTAAGTTTGTACAAATGGATATCTGTGTCTAGTATTATGTATATAAGTGGGTGTGTATGTGTAATAAAATCAGATCTTACTTTCAGTTGTTATAATACACCAAAATTGACTTGTAACATCTGGCTCGAAATTTCTTAGCATATTAGATTGACTAGATAGTAAAATTTTAAAGGTGAGCTTTAATTTCCTAGAACTGGTAAAGAAAGATTATTAGGGATTGACATGAATAAAGGACTTATTCTTCTACCAGAAGAATAAGGGAAAGCTGATTTGCCAAAAAACTAGTAGCAGCCATTACTGAGAATAATAATCATTTACTGAATTGTGTATTACTTAATATATATTATTCCTGAGACAGTTTCTGAGAATTAATATAAATTGTATGGTTATTTTATAAAATGTCATTAATGTGCTTCTGTTTTAAATTTTAACAGGATTGGGGAAAATGCTAGGAAATTCATTTGGTAAAGAAAATAGCTACAAAAAACACGTTGGAAAGTCAATGCCAACTGCGCTAGAAGATGAAGTACATGAAATAGTTGCAGATATTTCTGAAGAAGATAGCTTTTCATTACATTCTTCTAAATACAAAACAGGAAATCTACAAAGAATAAGAATGGGCAAGACCAGGAAAAAAATTTTCAGTGAAACGAGAACTGATGAATTCAATGAAGAAGCTGAAAAACAAATGAAAGAAAATAAACACTTTTTTGCATCTGTAATAGAACCAAGTGGTAGTGGTCCTTTAGATTCAAATATAACAAACCAGAAGCCCGTTGGTAATGAAAGTGACAAAATCTCTAACGAAGTTGTACCATCTTCAGGCTGTGAACAGTCTAAGCTAACCTTCTCAGATCTAAATGGAACCCAGATGGAGAGAATACATCTATTGCATATTTCTTATGACCAAAATAATACAGAAAAAGACTTAATAGACACCAGGAAAGAATGTAGTAGTTGTATTATTTTAGAAAATCCTTTGCCACATACTTCTAGTTTGCCAAATTCAAAAAAGATATTAAATGAGAAGACACTGGTAAATAGGAGAGTTGAGGGGCAACATCTCGAATCTCATGAAGACTCCTTTCTTGCAGCAACCCATGCACCATCTGAAATTTTTCCAGTAGTTTCTCCATTTCAGGGTATCAAAAAGTCTATATTCCGGACAAGAGAACCATTCTCAGATAATATGACAAATCAAAATTTTAAAGAAGACAGTGAAGCCTATGAAAGTGGATTGAAAATACATGCTAGTTGCTCACAGAAGGACGATTCTTTTTGTCCGAGTTCAGTTGATAATGGAAGCTGGCCGGCCACTATCTCACATACTTCTAAACATATGGGTTTAATATCTACTTTGAAAAAGAAAACAAAAAAATTTATTTATGCTATAAATGATAAAACATCTCATCAAGAAAAAGAAATACAGAAAGACCAGAAATTAGAGCTAACTTATTCTGCAGCCCAATTGGAAGCAAGTGCTTTTGAAGCACCACTTACATTTACAAATCCTGATTCAGGTACCTGTATTATTATTATTTTCCAAATAGTGCATCTGGTTTTTTAGTTTTGAGTTTTGTTTTGGTGTTGATGGACCTTTATTTTATTTACTTATTTATGTACAGGGCTGAGAATTGAACCCAGTTCCTCACACATGCTAGGCAAGCACTCTACCACTGAACCACAACCCCATTCCCTAGCACATATGGTTTTATGGATGGTGTTCTCTTGAGAACATGAACTATGTAAATTGCATTGATGTTTTGTTTTTTTTTTTAAACTGTCTGCTTTCCTTCTGTAGTTCTTTTAGATCTTTATCTTATATGCAACCCCAGGCAGTATCTATTTACATTATTGTTAGAGGCTTTTGATTACCTATATTTAGGATCATTTCATTCAAATCTGTTTGATGAGTTTGCACAGTATATATATACATACATGTATATGTGTGTGTGTGTGTGTGTGTGTGTGTATAAAACCACCATCACTTTTTTTCCCCCTTTTTTTTTTTTTTTTTTTTTTTTGTAATAGTGTCTCACTTTGTTGCTCAGGCTGATCTCAAACTCATAGGCTCAAATAGTCCTGCCTCAGCCTCACAAGTAGCTGGGACTATAGGCATACACTGTTATAACCCACTCTATCACTCTTGAGATAGCTTTGGATACATAAACATTAAGAGCCTGTCTACTTAATTACTGCTTTAATTTTTAAAGTGTTTTATTATATGCAAGTAATAATGTGGTACCACTTTACTCTGTTTTCTATAAAACATACCAAAACTAGAGAAAATCCTAATTGCTACCTAAATTTAAAGTAGTCCTAAAATAATTATTTTTGTTGTTATTAGTCTTAAATATTTGGAGATTGCTTTAAATTATTGCTGTATTTCTGGGTCTCCAAAGTGTACACAGTGAAACTCTTGCTTTAGCAACAAATAGTTCACTTAACAGTAACTGTATATTAAAGAAGCAATTTTAAAGAAGGAAACAGGGCATCCACCTGTAGGCCCAGCTACTTGAGAGGTTGAGGCAATAGGAATGTTTGAGGCCAGCCTGAACAACATAGTGAGACCCTGTCTTACCCTATAAGAAAATGTTAATGGGAGTGATATTGAAGTACAGAAGAACCATTTGATGTTTAGGTTAAATTTCCATAGAAAAACGTTTGATGCTGTATGTATCTGAGTTAAAGCCAACGAAGTAGTTGGTATATAGTAGTGGTCACTGATTAAATGAGGTTAAGAACTTTGACTTACTAATAGGAAATTCAAAGACTCGAGAAAACAAGTTGAACAGAACAATTCAACTCATTTATCTTTATAGTTGAGATTAGAATATCTTTTGGGGCCTTCTTATATAGACCCTGTTTTTTAAAAATGTTTTGGTTTTTTTGTTATAAAACAATTAAGGGTATGGTTTCTTTTCTAATTCCTCTGCCCTTTATATGTCCTACTACACCAATGTTAACAATGACTTTTTCCCCATTTTTCAATAAAAATTAATATTATTTTGAAATTTTTTTTTTATTTATGGTAGCTATTTCCTTGAACTAGATATTCATCTTGATTGAGTTGATACATATTACTAAAAATAATACCTAGACCCTATTTATCTTTAGCTGGAAAATATAATGACTTCAAAATAGTATTTAGAATTTTGCTTTAAATCTGACATTCATGTTTTGCTTTTATGTAATTCTTGATTTAAATACCACCTTTTTAACTTAGTGAAAAATATTTATTGAATGTGATTATTAGTACTTTAATTTTATTTTGTCACTTTGTGTTCTTACATTTAGGTTTATTGCATTCTTCTGTCAAAAGAAACTATTTACAGAATGATGCTGAAGAACCAACTTTGTCTTTAACCAACTCTTCTGGGACAATTCTGAGGAAATGTTCCAATAATCAAGATAGTTATGTTAATACAATAGTATCTCAGGATCTTAAAGAAGGAGAAGTTCATAAAGAAAAAACGCAGTCATTTATAGCCCCAGAAACTGATTTTCTGTCATGTCTGCAGGAAAGACAGTATGAAGATAATGCAGAAAGCCAAAAAGTTTCAGAGAAAAAAGAAAAGGTCTTGGTTGCAGCATGTCACCCTGTAGTACAGCATTTAGAAGTGGAATCTGGCGGCATTCACTTTCCATCACAGAAAGACCTTTTAGATGATGATAATACCAATACACTTTTGTTAACTCCTAGCTCCAGGGATCCAGGCATGATTTCTAGAGGAAAAGAATCATACAAAATGTCAGAGAAACTAAAATGTAAGAATTGTGAAGGTAGTATTGAATCATCCAAAAACAGTCCCATGGAAAAATGCCAAGAAATGTGTTTTCTAAATGAAAATTCTAAAAAACCTGAGCTGTTATCTAAAAAATATGTAACCGAAGTATCACCTTCAATGAACATGCAATTCAACCAAAATACAAACATAACAGTAATCCAAAAGGGCCAAGAAAAAACTCCTTTAATTTCAGAAATAACTGTCAATCCAAACTCTAAAGAACTTTTCCCAGACATTGAGAATAATTGTGTCTTTCAAATAACAAGTGAAAGGAACAATCGTGTTTTAGGAAATACAAAGGAACTTCATGAAGCAGACCTGAGTTGTGTAAGAAAAACCTTTCCTAAGAATTCCACCATGGTAGTAGATACAGACATGGCTGAAAAACAAGTAGCTAACGTGTCTGTTTCAGACAGTATTGACTCATCAGGTATAGTCCATGATCTTACTGAGGAGAACAGAAATAGGGTAAAGCAACAGCTAAAAATAATTCCAGGTCAAGATTTAAGGTCAAACACCTCCTTGGCTATGAAATCAAATAGAAGTAATGGCTTTATGGACAAATGGGCAGGACCCTTAGATCCAGTTTCATATCATAATGTTGGAGGTAGCTTCAGAACAGCTTCTAATAAAGAAATAAAACTCTCTGGCCATGACATTAAGAAAAGCAAAATGCTCTTCAAAGACATTGAAGAACAGTATCCTGCTAGTTTAGGGTGTATTGAAATTGTAAACACCTTATCATTTGATAATCAGAAGAAACTAAACAAACCTCGTGTATCTGATTCACAGTCAGTTAATACTGTGTCTGCATATGTGAAGAGTAGTACATTTCTTTCTGATTTTGAAAATAATCATACAACCCCTCAGATGTTGCCTTTAAGGGGAGATTTTAATTCAAACCATACTTTAACACCTAGCCAAAAGGCAGAAATTAAAGAACTTTCCACTATATTAGAAGAATCAGGAAGTCAGTTTGAATTTACACAATTCAGAAAAACAAGCCAAATAATACAGAATAATACATTTGAAGTGCCTGGAAACCAGAGTGGCCTAAAGACCTCTTCTGAGGAATGGAAAGATGATGTTCATCAGACAATTGACACATCTGTTGCTCGGGTAGAAAGCAGCAAAAAATTTGAAGGTGCAGTTGGAGTTAAACAAAAGTTTGCTCATTTGTTAAAAAATAACTGTAACAAAAGTGCTTCTAATTACTTAACAGATGAAAACAAAGACTTTAGAGGCTTTTATTCTGCTCGTGGCACAAAACTGAGTATTTCTAGTGAAGCACTGCAGAAAGCTGTGAAACTGTTTAGTGACATTGAGAATATCAGTGAGGAGACTAATGCAGATCCTGGAAGTTTCTCTTCAAGTAAATGTCCTGATTCTATAGTTTCCATATTTAAGATAGAAAGTCATAGCGATGATAAAAATTTAAACAAGAAAAATAATGAATGCCAACTTACATTACAAAATAAGTTTGAAATGGCTACTCACATTTTGGTTGAAGAAAATACTGAAAATTACATGAAAAACACAGAAAATGAAGATAACAAATGTACTAATGACAATAGAAATACTTGTAAGCTAGAAGAATCTGATCACAGTGACTCAAGTAAAAATGATACAGTTTCTGGTCATAAAGATGAAAATGACTTGCCATGTACTGATCAGCACAATATAGATCTCAAGCTACCCAGCCAGTTTGTTAAGGAGGGAAGCACACAATTTAAAGAAAGTTTGTCAGATTTAACTTGTTTAGAAGTTGTGAAAGCTGAAGAAACATGTCATGTTAATTTTTTCAATAAAGAACAGTTGACTGCAGATAAAATGGAGCAAAATATAAAAGATTGTGGTATTTTTGATATATCCTTTCAGACTGCAAATGGGAAAAATATCAATGTCTCCAAAGAGTCATTAAATAAAGTTGTAAACTTCTTTGATCAAAAAACAGAAGAACTGAATAACTTTTCAGATTTCTTGAATTCTAAATTACTTTCTGGCATAAATAAGAAGAAAATGGACATTTCAAGACATGGGACAATAGACATGGTTAAAAACAAAATATTGAAAGAAGGTATTCCAGTTGATATTGACAGTCAATTACTGACTCTCCAGCAACAACCTGAATATGAAATAGAAAAAAACAAAGAATCTAACCTGTTGAGTTTTCATACTGCTAGTGGAAAAAAAGTACAAATTGCAAAGGAGTCTTTGGACAAAGTAAAAAATATTTTTGATGAAAAAAAGCAAGATGTCAGTAAAATCACCAGTTTTACTCAACAAGACACAAAGACCCTAAAGGACAGAAAGGACTGTAAAGGGTTTGAATTAGCATGTGAGATAATAACTGTTCCAAAGTGTGAAGAAATGCAGGATTCTCTGATTAATAATGAGAAAAAGATTGTTTATAATGAGCCTGGGGTGTTACCCCGGCTAAGTGATGATTTATATGGACAAACTAAACATCTCGATACATTAAATATATCTCTGAAAGTTAAAATGCATGAACATATAGAAAAAGAGACTACAAACAGTCCTACAGCTTGTCGCACCAATCAGTTTTCTTATTCAGCCACTGGAGATTCAGCTTTAGCATTTTACACAGGACATGGTAAACAAATTTCTGTGAACCAGGCTTCACTATTAGAAGCAAAACAATGGCTTAGGAAAGAAGAATTAGATGGTCAAGGAGAAAGAAATACTGCCAAGGCTGAATCTATAAAGGAATATGGGGGAAATCCTTTGTATGAAAATAGTTCAGACAGTATCATGACTGAAAAAGACAAAATTCATTTCTCTGAAAAGCAAGATTCAGCTTACTTAAGTAATAATAGCATGTCTAACAGCTATTCTGCTTTTTGTCATTCCAGTGATGTATATGATGATTCAGGATATCTCTCAAAAAATAAAAGTAGTTCTGATATTGAACTAGTCATGAAAGACAAAAAAAACACTAGTTTTAGAAAAGCGGACATATATCCACAAATTGTGAATGAAGATACTTGTGTACAGAAATTTGTGACTAACTTTTCACCTTGCACAAGTAAAGATAGAACTACTAATATGGCCATACCTGATTTCAAAAGTTTTGAGATAGGCCCACCTGCATTCAGTACAGCCAGTGGTAAGATAGTCTGTATTTCACGTGACGCAGTAAGAAAAGTGAAAAAGATATTTACAGAAGACCACAGTAATGTAATTAAGGAAAACACTGAGAATAAGTCAGATATTTGCCAAGGAAAAATTGTGAAAGCTTATAGTGAAGCACTGGATAATTTAGAGGATGTTATTTTTCCTAACTCTTTAGATGATGAAGAATGTATGCCTTCACATAAGGTTTTTACTGATATTCAAAGTGAACAAATTGTACAACATAACCAAAAACTGTCTGGATTGGGGAAAGTTTCTGAAATATCACCTTGTGTCAATTTGGAAACTTCAGATATGTGTGAATTTAACAGAGGGGAGCTTCCCAAGTCATTCTCTTCTACAAATGCTTGTGGGATTTTTAGCACAGCTAGTGGAAAATCTGTACAAGTATCAGATACTTCGTTACAAAAAGCAAGATGGATATTTTCTGAGATAGAAGATAATGCCAACCAACTCTTTTCCAAAGTATCACTTAAAAGCAAGGAAGAACATTCAAACCCGTTCACAAGAGAAAAAAGTACTATGGCACAAGCCCCCCCAAACGTACTATCACCCGGGAAAAGCTTTCTGTGTAACATAAATTCGTCTTTTTCTGGGTTTAGTACAGCAAGTGGAAAAAAGGTTGCAGTTTCAGAAAGTGCCTTACACAAAGTTAAGGGAATGTTAGAGGAATTTGATCTAATGGGAACTGAACAGACCCTTCAGTATTCTCCTACATCTAGGCAAGATATATCAAGAATGCTTCCTCCTCCTTGTATTGAAAAAAGAATTGTGGAACACTCTGTAAGCTCCAAAATGGAAAAGGCCTACAATAATGGATTTAACGATAATGTTGAAAATGCTTCTTCAGGAAATAATCACTGTGTTAAAGCGTCTCCATATGTCTCTCAGTTGAAGCAAGGCAGACAACACCTAGTATTAGGAACCAAATTATCACTTGTTGAGAACACTCATCTCTTAGGAAAAGAACAAACTTTATCCAAAAACATAATAGAAATTGGTCAAACTGAAACCTCTTCTAGTGTTTCTGTGAAAACAAATGTAGAAGTTTGTTCTACTTACTCCAAAGATCCAGAAAACTGTTTTGAAACAGAAGCAGTTGAGATTGCCAAAGCTTTTATGGAGGATGGTGAGCTGACAGATTCTGAACCACCAACTCATGCCAAACATTCTTTCTTTATGTGCCAAAAAAATGAGGAAATGATTTTGTTAAATTCAAGGACTGGAAAAAGAAGAGGAAATGCCCTTGTGTCAGTTGGTAAGTATTTTTGCCTTTTGTTTTGCCAAGTTCTGCCTTAAAAGGGTTCAGTTCTTAGTAGTCCTTCTGTGCTAGTGATGGGAGTATTAGACAAGCTAAGTATGCTTTCTCAGGCTTGTATGTCTAGTTTGGTGGAATGTGATTTGATTTGATATTTCTTAGTCTGTGTACCACAAAGTCATGTTTTGAGGGCCTCTCGATGTGTTTTTAGAGATTTTTAATAGTTATATTTGGGAAATTACTCTTGAAAGTTTGAGTTTTTCTAGAAAAGTTGAAATTCTTGTCTTCATATCATAACAAAGCCTGTATAATACTGTTTTCATATTTTTAGCAGACGTTCATACTCTGGCTCTTTATTTAAAGGTTGGTTTCTAATTATACTACTTACTGTATAATATGTACTATTCAGTTATACTCTTAGTTTCTCTGAGCCTTAGTTTCCATATTTATAAAATGCAAATAAGATCTCAGAGTAGTTTTAAAGAGAAAAGTATGTACCTAAAAGCTTTTAGCACTGAATCTGACACATGGTAGAGAGAGAGCATGTAATAGGTGTTGGCTCACTTCCTTTTTTTTGTCTAGGAAAATCTATAAACATTTACTATTAGCAAATAATGGTCTTAATGCTATTGTACTATGTTCTAACTTCTCTTTTAAAATGTATATCCAACAGCTTAGTTCAGCTATTAGTTAATTGGAGATGTAAGATTTTGTTGCTGTTGTTTGGAGGGTGTCTGGCTAGAAATAATCTTAAATTATTGAAACTATTGATTAGTTAAAGGAAATGTCAATCCTCACTCTACAACTCTTGAGTGGCTGATCCTAAATAACTAGCTCCTTTTTAAACTATGTAGACTCATAAAATATTTGCGTTATCAAAAATCTTAGACAGATGTGGTGTTGTACCTCTAATCAGAGCTACTCGGGAGGCTGGAGGATCTTAAGTTAAGGCCAGCCTGAGCAACTTAACAAGAGCCTTCAACAAAAAAAGAAAGTCTTGTCTAGCTCCTTCAGATAGCAAAGAAAGACACTGAAGCCAGTCAGTTCGTTTTAAATCATCCTACAGTTTTTAAAAATCAGGTGTTACCCAGGTCATATTTTATACAGAGTTTGCTTCATGTGCAAGTAGTAAATTTATAATACTTAAATGATTTGCTGTCCTTTAGTACAAAATTCAGAAGTGCATATACTTAAAAAGTAATCATAATTTTTTTGTGTGTGGAAGAATGATGACTTTATTTATAGCAACCCATTGCAGTTCCACATGTATATATAGGTTAGCCTCCTGCTGAGAAAACAACTCAGACTTCTAAATAGTCTTAACAATGTTACTATTTAATTTCCCTTACTTCTGTTACATTTACATATAGAGCTTTTTTCAGCTTCTGGTTGTTTCCATAGTACAAGTTCTTGTAAAACAACTAAACCACTTTATTATGATCTAACACCTGATAAAGCCTTGAATGGACATTTTTATTCATTAAATCCTACAAATTCATTCCCTGTAATCATCAAAAAAGCAAAGTGCTTCTTACCATATAATTTCAGCATGACATGGAAATGCATAACTTGAATTATGATTTCATCTTAGCCTCTGCAAGCTCTCTACAACTGAGCTATATCCTCAACCCAGAAGTGTTAATATTACTAGGGGCCAGAGATGTAGGTCAGTGGTAGAGCACGTGTTTAACATGTGCAAGTCTCAGAATCTAACCCCCAGCACTGCCAAAGAAAAATATAGAAGTGTCACTAATATTTTAGTGTAATTTGGTAATTTAAAAAATCTGTTCTCCCACTTATTGACTCCTAATTTGTGGACCCATATAATAAATTCGTCTTTGAATTTAGTGCCTACCCACTAAAAAGTTTATTTGAAGAAATTTTGTTTGTCCTTGTTGCCAGTAAACCTAGATTTACATTCAGTCCAGATTATTAAAAAGTGACTTCTGTGGTGTATGACAGTATTGTTTAAACTTAGACTCTATTAAACAGTGGGGGGTTTTTTTTGGTTTGTTTTTTGTTTTTGTAGCACTGGGGGTTGAACCCAGGGGCACTGTACCACTGAGGTACATCCCAGATATTTTGATTTTTTGAGACAAGATCTCACTACCTTTATCAAGGCTAACAAACTTGGTGGTCCTTCTGCCTTGGGGTTGCTGGGATTACAGGTGTGCACCACCCAATATACCTGGTTGAATAGCAGTATATTTCAGTGGTTAAACAGTAGTAGAAATTACTTATCAAAAATATATTTTCTCTTTCAAAGTAGAATGGTCACTATTTAAATTACAATTATTGGGCAAGGCACAGTAGTGCATGCCTATAATCCCAGCAGTTTAGAAGGCTGAGGCAGGAGGATTGCAGTTCAAAGCCAGCCTCAGCAACTTAGCAAGGCCCTAAGGAATTCAGTGAGACCCTGTCTGCAAATAAAATATAAAAAAGGGCTGGGGATGTTGCTCAGTGATTAAGCACCTCTGGCACTTCAATCCCCGGTACTAAAAAATAAGTAAACAAACAAATAAATAAATAATAATAATTATGTGTTTTATTTAACAGTGTGAAAAATGGATTATGGTTTTAAACTATGAATGATAGTCTTATAAACAGTAGAATGGATATAATTTATTTTACAAATGTGTGTGGAAAAATTTTTTTAGGAGAACCCCCAATCAAAAGAAGTTTGTTAAATGAATTTGACAGAATAATAGAAAATGAAGAAAAATCTTTAAAGACTTTGAAAAGCACTCCGGATGGTAACATTTGCTTTTTATTCATATCTTTTCCACCTCTATAGGTCCTATTCGTAGTATTCTAGTTATCTTTCTCAGTTCTTTTTGGTATATGTAACAGAAAAGAATTTATAGTATGGTTTAATTTTTGTATCTTATTTGTTTATTCTTATATGTTAAGCAGACTTTTCTCTCATAATACCTAGTATAATGCTGGGATTGTGGCTCAGTGGTAGAGCACTTGCCTAGCACACCTGAGGCACTAGGTTCGATCCTTAGCACCACATAAAAATAAATAAATAAAAAATAAAGGTATTGTGTCCATTGGCAACTTAAAAACAATTTAAAAAAATAATATCTAGAATAATAGGGATGTTGTGTGGAACCAGAAAGTGTGAAATGATTATATAATAATCACTTTTTTAATTTAAAAAAGCCATAAAAATCAAATTTAAAGCTATAGTAGTATAATAATTTAAAGCTCAGG
The DNA here is from genome assembly GCF_964194105.1 of Spermophilus citellus. Lineage (NCBI taxonomy): Eukaryota > Metazoa > Chordata > Mammalia > Rodentia > Sciuridae > Spermophilus > Spermophilus citellus. The sequence continues at coordinate 28,812,895 of NC_138182.1, forward strand.
TTCTAGAGTCCAGTCAGGATTTTGATCACCAGCATTTCACCAAAATCAGTCTTTTCTAAGTCATACTTCCAAATCCAACAGGTATTTCTTAGTCCTGTTTACCTGCATCTTTTAGCCCACTAGCCTAGTTGATCATCTCTCAGCCCACCATAGTCTCTTGGTTCTCTCCCTACAGGGTCACTCTTTCACAGTCATCTTTATGGTTCTTACTCTAAACAGGAGAGCCCCAGGGATCCTTAGATCTCTTCTATGTCTAAACTTTAGTGACTATCAGTTTTATCTTATAGTTTAGCCTGTCCCTGAACTCCATAGTCATTTATATGCCTACTTAATACATTTCTACTTGGATTACTAAATATGCATCTCAAAGTCACTGCCAAACTCCAATTTCATCCTGGCTCCAAACTTGTTTTGTTGTCTTTCCTTTTTCTAATACCTTTATTTTATTTATTTATTTTTATGTGGTGCTGAAGATCGAATCCAGGGCCTCACATGTGCTAGCACCCTACTGCTGAGCCACAATCCCAGCCCCTGTCTTTCCTTTTTCAGTAAGGGGCTGTGCATTTTGCCATTTAATTATATAAAAACCTCAATATTATTTTTTACTGTTTTATCAATAAGTTCTGTAGGTTTTATTTTCAAAAAGACAAGAATTTGCTGAGCTCAGTGGTAAAAAACTGGTTTTTAAATTCTTTTGCTCTTTATTAGCCAGTATTCAGCAAAAAAAAAAAGTTTATGTTAACAAATGAGAATAAGCTATATATATTACCAGTATCACAAAAAGATTTCCTAGGATCTTGTAATTTCCCTTCCATGGTGCTGGAATCATCTCTTTCTTTGAAGATCCTTTCAGTGGCTTATAAAAAGAGATTTGGGTGCTAGGTATGATATTGCTGCTGGTATTATTGGTTTTTGAATATTTATACCTTGGTTCCTAATAACATTTGCCTGCTTTATTTATTTATTATTTATTCTAATCAGCTGTACATCAGCAGAATGCTCTTTGATTCATTGCACACAAATGTTATTTGCATGTTTATTTGCTTTATCCTACGGCATTGGTTCTAGAACTTTTCTATTTCAGAATCTCTTTATAAGTTTAAACATAGAGGACCTGAGAACATTTATTTGAATGGATTATATCTGTTGATATATACCATATTAGAAATTAAAGTTGAGAATTTTTAATATTTGCAATATCATGCATTGGTCAAAGGGAAGATGTTAATTCACTGAGCTTTGACACATTATATAGTATTGATGACTTTATAGTGACATCATTGATCTGATCTGGAAAGTCTATTAGAAAACTGACAAGCTTACATAACCAATACAAGCTTTTTATAATTCTAATTTTCATTTAAAAGCTTGAATTTTTCCACTGGCTACAATATTGTCATTTCTTTTTCTTGATAAGCTCATTTCATTCATTTTTGAAAAAATGTTGCTGAATACCCAAGTCTGAATGACTACAGTTTGTTGACTATTCTTTTTTTTTTTTAATTTTTATTGGTTGTTGACTATTCTTGCAAGTAAAAATGCTTAATTCTTTGAAGAAATATCATGATTGTGTAGCTCAGCTCAATCATGACAGTGCATTTTCTTGAGACTGGTGATATTAAAGTATGTTGCAGAATACATGAGAAAATATGAATAACATCTCAGGATTATTATTATGACATTTTGACAACTTCGATCTCCTAAAGGAGATCCTCCTCCATAAAAGATTCTTTTGAGTTTTTGTCTTTAGATGTATCCTTAATACATTGTTTTTTGTTGTTGTTGTTTTATGGTACTGGGATTGAACCAGGGCCTTATGCATACGAGGCAGGCACTACCAAATGAGCTATATCCCCAGCCCCTTAATACATTTTTAATGTATTGGTAAGGATGTATAATCAAAGTACTGTTTTCAAATGTCAGTCACAATAATTCTATATATGCTTAGATAATTAAGTTAGATTTGTATCTATTTATTTTCTTTTTTCTTATTCAACATTTGAGTAAATAACATACAGTATTTCACAACATAATCCTTACCACCATATACTTGTCACATCCTGTTTTTTTAGTTCAAAACTTGGTTCATAACCTTTCATCGAATAATTGTCACATGGCATAATTCTGTTCTTCACGACATTTAAAAGGTGAACAGCAGCAATGTATTCAACACTGGCATATGGATGTACATTTGTCTTCTCGCACACTGCACATCGTGAGTCTGGAATTCTCAGGGCACATGCACTGTCAGCATATTTACAAAAGTCAACTGGCATGGTTTGTCTAGAGCACTGCAGTACTATGGGTAAACACTTCTTAGTGGTGCTGAGCACAGCATGTTAGATAACTAAACCACTGATTGCAGCACAGAATCTTGGACCCAGAAGATTAAGTTTTGTAGTTCATACTTCACAATACTGTAGTAAATTTTCTCAAGTATAATATTTCAGTTGTAATGCACAAATCAATAATCTGTTTACTTTTTTCAGACTAGAAAATTGTTTGCTAAACTGTCATGTGCATTGATTTAAACTATTCAGTTTTAACATATATTCACAAGTATTCCATGCATCCTAATCTTGCACCAGTTTAGTAATAAATGACTTTTAAGTAATACCAGTACAATTTTTACAAAAAAATCACATGATTGTCATACTCCATTTTTTTTAAAAGAGAAAGAGAATCTTTTTTTTTTTTTTTTTTTTTTTTTTTTTTGTAGATGGACACAACACAATGCCTTTATTTTTATGTGGTGCTGAAAATCAAACCCGGGTCCCGCCCATGCTAGGTGAGCGCTCTACTGCTGAGCCACAATCCCAGCCCATACCCCATTTTTTTTTTTGCCCCCCCAAAAATAAATAAATAAATAGCATAAATTCTGTGACTATTATGCAATGAAATACAGTATTTACATGGTTCATTTGCAAACACTATAGAAAGATATACTTGGAAAAGTCAGTTCTTCCTTATCACTCCATGTTCTTTACCACTTCCCCTTCCTCTTGGCTCACTTTTTTTTTTTTTTTTTTTTTTTTTTTTTAGTATCTTGGTGGTGTTGGGATTGAAACCAGGGCCTTGTACATGCTAGTGCTCATACCACTGACTGTGCCTTAGCCCTTGCTCACTTTTGAAATAGTTTTTTTTTTTTTATCCTTTTTGATGATTTCTTGTTTAAAAAAAAATTATGTGTTCTCACTGTCTTTCTTACTCAAAAAGATAGATAGACAGACAGACAGACTGCTTTTACTTAAAAATTTATTTGGGGATTACCCCTTAATGAGTATATAGAGATCTTTCTCATTCATTCTTATGGTTACATGGTACTTGATTGTATGGCTGTACCAGTGTATCCTAGCTTATTCAGTCAATCCCCTATTAATGATTTAATTAATTAAAAGTTTTATAGGTATAAATAATATACTGAGAATGAATAATATCTAAAGCTTTGCTTCTCTTTATGTTTATACTATGAGTTATTTGGTATATAGCTATTATCAGTTTGAATGCACTGACTCTGTGCCTTAGCCCTTGTTCACCTTTTGATGATTTCTTCTTGTTAAAAAAAAAAAAAAAAGTATGTGTTCCCCTGTCTTTCTTACTTAAAAAGAAAGACATAGATAAAAAGATAGATACAGATAGAAATACTGTTTTTACAAAATATTTCTTTTGATAAATATTTCTTTTGATAGTTACTTACTGAATCTATTGAAAATTTAAAGTTTATAATTGTCTCGAATTTTGTATAAATATTTATAATTAGAGATGTAATAGGCAAATAGAAAATAAAATCTCCCATTATATTTTTATTGATAATGTAAAATAATTTTCTCTCTAGGCACAATAAATGATAGAAGATTATTTACCCATCACATTTCTTTAGAGCCAATTATCTGTGGACCCGTTCGGTGAGATATGTTTACCTTGTTTTTCAATTTTACTAATATAATTAGAAAAAATTGTGGCTTTAGGAATTATTTCTAAAACTAATGGTACTACTATGCAGTAAAGAAATTAACACTTCCCTTTTTGAAAGCCTGTATAAGGATTAAATAATTCAATATTTTGGTATTTTATATTGCTGTTTATACTGTTATTTTATTTTTTTAGTTTCATGGCAGCCTTATAAAGTACACAAACTGATTACATGCCAGTTTTGTGGATGATGTACAGAGGTTGAAAAGAATTAAGGAAATATTCAAAATAATTAACAATAAGATGGCAGATATTGAAGATATCCTTTTATCTCTCCTTCTCTAAAGCCTACTAAAATTACCAAGAGAATTTTTAAAAATACATTTTTAGTTGTAGACGGACACAATATCTCTTTTTATGTTGTGCTGAGGATCGAACCCAGTACCTCACACATGTAAGACAAGCACTCTACCACTGAGCCACAGCTCCAGCCCAAGAGAATTTTTTAAAATATGTAATTCCCAAGAACTCTGATCAAAAGAAACAAATACCAAAAGTTTGGAAGCCAAAAATGTGAATGATTTAGTAAACCTAAGAAAGCTAAAACCTGTCATTAGGGCAAGCAGAGAAGCTACCAGTTTACCCCAAACAACCTGAGAAAGACTCAAATTGGCAGTGCGATGTATTTCTCTTGGTAAAGTAGAAGTAGTAAGATTAGATAAAATTCTCTTTAAGAACCATCTGGTTCCCCTCCTCTGTTGCTAATAGGCATTTATTGCTCTTTCCCAGAAAACCAGGTGGTTAGTTATTCCATTGAGAAGTTAACTTGGAGTTCTGATTTGGAGGTGGGATAAGAGAAGGGAACACAAGCCACAGTTGGAAGGATACTGAAAACAGGAATTAAGTAAAAATCTGTATATCAAGCAGTGAGACGCTTAGCCTCCTTCCCACCTTTGGTTCCCAAATGCTGACAAGACTGGAAGATTTGGGAGTAGAGGGGCCGCAGGGAATATGACCAGCCCAACAGAAAAGACCTAAAAATACTGTTACCAATATTCAAATGAAACAGCATAGCCAGTCATCAGGCAGTTAATCCAATAATTGACAGGTTCTGTAAACATATGGAAACTTCCATTCAGCTCTTTAGTGCATCTCTTTAAATGAGCAAAGATCATTGGAAGGAAGCCACTATGAAAGATGGTAGCCAAAATACAAAAACGAAAGCAAAAAAAAAGAGGAAATAGATTATGCAAGTAGAATAATTTGAAAAAACTTAGATATTGTCAGATAAGATATATCTTAATATATGAAAAAATTACTATAAAAAGAGCTCTTAGAAATTAAAAATATGACACAAGTAAATTAACTCTCTAGAAGAAGCAGGGGCTAAAAATCCCTTCTCTAAAATCCCTGGCAACCACTGTCTCCATAGTTTTGCCTTTCCCAGAATATCATATAATTGGAATTATATAGTATATAGTATTTTCATAATGGCACTTTTACTTAGCAATGTGAATTAAAGGTTCCACTGTACCTTGATAACTCTTCATTTTTGCCCTGAATAATATTCCATTATATAGGTAGATATTGATCAGTTAATCTATTGAACGCCATCTTTCTTGTGTTTCTGTCCTCACACAAGGACAGCTTCATTTGTTTCAATTTTAGGCAATTATGAATAAAGCTTCCATAAATATTAGTGTGCAAATTTTGTGTAAGCATCACTTTTCAGATGATTTGGGTAAATAACAATGATCATGATTGCTGGATCATATGGTTAAGAGGACATTTGGTTTTGTGAGAAATTGCCAAATTACTTTCCAAAATGGATGTACCATTTGGAACTCCCATCAGTAATGAATGAGAGTTCCTGTTGCTCCACATATTCACTGGCATTGGGTTTTCTCAGTAATGTGGATTTTTGCCTTTCTAACAGAAAGATAGTGATGTATCATTTTTGCACTTTCCAATGATATATGTTATTGTATTAGCATCTTTTCATAGCTTATTGGCCATCTGTGTCTTACTTGGTAAGGTTTCTGTTAAGATTTCTAGCTATTGTTAAATTGGATTTGTTTTTTTCTTATAGATTTTAAGAGTTATTTGTGTATTTTAGACACCAGTACTTTGTCTAATACATGTTTTGCAATATTTAAAAAAATAGAAATGGAAAATAATATTAATGATAATAATAGTAGCAGGGGCTGGAGGTATAACTCAATGGTAAAGTGCATGCTAGCATGTGTAAGGCCCTGAGTTTGATCCCCAGCGTGCCACACAAGAAAAAAACAAACATTTTTTTTTAACCTGGTGTATACTAATCCCAGCTACTTGGGAGGCTGAAGGAGGAAGATCCCAAGTTCAAGGCCAGCATGGGTAACATGGTGAGATCCCGTCTCAAAAACAAAACATTACTTAAGTAATGCTTTAATTTTACCTTGCAGGCAAACTATTCTGAGGCTCTATTTTCTGTTCCAAAGTTCTCTTGCTGCTTCTCTAGACTGAACATCACATTTATGATTCTCGAATTTCTCTTCAATTCCATTCCAAGAGCTACTTTTTTCTATGTTTAATTCATGTTTCTAAAGTTCCACATTTTTCTCCTTATTTATGCACTTTTTTGATTACTTTTCTGAGAAAAATGCATGGGAGATAAATCTTTTGGTACTATGCATCTGAAAAATATCTACTCTTACTCAATTTTTGATGTGCTGGGGATTGAACCTAGAGCCTCAAGCATGGTAGGCAGGTGCACTGACACTGAGCTACATCCACAGCCTGTCTACCCACCCTCTTAATTGATGTTTAGTCAGTGATAGGATTTTTGGATAGAAATCATTTTGTCTCAGAATATAATACATTCATCTGTAAAATGTGCTTAGTCATAATACAAATGTTGGAAATTGATAGAATCAAATACAGTTATATATACTGTAAAGTGGAGGTGGTGTTGACAGAGATAAATCTTCGTTTTCCATAGTGGGAGGTTATTAGCAACTGCATTGAGAACAATTTCTCAAAATAGTGAGAGAAAGGACAGCTCATTTAGTGAAAATTGAGGAAGTGGAAAAATTACCTGTTGAAGAAAGTTGACCAGAGTGTAGGTAACGATGAATATTACCTTGAAGTAGAAATAAGGCTGAGAAAAATGTGCCTACATAAAGAGGCACTCAAAAAATGTATAAACAGGGGCTGGGGTTATGGATCAACGGTAGAGCGCTTGCCCCACACATTCAAGGCCCTGGGTTTGATCCTCAGCAACACATAAAAATAAATAAAAAATAAAGTTTCATTTAAAAAAAAACATACAAAAATTATTTTAAAAAATAAATGTATAAACGGACTGGGGCGGTAGCTCAGTGGCAGAGCACTTGCCTTGAACATGTAAGGCACTGGGTTCTATCCTCAGCACCACATAAAAACAATAAATAAAGATATTGTGTCCATCTACAATTGAAAACCATGTTTGGGGCTGGGGTTGTGGCTCAGTGGTAGAGCGCTCGCCTCCCACGTTCGAGACCCTGGGTTCGATCCTCAGCACCACAGAATAATAAATGAATAAAATAAACGTATTGTGCCCAACTACAACTAAAAAATAAATATTTTTTTAAAAAAGAAATGTATATAAGGTGGAGGAGACGGGGAAAATACTATTTGAAAGAGTAAGACTTCTGAATAGAATGAGTTATTAGATGGGCTCAAGAGTTCTGGTAAAAGCAGAAGCCAGAGAAGATGGGCAGATATTTCGCTAATAAGAAGGTAAGGAAGGAGTCGTGTGGTAAAATTGAATGGGACACACACTGAGAAGACCCACTTTTGACATACTCTATTGTACTCCATTGTGTTACATAGATTGTAAAATCAAAGGCTAAGAATAAATGTGTAAGAGTCAGTTATAGCCTAGAAAAAGTATGGTATTGTTTTGGAATGGTAACCATGATGAATGCAAAACAATTATCTGAACAGAATTGCCATGTAGCATTTGAGGGTCTACAAAAATAGCATATACCTAAACATGTGTATGTGCACATTTATTGCTTAATAATCAGACTTAAATATTTTCTCTCCCCAATGTAGCACAACTAAGAAACAGCAAGAAACCCAGAAACCAAATTTTACTGTACCTGGTCAGAAATTTCTATCTAAATCTCATCTTTATGAACACCTGACTTCAGAAAAATCTTCAAGCAATTTGCCAGTTTCAGAGCAGCCACTTTATAAAGATCCCGCTACAAGAAAGGAAAAAATGAGATACTCAATTACTACAGGAAAATCAAACAAAGTCTTTGTCCCACCTTTCAAAACTAAATCACATTTTTACAGAGATGAACATTGTGTTTCCAAGAATATTAATTTGTGTGAAAACAAACAAAAACAAAGAAACATAAATGAATGTGGCTCTTGTGATAAGGAAAACAATATTAACGATAGTGATATTCATCAGTTTGACAAAAACAGCACCAGTCAAGTAACAACTATAATTGTCCCAAATTGTGAAGAAGAATCTTTAGGTTTGTGAGATAATTTGTGTGACCCATTTTTGCCTTTTGGTTAGATATTTCTCGTTAAAATCTTGTAGTAAGTTATATTCTTAAGGGTTTCCCTATTTTGTGGTGATTAATAATTTCAGAACCTTTTTTAATGTTTTAGATTTTCTAAATCCAAAGATTAGGTTTAAATTATTCCAATGATTTGTTTTGGTTTCCCCAAAGAATTTGTGGTCTTTCTTGTTTAAAAAAATTTTTTAAAAGACTACTAGACACACAATCCAGGACTGTTATTTATGGAGTATATTTTATCATGCTACTAATTGTCTTCTAAAATTGAGATAAAAGTAATAGATGTATGTCTAATCTTTATGTACAATTTAACAAGTTGAAATTTTTTTATCTCTGAAAATTTAAAAATGATAGGGGCTCCTTTTTTCAATGCATGTAAAATTAGAGTAAATTGATACATGTAGTTTTATAAAGCTGGGGGTGCACTTTCTAAATTTACATTTAGATTTTTTTTTTTTTTTTTGCTAATTATTTGGTCTTTAACAGATTTAATTATAAGCCTTCAGAATGCCAGAGATAAACAGGATATGCGAATTAAAAAGAAACAAGGACAACATATCTTTCCACAGCCAGGCAGTCTATATCTTGCAAAAACCTCCACTCTTCCTCGAATCTCTATGAAAGCTGCAGTAGGAGGCCGAGCTCCCTCTGCATGTTCTCATAAACAGGTACACTTTTCTCTATTGTACTAATATCTTCTGTGGCACTCTTCCATTAATAGTTTAAGTACGGGCAAATTGTTTAAGAATGAAAAAAATTAGTGAAAGAATGGATGAAAGAGATCACTGTGCTTCCTAATCCACCTACCTACCTGGCAGCCTCCCTCTTGGCCTTTTCTTACCAAAGTGATCTGTGCTTCAAAATTTCTTTTTCTTTTTCCCCTTCATATCTTTCTTATTTATTTCATTGCTATAAGTGCTGTCAGCTAGGCATTAGGGGATAAGTAGTCAACCTTAAATTTGAAGTGTGAATAACTCATAGCCCTAAAGACTATTTACATATTTAAAAGAGATTTCTGGTTAAGCTACTACTTTCTAGGTAGAATTTTTCACAATGAAAAAATGGAAATAATAGCTCACATTTATTGAGCCGTTTCCAAGTACTGAGCACTTAGCATTTTACATGCATTGATTCTATTTTGCTTAATCTTTACAGTCACCCTGTATGAAAAATATCATTTTGCCCATCACTTTGTAAATGAGAGGACTGAAGCATAGAGTTAAGTAACTTCCCAGAGTTATGTAATTAGGAAGTTGAAGAGCTGGAATTCTAAATCAAGGGTCTGACTACTGAGTGAAGTGCTGAACACAGACATGTTGGGTTAAGCATGCTGGTGTGAATCTTCCTGAAACTGGGCCAGGCTTCAGTAATACTCTTCCCTGTTCTCCTTCTCCTATACTTTTGAATTTAAGAGATTTCATAAATTATTTCTTTATCCCCACAGTGCCTTCCTGTGGCATATTTAGCATGAAGCTTATACACTTGAATGTTTAGGTTGTTTATAATACATTAAAATTAGCTTCTAGCTAAGAAGTTTATTTATTTTTGTTGTTGTTGTCTTTTTGTTTTTTATCTTGATGTATGTGTGTAAGTGGTGGTGAGGATCAAACCCAGGGCCTTGTGCATGCTAAGCACATAGTCTACCACTGTGCTGTACCCCCAGTACAGTTAAATATTTTTATACTGAATAGTTTAATATTTAAATGAAAAATTCTTGGCAAATTCAGTTTTGACTTATTATAATTGTTTTTATACTATGAAATGTTTATTTTCTTTTATTTGTCATCAAATTTTTCTGTTTATTTTGTGCAGCTCTATATGTATGGTGTTTCTAAACATTGCATAAAGATTAACAGCAAAAATGCAGGGTCTTTTCAGTTTCACACTCAGGATTATTTTAGTAAGGAAGATTTATGGTCTGGAAAGGGAGTCCAGTTGGCTGATGGTGGATGGCTCATACCCTCCAATGATGGAAAGACTGGAAAAGAAGAATTTTATAGGTACTGTATGCAAAAATTTTTGTTAGCTTTAATATATACTATAATTCCTATAAAGTTCACTAGAAATAAATATTTTATACATTGAATCATTTTAAGTGTATTGTGATTCAGTAGGCATTCTGTTAAAATCTTATGAAAAGTGAACATGGTTTGTCCTGGGATTTAATGAATTGGATTTCTTAAATTGACTTTTTCTTGTGCATTTACAAAATAAAAGTGGATAAGTTAAATTTGAATTAGACTTATGAGGGACCCACACACATACACATTTATGTCATATTCTTTTTTATTGTATATTTTAATAAGTACAAAATATAAAAACTAAAAGTTAAACAGAAATATTTAAATATCAGTAATACCAAATAACAAGAAAATCTCAGTGCTCTAAAACATCAATAATTTAGGAACTATATAACCACTTTTGAGTCTAATGTTTACACAAACATAATTAAAAAATTTTTGCCATTAAGATGTATCACCAAGCGCAAGAGATGGGAATTCTTTCTTTAGAACCCTTACTTTTAAAAACTCTGCATCCTTCCAAAATTAATTATCTTGAGAACAAGCTTAAATATTTTTTCCTGAAGATATTTTTTACTTTTTTGGAGTAGTTTAAAATAGGAGCCCTATTTACATCATGCATGCATCTTAGATAACTAACATCTGCTGTAGATTCTAGTAGGAAAAATATAGTAAAACCATTGTATTATTTTCTTGTACTAAAGAGAATGCATAGCATGGAGCTTGATTATTCTGTAGTCAAGTGGTCAGGGTTCATAGTGTTGAGGCACTTATGGGTTGTCTCTGGATCATTCAGTGAATATTTATTGTGCATCCACTATGTGCCAGGTACTATTCTGGACACTAGGCATCACAAAGAAAAACAAACAAAAAAGGTAGTTGCTTTAATGAGTCATGCCTCCTACTGGGGGTGGAAAGAACAGAAAGCTTTAAAAATAGCCAGTAATTTCTATGTTGGGAGGTGATGAATACTCTGAACATGGATAAAGCTGGATAGGTGTTAGGGGATAAAACTGTTTTATGCTGATGCATGTCATTCAGCAGAGAGGGAAGAAATTGATGGTGCAGGAGGAGTCATTTCTTAGGTGAAGGATGGAGCAACAGAGGGTGGGAGCTGGTGCTCCAATGGCAGAAGGCAGCGGATAAGGACACAGGTGCTATGGTGAGTAGGTGTGAAGAGGGAGGCTGTGGAAGTCCTCTTTTGAGTACTTCTGTTGTCTTAGGGCTCAGAGAGAGTACGAGACAGTAGAAGCAGTTAGAGATTTGAGAAGAGAGGGAATGCTGCCAAGGAAGCACCAGGACTAGGGAAGAGTTTTCCTGGGTGTGATTTTAAAAGCATTCCCTTTTTGTGGTCCTGGGGATTGAACCCAGGAACACTTTACCACTGAGCCACATCTCAGCTCTTTTTCATTTTTTGAGTCAGGATCTTGCTAAGTTGCTCACGGCCTCACTAAGTTGCTGAGTCTAACTTTGAACCTATGATCCTCCTGCCTCAGCCTCCCAGGTTGCTGGGAGTACAGGCATGCTCCACCATTCCTGGCTTAAAAACATTCTCTTTAATAGAAAAGTAGTCTAAAATATAATTATTTTAAATTAGCAACTTAATTTTCCAGCAACAACTCTACATGAGTTGAAAGCATTATATTGACTGTTCTGTTAAGTGGAGTTTTTATTAGTATGCTATTTTGATAAGTGCTAAACGATTTTCTAAAATTTTATTACTTATAGGTCATACGGTCACTTGTAAAACCTTTTGAATCATGTATAATATAGTTTTATGTATAAAGAATAATTATAATTGTTGAACATAATATCATCAACCTATATGTTTGTTATTATATTATTGTACATTTATTTGTTCAGGGCTTTGTGTGACACCCCAGGTGTTGACCCAAAACTTATTTCTAGAGTTTGGGTCTATAATCACTACAGATGGATTATATGGAAACTGGCAGCTATGGAATTTGCTTTTCCTAAGGAATTTGCTAATAGATGCCTAAATCCAGAAAGGGTTCTTCTTCAACTAAAATACAGGCAAGTGTAAAGTATTATATTAAGTAATCTTACACTGTGGTATAATTCAGGTATTTGCTCAGTCTGTGACTTCTGTGTCAAAGATGGTACATGAGCCAGTTCCCATCCGACCCTGCTTCATGTTGTATAGAGTTGTTCTCTAGTTATTGCCCAGACCACTTAGAGAGGTCACACATTCATATATTACCTCTTGTTTTTCTCTTCCCCCAACTTTCTCTTCAACCTCTTGGCATATGAGAAGAATATGACTTACTAATCTGATCAATTATACAGATATTAATAATAAAGCATTTTTGTATTTTTAAATTTTAGTTTTCATACTTTAACAATATGAAAATGTATTTTCTACCTAAAAGTTTTTCAAGTATTTCTCAGTATTTTTTTGCCAAATTAATTGGGACAGGGGGTGGGGTGTAGGGTACCAGGGACTGTACTCAGGGGCACTTGACCACTGAGCCACATCCCCAGCCCTTTTTTGTGTTTTATTTAGAGACAGGTTCTCATTGAGTTGCTTAGTGCCTCACTGTTGCTAAGCTGACTTTGCATCCTAAATACTCCTGCCGCAGCCTCCCAAGCCCTGGGATTACAGGTGTTTGCCAGTGCACCCAGCTGCTAAATTAATTTTATTCTCAATTACTCAGTGACTTTGTTTATGGTACAATTCCTAAAACAGGCATTTTCTTTTCATTTTTAGATATGATGTGGAAATTGATAGAAGCAGAAGATCTGCTATAAAAAAGATCCTGGAAAGGGATGATACAGCTGCAAAAACACTTGTCCTCTGTGTTTCTGACATCATTTCATCCATCACTGACATATCTGAAACTTCTAGCAGTAAAACTAGTGGTGTAGATGCCAAGAAAGTGGCCATTATTGAACTTACAGATGGATGGTATGCTGTCAAGGCCCTGTTGGACCCTCCTCTCTTAGCCCTCTTAAAGAATGGGAGACTGGCTGTAGGTCAGAAGATCATTATTCATGGAGCAGAATTGGTGGGCTCTCCTGATGCCTGTACACCTCTTGAAGCCCCAGAATCTCTTATGTTAAAGGTAAATTAAATTAATGCCGCTGACTCATTTAAATTCAAGAGAGGTCTTATACTTAAATTTTTAAATTTACTTATGTTAGTAAAATTGCTGTATTTCTTGAAAACGTTCTGACAATGTAAGAGGCAGATTATTTAGACAATTTGTGTCATTTTGGGAAGAGCCTGAGATATTTCTTGAGCTAAATATTGTTCCAATTAAAGAGAAAGTCAATTTGTACTAGAATTTGGTTTCAATACCTATATCCTTACTGCCATCTTCTTGTAGCTTTGTTTCTGCTTGATTACTTGATCAGATCCCCTTTCCAGTGTGATTAGAGAATTAGGTTTTAGTGCTTCTCAAATGTGTAATAATAAAATACCTTTGGTCTCTGTGTGTATTTGAAACCATACAACAGGACATTGTCATGTTGAATAGTAGCAGTATTGCCATTAGAAGTTACTGATGATGTTGCACATACAGATTCACTGACATGGTAACCTTGTAGAAAATTTACTTCAGTTGTATGCTGCATCTCTAATTCAGGGGAGAATTTAATAAATTAAACATTTTTAAGGTAAAGAGATTTTATTTGGCCTTTCATCAAGAGAAAACAGGCTTCTGGTTTTTGTTGCTTAGAATATCAATTGTGATGGTTTTCATCTTCTTGTTTGTTATTTGTTATTATCAAATCTGTGTGTGTGCATAGTTCAGAAAGTAAATTATATAAGGCTTATGACCAAAACAAAAGCTATCCCTAGCACATCCCCTCTTTGTGCTTCAGAAGTGACCATTAACAACCATGTGGCTATTTCTTTTGTTTATACTGCCATGTCTTTTCCCCTTCAGTTAAGACATTAACTATTAACTTCCTGCTGTAGAAGATGAAGATTTAGGTGTCTTATACCACACCACCACATATTTCTCTTCCCCCATTTCCCCTGCAGCATAATTTTTAGCAAAGTTTATACTTATTTTTAAGTATACGTTTAATATAAGTTAAATATATGTTTAAAAATAAGTTATTATAACGTGTTTACGTTATAATAACTATGAAAATATTTTTTGCAACATAGTACATACATACTATATCCTTTCTTTATCATTTACTGCTTTCCCGGGAGTCATTACATGTCTTCTTTGTTTTTTACTTTTCTACATCCTTATCACTGATGTCTTACTCTTTATGTGTGCATGCTAGAAACCCTATTTCCTGGATTCTGTGTCATCTTTCTAGACTTATTCCCTGGTTCTGAGGGCCCACAACTTCTAATCTTATAGAGAAAGTGAACTTGAAGTTTTTTGAAATCTTATTGTAAGGTCAGCTGAGTATAAAAATCTAGGTTGAAATTATTCCTTCAAGCCGGGCTTGATGGTATGTACATGTAATCCCTACCACCTGCCTCAGCAAATTAGCAAGGCCCTTAGTGAAACCCTGTCTCAAGATACAAAATAAAAAGCTCTGAGGATATAGCCATCCCTGGGTTCAATCCTCAGAACAAAAATAAATAAGTAAATTATCCCTTCAAAATTTTGGAGGACATTTCTTTATTAACTTCTTCTAATATAGCTTTTACCACTAGTATAGCTTATTACTAAGCTTATTGCTATTTTTATTCTTAATCCTTCATTATGTGGTCTGATTTAATATTTTTTTTCTCCACTATTCTAAAATTTCATAGTATGCTACTTCAATGTCTTTTTCTTTCTTTTTTTTTTTTTTTTAATTGTGGGTATTGTGTATCCAATCTAGGAACAATGTATTTTACTAAGTTGTGGGAAATTTTCTTAAAGTGATTCTTTTATAATTTTCTTATTTTTTCTCTGTTTCCTAATATTCGGGCACTAGACTGCTTAGATTAGTCCTATAATTTTCCAGTCTTTTCTCACTATTTTGTTGTTGTTGTCTCTTTCCCACTTCTTTTCTAAAATAGTTCTTAATTCTTTCTTCTAATCACTAAAGTGAATTTGTTTCTACCAGCATAATTTTTTATTTCAGGAGACTTTATCATTCCCTAAATGTTTTTTGTTCTTGCTACATTTGGCTATTGTTTTATAGATGCAATATCTTATCTTTCTGAAGCAATTGCATAATGTTTTATTTTCATTTTGTCTTTCTTGCTTCCTGCATTTTTTTGTGAGAACCTCTTTTTCTTTTTGTTTGGGTCTTTCAGATTGTAGACTTCCTTGACTGGCGATCACTTCCAGGGAAGGACTTGTCAGCTTATAGGGCAAAGAGGTGGGGATTTGGGTTTTTAGTTAGAAGATCCTCAAATACCAGTGACTATACCAAGAGGTCAGCAGAGTAAAGAAACAATAGGAGACTCATTGTCACCATGAGGATTTTTACTTCAGTTCTGTTTTTACTATGATAACATCTCTCCCCTACCCTCATTGCATCTACCCAGTGTTCAGAGTATGGGATACATGTGGTTTAGCCTCCCCAGAAGTGGAGTCCCCTGGGTTCTATTTTAATGGGATAAGGGACAGCCACCTGGCTGCTTGGAATAGGAGAGGAAATCTGGGGTCTTAACGGTCTTTGTACAAAATTTCAACCACTCTTCCTATTTTCTGACCTATCTTATGTACCTGCCTTCAGGGTACCTGTTAGCTCCAATTTTTTAGTGTTTTCTTCAATTATTTGTGTCTCATTGGCTTCTTATGACAAATTTGATGGCTGAGTAATCTTGGTCAAGTTATCAACTGTAAAATGGGAATAAATCTAAGGACTATTATAAACATTAAATGTTAATAGTTGTAAAGTAGTTAACATCATGCTAGCCACCATAGTAAATGCTCTCTGAATATTTGCAGTTTTTATTATCCATGATCATTCTCGGGCTGTTTTGTCATTTACTCGTCCAACAAATTTTTAGCTTCCAAAATTTTGATGATGTCACATCTGTTGTTCTTTCTCATTCTATTTGTCCTAATGAGTTTTCCACCCATGTTTGTGTTAGTTTTTGTCATTTTGACCAAAATACCTGACAAAAACAGGTTAGAGGAGGAAAACTTTATTCTCACGGTTTCAGAGGTTCAGGACATGGTTAGCCAACCTCATTGCTCTGGGCCTAAGGTAAGGCAGAATAACGTGGTGGAAGGGTATGGCAGAGGAAGGCTGCTCAGCTCATGACAACTGGGAAGCAAAGAGAGAGAGAACTGAGCAAGGGGCCAAGGACAGATGTAGTCCAAGGCCATACTCCAGTGACCTACTTCCTTTAGCCATGCCCCACCTCCCTACAGTTACCATCCACCAGTCCATTCAGTTATCAGTGGATTAAGCCACTGATGAGGTCAGAGTGTTAATCATGCCTAAAAGTCCAACCTTGCCACATTGGGAATTTTACTTTCAAAACATGAACTTTTCAGGAGACATTCCAGATTCAAACCATAACAATATTTAAATTGAAGATCCTTTGATCTACTATCTAATACAAACATTTAACACCGATGTTTGATATAGTATAAGGAGTACTACATTTTGAGAATATTTTCACTTGTACATTTTCAGTTTTCCTTTTTGGGGGGCTGGGGAATACCAGAGATTGAACTCAGGGACACTCGACCACTGAGCCACATCCCCAGTCCTATTTTGTATTTTATATTTAGAAAAGGGGTCCCACTGAGTTGCTTAGCACCTCGCTGTTGCTGAAGATGGCTTTGAATCCACAGTCCTCCTGCCTCAGCCTCTAGAGTTGCTGGGATTACAGGCATGTGCCACCAGGCCCAGCTGTACACTTTTCATTTTTCTACTTACTTCTTTACTAATCTTCTTAAGACATTTCAAAGTGAATATTTTAAAAGCAGCCCTAATAGAATGAAAACTCTTAGAAAGTTTGGAATAGAATCGAGTATATATTTAACTTCTAAATCAGTTTGTTAATTTGTCCAGATTTCAGCTAATAGTACTCGGCCTGCTTGCTGGTACACCAAACTTGGGTTCTTTCCTGATCCTAGACCTTTCCCTCTGACCTTGTCATCATTGTTCAGCGATGGAGGAAATGTGGGTTGTGTTGATGTTGTTGTTCAAAGAGTATACCCTATGCAGGTATGATACGTTCTTGAAGCTTACAGTGTGTTTTCTTTCTTTTGAGACAATTAATTTGAATGCTCCCTACCAGCTGTTTTTGATGTTGTTGTTTTAATATAATACATTATGCAGTGGATGGAGAAGACATCTTCTGGATTGTACATATTTCGCAATGAAAGAGAAGAAGAAAAGGAAGCAGCGAAACATGCAGAGGCTCACCAAAAGAAACTAGAAACCTTGTTTGCCAAAGTGCAAGCAGAATTTGAAGAACATGAAGGTAAAGTGTGTTATATAATCCAAATTATTATTTTTCATATGAAAAATTTAAGGGCTTTTAAATTAATATTTGTAATTAAATAAATTGTCTTTTTAATTCTGAGTCTGAATTTTTTTTTAATATTATACAGATGCACAGGTAAACATTGAACTTTTCTCAAATTATCATTATTTATTTCCAAAACACTGACCTTTTAGATGCTCATAATTATCTTAGGCAGTAAAAGATGATGTTCTCAGCCTTTTTTCAGGGCCCTTAAATAAAATTCCTAGTAAGATTCAGGGTGAGGGCTGGGGCTGGGGCTGAATGGTAGAGCGCTTCCCTAGCACATGTGAGGCACTGGGTTTGATCCTCAGCACCACATAAAAAAGAAATGAAACTAAAGATATTTTGTGTCCATCTACAACTAAATATAAATAAATAAATATATATAATTTATTTTTTTAAAGATTCAGGGTGAAGATATCTAGAGTATTCTTTTGTGGTATTAGAGGAAAAAAAAGCAAAAGGAGAAAACCAGCAGATCATTTTTTCCCCTAAGCTGTTACTCTTCTTCCTTAGTGTCTTTATCTACCTTATATCTACCTTATATGACTTTATATTTTTATCTTTGGAGTGGTCAGTTTTCATGTATTCCTGGAACAAGGACTTGTTATCCTTGTGGCAAAAATTATGTTTTTAATGTTTGAACCACATAAATTTACTTTTTCTAATGTACCTTTTTGTTGCTAACAGTTTTATAATTTCCTTATGATTTTTTATTTTATTTAACTTCATATTATATATGTCTACAGAAAAATTGGACTCCCAATATTTTATTTGCTTAAAATTATAACAGCTCATACTATTTTCATGAATAGAGAATCAATAACAAACCTTTTTTTTTAAGATTTATTTTTTAGCTGTAGTTGGACACAATACCTTTATTTCATTTATTTATTTTTATGTGGTGCTGAGGATTGAACCCAGGGACCCCGCGCATGCTAGGCTAGCACTCTACCACTGATCCACAATCTCTGCCCCTCATTTTCTTAATTTATAAATTAAGTAAACTCTTATGTGTGACTATTTATTTTAACCATGAGTATACCAGTTTTAAATTTTCCAAGAAAACTTTTAGCAGATTAGTGTTTTTTATTCTTTTTTAATCTCCCTTCTTAGGGTGTTTTTTTTTTCCCCCTGGTTCTCTACTTTGCACTGTTCTTAAATTTTTGGTTTAACTCATTAGTAATGCTTTTTTTCCCTTAGAACACACAACAAAACAGTGTGTACCATCACGTGCACTAACAAGACAGCAAGTCCATGCTCTGCAGGATGGGGCAGAGCTTTATGAAGCAGTAAAGAATGCACCAGACCCAGACTACCTTGAGGTGAGCCAGTAAGAGACAGATGATGAGCCTTGATCCCCACCCTGGAATGTGGGAAGCTACGTTGACTTTCTGGCTTTTATGGGAAGCAAAACATCAAAATGCTGCATCTTTCAAAGGGAATGAGAACACTTCTGGCATCTTGAGTGATGCACCAAGCCAGTGTGATGGGTTTTTTGATTCTGTGTATCAGATGGAGATTGGGGAAGTACATGTATTTCTTTTTCTTCCTTTCTTTTTTTTCTTTTCTTTTTTTTTTTTTTTACTATTTTTAGTTGTAGATGGACAAATACCTTTATTTTTTTTTTAATTTTTATTCTAATTTGTTATATATGACAACAGAATGTATTACAATTCATATTACATGTATAGAGCATATTTTTTCATATCTCTGATTATATACTCTCACCATTCATGTCTTCATACATGTACTTAGGGTAATGATGTCCATCTCTTTCCACCATCCTTTTTATACCCCTCTCCCTGCCTTCACCTCCCTCCCCTTTCTATCTAGAATTCGTCTATTCCTCCCATGCTTCCTCTCAACCCCACTATGAATCAGCCGCCTCATATCAGAGAAAACATTAGGCATTTGTTTTTTGGAATTGGCTTACTTCACTTAGCATTATATTCTCCAACTCCATCCGTTTACCTGCAAATGCCATGGTTTTATTCCTTTTTATTGCTGAGTTATATTCCAGTGGGTGTATATACCACGTTTTCTTTATCCATTCATCTACTGAAGGGCATCTAGGTTGTTTCCATAGTTTAGCTATTGTGAATTGTGCTTCACTAAACATTGATGTGGCTATGTCCCTGTAGTAGCTGTTTTTAAGTCCTTTAGGTTTAGACTGAGGAGTGGGGTAGCTGGGTCAAAAAGTGGTTCCATTCTGAGTTTTCCAAGGAATCTCCATATTGCTTTCCATATTGGCTGTACCAATTTACAGTCCCACTAGCAATGCAAATACCTTTATTTTATTTACGTATTTTATGTGGTGCTGAGGATCAAACCCATGCCTCACTCATGCTAGGTAAGTGCTCCACCACTGAGCTACAACCCCAGCCCCAATTTCATGTGTTTCATGTGTTAATTAAACATGGTTTAAAATATAGCAAAACTTGTTTATTTTATTTTAGTTGTAATTGGATACAATACTTTTCTTTATTTATTTATTTTAACTTTTTTATTTATAGGTGAATACAATATCTTTATTTTATTTTTATGCTGAGGATCAAACCCAGTGCCTCATGCACACTAGGTGAGCGCTCTATTTCTGAGCCACAACCTCAACCCCACAATACCTTTATTTTATTTATTAATTTTTATTTGGTGCTGAGGATTGAACCCAGGGCCTCCTCATTCTAGGCGAGCATTCTACCACTGAGACACAACCCCAGTCCCCAAACTTGTTTATTTTAAGATTAAAAAATCTTCAGTGCAGCGTCTTTGTTTCCAAGTTCTTGGTTTCTCAGAGCCTACTTACGATTGTTCATCAATTTCTACCTTAAGGATACTGGGACAGGAGACTTCCAGAAGCATTAAAGTGTGTTAAAAACAGCACAGGTTTTAGAATCACAGCTTTACCATTTATTAGCTAAGAAAATTGGGAATAAAATAGCTATAAAATGGTCATAAGGTACATAATTTTAGGATCAAATGATTTATCTAAAAGTTCCACACACTTTAGTTAGTATTCACATGCTATTAGTTACTATTATTTGAACACCCATTTCACATATTAAAATAAGCAACCTCCTAAATTAGACACCTAGATGTCTAAAATGATTCATGCTGATTCTAGGATTACTTTGCTAAGTAGAGAGGAGGGGCAATATTTAGGGAAATTGTTTACTGATTAATTGTTTATTGTTGTTTATTGATTAATTTTATTTATTTTATGACTTAATAAATGAGGTAAATTTATTTTTAACTTTATTACATAGTGGGACTACAAAATAAATATTCCGACACTAATATGAGCAGTGTTATTCTGAGTAAAATTCTCTCCTGTCTCAAATGTTACAACTTGACTCTTCTGTGAGAAGCCCATTTTAAAGTCCAAGGGGATACTTGCTGCAAGTTGCCATGTTTAAGATTTATTTGTTGAAGTTTATGTGTTCTTTGAGTCATCCTGAATATAGTTTTAATTCCATCCCCAGAATTTAACAAAACACTTATTATTCTAGTTTCCTTTTATAGAATTAACAGATATTATAAGGAGGAACTAAAGGGGACAGAATGAGAGCTGAATGTCTAAGTTCAGCCACTTGTAGCTAGACAAGTGATTTGTCTCTGAGGGCCTTGTTCTCATTTTCTATCAAGTGGAAGCATAAAAGTAGGTTCTCTCTAAAGCTCTGAGTGTATCTAATTATATCAGATTTGAATTAGATAAAAATCACCATTGTAAAGTTCTTAGAGGGGAAAACAGCCATCAATTTCTAAATAGCCTTGTTAAAAGAATTTGTTTGCAGTGGCAATGTTGAATATCATAGATGTTCTGAAATTGTAGGATTTTTTTTTTTTTAATTCATGTTTAAACTAGACTCTTTGTATTTAGAAGACGTTTTTGGAATACATAGATTGTATATCCCTTCCCAGAATTGATTAGGACATTAAGATGTATAAGACTGTAGCAATCTCATAGGGAACATGTCTAGATTCCATTTCCCATTTTATTTTTTTATTCATTTGTTTTTCTTAGACTGGATAAAATTCCAAGGAGCAACAGACAGGAATTGGCCAAAATTAGTGGAGAAAATGTGTCAAGGCATAGATAAAAGTGCTTGTAGTAAACGTTTGTTTCAGATTATATCTACTATCCCAAAGAGCTGATGAAATTTAATTATAGGGGATATGAATAAAGATTCCTAAGTCATCCTCTTAACATGTGGCCTGTGCAAGTTATTTATTCCTTTCTGTGCCTCAGTTTCATCAACTGTAACATAATAACAATAATAGCACCTACATTGAAGGATTATTGTGAGGATTAAATGAATTGGTACATTTACAACACATAGATCTGTTTCTCAAATATAGTGAGAAATCACGTTAGCCATTTATGACACAGATAGTGGTGGGTGTGATTAGAATACATTTAGAATTAGAGAATTTTCTCCACCCCTAGGGAGATTTGTCACAAGGATTAGTAAACAGTTTGAGGCCTCTGAAGACACTGTGTGATAAACAGTGCATTAAGCCATATTCTTAAAGTGAACTCTAATCTGTTGCATGTTATTCCCATGTAAAGCAATCTGATTATAGTAGGTAGGATTTTGTTTTGTTTGCCTTTTTTTATTTCAATACTTTAAATGGTTACAGGGTTATTTCAGTGAAGAGCAGTTAAGAGCTTTGAATAATCACAGACAGATGTTGAATGATAAGAAACAAGCACAGATACAGTTGGAATTCAGGAAGGCCAGGGCATCTGCTGAACAAGAAGAACAAGGTTTATCAAGGGATGTTACAGCTGTATGGAAGTTGCGTATTGTAAGCTACAGGAAAAAAGAAAAAGATTCAGGTTAGTATGCATTTTTTTTGGTTCATATCAGTTTTGTTAAGTCAAAAAATGGCATTTTTACAAATGATTACAAATGCTAGATAAAGTATAAAGTTAATGTATATAAGGGAAGCAAAATGGGCTGTCAGCACTCACAAATTAATTAATACAATCCTTAAATCTTTATTGTTATTTGTATTTGTTTTTTCTTTTCTTTTTTTCAGTTCCTGGAATTGAACCCAGGGTTGCTTAATCAGTAAGCCACATCCCTAGCCCTTTTTTTAATGTTTTATTTTGAGACAGGGTCCCTCTAAGTCCTTAGTGCCTTGCAGTCCTCCTACCTCAGCCTCCTGAGTCACTGGGATTACAGGTGTGCACCACTGCGCCTGGTCTGTATTTGTTTTTAAACAAGAATTTTAATAATAGTTCTTCCCTTTTTGTCTTCTTCATATTTCCCTAAACAGCTATGTTAAGTATCTGGCGTCCATCATCAGACTTATATTCCCTGTTAACAGAGGGAAAGAGATACAGAATCTATCATCTTGCAACATCAAAATCTAAAAGTAAATCTGAAAGAGCTCACATACAGTTATCAGCAACAAAAAAAACTCGATACCAACAACTACCGGTAAAAAATTTTCATTTTAATCTTTCCATTTTGATAAATGCATATTACTTTGGAGAATCTCCATATACTGAATATTTGTTTTCTGTAGGCTTCTGATGAAGTCTTACTCCAGGTTTATCATCCAAGGGAGCCCCTTCACTTCAACAGACTATTAGATCCAGACTTCCAGCCATCTTATTCTGAAGTGGACCTAATAGGATTTGTGGTTTCTGTTGTGAAAAAGATAGGTAATTGTGGCTTTTTATTGATTCATTTGAAAAACATTGTCTTTTAAACTTTATCTTCTAATAACTAGTTGGATCTTCCAGTTGACAAATTTGCTAACTAGCAGTGTGAAAGTAGTCATCCTTTAATCTCTGATTTTTAAGAAAAAGTTATTCTACATTATTTTCAAGGTAACAGTGTAATCCCATTCTGTGCAACTTATTTTAAATAAAAGTTTTTCAGGACAGTAGTAATTACTATGAAATAATTATAATCTGCTCAGTTAGGAGAGCATTCAAACCTCCAACATCTTCAGCTTTTACTGCTTCCCAGCATCTTAGCCAACTTTATCTCTATTTTATTCTTAAATGTGACACAGCACATTCTTCCCTTGTCTGCCTGAGCAATGCACCTGTTCAGGCCCAGCTTTGGTCCCTTCCTTAGGCAGGAAGCCTTCCATTTCTTTTTTTTTTTGTTTTTAATATTTATTTTTTAGTTGTAGTTAGACACAATATTTTTATTTTATTTTTATGTGGTGCTGAGGATCGAACCCAGGGCCTTTTGTGTGCTAGGCGAGTGCTATACCACAATCCCAACCCACAAAGCCTTCCATTTCTTGATGACTTACTATGTCCCAGGCACCTCAGCTCAGTCCTAACTCTTTCTCCCACTCAAGCATTGTAACACTCTCCTTGCTGTTACATCTCAGAGCCTGTGCTCTGGTCTGTCTTGGCGTTTTCAGTCTGTGATCCATGCAACTTTGTCATGGGTCAGCACCCCTTCCCTGACCACTATTCCTAAGAGAAAAGCACCCCCTCTGCTCCCCTTTACTCTGCTTCATTTTCCTCCATGGCATTCTTTATTATTGTTGTTTTGTGTTGTTTTGTTTTGTTTTTACCAACTTTTCTCTCATGATTTCTCCCTTCCTCAGTTCTTTGGCTTAAGTTTACTGGGTTTTTTTGTTTTGTTTTGTTTGTTTGTTTTTTTGAGAAGGCTTCAAATAAACCATATTCCATGAGGTCCTCACACTTTCAAATACATACCTGCTGCCTTAATTCTGAGATTGCATCTGAGCTATATATAGTGGAGTATCCCTAATCCAAAAATACAAAATGCTCCAAAATCTGAAACTTTTTGAATACCAACATAATACTCCAAGTAGAAAATTCCACACCTGGGCTGGGGATGTGGCTCAAGTGGTAGTGTGCTCGCCTGGCATGCGTGCAGCCCAGGTTCGATCCTCAGCACCACATACAAACAAAGATGTAGTGTCTGCTGAAAAACTAAAAAATAAATATTAAAAAATTCTCTCTCTCTCTCTCTCAAAAAAAAAGAAAATTCCACATTTGACATCAAGTGATGGGTTGCAGTCAAATGTAGGCATATTAAAGATGCTATATAAAATTACTTTAAGGCAGCCGAGCATGATGGAACACACCTAAAATCCCAGTTACGTGGGAGACTGAAGCAGAATCACAAGTTTGAGGTCAGCCTGAGCAACTTAGTATGACCTTATCTCAAAAGCTAAAATAAAAAGGACATAGCTCAATGATAAAGCACTTCTTGCATTCAATCTCCAGTACCACAAAAAAGGAGAAAACATTACCTTCAGGCTACATGTATAAGATATACAAGAAACATCGGTGAATTTTGTGTGTGGACCTGGTCTCATCCCAAAGATGCCTTATTATGTTTATGAAAATACACTAAAATCCAAAACACTTCTGGCCCCAAGCATTGCAGATAAGGGATACTCAGCCTGTGTAATATTATGAGGTCATGCTTTTCCCTTCCCTTGTTTTGTCAAGGAAGTTTAGAACTGGCCTGATTTTTCCCTAAATGAGGAATTTTCCTAAATGGCTGATTTTATTTCAGGACACTTAAAGAAGATTTGTTTCCAAAATCTTAACTAAGCTATGTATCTGTATACCATTCTCTTGGAACATAGATGTTCTTTTAATCTGCAGGTTCAGAGTTTTATATATTTCTGGGAAATTTTCCCAGTTTTGAGCATTTCTTTTTTAGGATCCCTGCTTCAGGAATACTGGTTAGCCCTGTGTTGGATTATTTTTACTTTTGCTTTTATGTCATTGCTTTTACCTTTTTTGTCCTTTCCATCTTTATTCACCTGGATTATAATCAGCCTTTATGTCCTTAATTTTTTTTCCTGCAATACAATATGTATGTCTTGTTCCTGGTTATTTATAATATATATGTCTGTCCCATGGTGATGATCTATTAGTGTGCTCAGTTTATTTCTTTTGTCCTGCAGTCTTTTTGTCTTGCAGAGCTATTTATCATCTTATATGCAAGAATACATTTTATGGGCTATATACTCTTACTGAATTCTACAGCTCGAATCAGTTGTGAAGAATTTGGAAGTTTTCTTCCATTCTTTGAGTTTTATTTTCTTTGCTTTTTGCCCTTAAAAAAAATGGTTTTTCTTAGTTATACATAACATTAGATTTATTTCAATATAATTATAAAACATGGAATATAATTTTCTCTAATTCAGTCCCTAGTATTTCCTGTTTCTCTTCCCTTCTCCCTCCCCCTATTCCTTCCCTTCCCTTCTCTCTACTAATCTTTCTGCTGTTCACTTATAGGTTTTTTATTAGTATCTTGTAAATATACATGATGGTGAGTTTCACTGTGGTATGTTCATGTGTGTGCATTGGAAAGTCTCGTCGGTTCTTCCCTTATCTCGTACCTTCTCCTTCCCACACAGTCCACTTCATCTAGTCCACTGAACTTCTGTTTTGATGAAATCCACCCTACCTTTTTCTTTCTCTCTTTCTTTCTTTTCTTCCCCTTATTAATTGGCCTATCTTCCCAAATCAGAGAAAACATTCAAACTTTGTGTGCTCATTTTTTTAAAATATTTTTTTTCGTTGTAGTTGGACACAGTATCTTTATTTTATTTTTTTATTTTTATGTGGTGCTGAAGATCGAACCCAGTGCCTCGCATGTGCTAGGTGAGCGCTCTACAGCTGAGCCACAACCCCAGCCCTGTGTGCCCATTTTTAATGTGTTTTGTTTGGTCTTTGTGTTTTATAGCCTTGTGGGCTTTTCATTGGCTATTATCAATATGTTACATTGTTGCCATGCCGTTGAAGTTCATGTCAATCATGCCATGACTTTCTTTACACATCTTGTTATATGGGATAGAGTGTAAGGAGCCTGAGGGTGCAAACAGGGAAGCAAGTTGGAGATTATTGGGATAATGTGATGTTCCTGAGGTTGTGGCTCATCTAGGTAGAGCACTCGCCTAGTACATGGGAGGCACTGGGTTCGATCCTCAGCACCACATAAAAATAAATAAATAAAATAAAGATATATTGTATTCACCTACAACTACAAAAATATTTTTTAAAAAAGAGAGAGATGATGATGGACCAGACAAAAGTTCTAGACATGGTAAGAAGCAGTTAGATCCTGGCAGTATTTTGAAGGCAGAGGGACAGTGTGGGATGGTCTGAGCATCTAGAAAAGTAGAATTGCCATTCTCTGAGAGGGAAGGACTGCAAGAAAACACATTTGTGGAGAAATTTAGGAGCTCAGTTTTGGAAGGTAAGTATTAAATTATTAGGCATCTCAGTAGAGGTGTCTGTTTGACAGTTTATAGATTTATAGGAGTCTTAAGGGAAATAGTCTGGGATAAAGATGCATACAGGTGACATTTAAAGCCATGAGAATGAGGTCACTGGGGTGTGAGGGTAGATAGAAAAAAGAGATCCAAAGCCTGATTCAAGCACTTTGATTCTTAGAAGTGGAGGAGATAAAGGAACCAGTAAAGGAAACAGGAGCAGCCAGAGAGGTGGTAGGAACACGGAGGAGACTGTGGGATTCAAGAGACAAAAAGGAATTGTCTGGTATGAGAGGAATCAAGTCTGTCAGATGCTGTTTGGCAGCACTGACAGTGAGGGGAGGACTAAGAGTTGGCCACTGGCTTTAGCACCACATCGGAGCCATGGTGGAGCAGTAGGAGTGAATGGCTGGCTGAAGGGGAACAGAGGGAAGAGACGAATATCGACAGTGTAAGCATAGCAAGGGCACTTTGTTTTAATGGAAGAAATATGAGCAGGAGCTAGAATGGGACTTGGGATTAAGAGAATGTTTTTTCAGATGAAAGTGTTAACACCATACTGATAAAGTCCAGTAAAGGAGGTAAAAATTGATGATAGAAGAAAACAAGACACTTGTAGAGCACCGTTTCAGTCACCATGTGCGGAAGCTGTGCAGTGGCTATGTAGTAAGATTAGCCTTAGCCAGGGGCACAGATGGGCAGAAAGGGTAAGGCGTGTAGGTACAGGTGTATATGGAAAAGTTGGTACAGAAGAGGACACTGGTGGCAGACCTGTTCTGACAGCTTCTGTTTCCTCACTAAAATGGGGAGCTGAGTCGCCAGCTGAGAGTCAGAATGGAGGAAGAGGTGGTAGAGGTTTGAAAAGAGAAAAGGCATGAAGCCATCATTTAAGAAAGTGGGAGAGTGACTAGACTAGACACGGCCACCGTGACTGCCATGCCCGCTGGAGATTAATATTCATGAATGCATTTTTTTTTTCCAGCCGTGTCCATCTGTAATGGTGTGGGCATGAAGTAGTTGGAAAATGGGATTTAAGCAGTCATAGTTCAGCTGGTGAACAAGAGAAGAAAGAAAGAATTTGTGGGTATCTGTAAGGGAAGGATTTTAATAATTGACCTTAGGCATTCAGCGTGACACAGAGAAAAGAAGAGACGTAGGGAAATGCAGAACAGTGAATGGGGTAAGAAAGCTGGATTATAAGTCCCAGAGGGCTGGAGGATTGTTTGAATTAGGGTCCAGCAGGGTGGAGCCGGAAAGGTCAAAGGAGGTGGTTAAAGAAGAAGATACTTCAGATTCTGGAGGAGATGAGAGTCCTGGAAATACCGAAGTCTGAGGTATGTCCAGTGGATGAGTTAGTGATGGAAAACAGGGGACACGATCATTCAAGAAGAAAACAGGGAACTAGGAATCCAGGATTTGGGAAGTATTCCCTTGTAGGTACTGAAATCACCATGAAACATGGCTGAAGTAGTGATAGATGACAGTGAGTGATGAGTTAAAATCCTCAAGAAATGAAAGGGAGTGAGTGACCCAGAGGTCTGCAGATGCCTACAGAAAATGGAGGTAGTGAATGATAGAGGCTGGTAACCTGAGATTCAAAGCTGAGTGTTTTCAGGACAAGGGAATAGCAGTGAAAAGCTAGGAAGACATCTGCCCCACCCTATCCCAGAGGTCTACAGGGACAGCTGGGCCCTTAGACAAGAATCAGGTTTCGGTCACAGCAAGGTGGCAAAGAGCATTATTGAAAAGGCTGGGGGTGATGGAGGCGCAGTGACAGAATTCCAGGAGGCAGGGAGAGAGGTAGACAAGGGTGTTGCAAAAGGCCGAGTGCAAAGCCTGGAAACCAAGACCGGGGAGCAGTGGGTGACCTAGGAGGCGGGGCTTGTGGGGACTTGTTGGGATTAGTTCTGATGGTCCCAAAGCAGATGGGTGGTGGCAAGGCAAGGTGGGAGAGGAAAAAAGGAGGATGCCGCCAGAACCCTGTGTAGTCTTTGGCTCTTTTTCTGTTTATCCAAGACCAGATTGGTTTTCCATCTTAGTTTACAGTGGGAGGCCTGGACATTCGAGTTTCTGTGCACTGCACAGTCAGTATCCATGGAGGATGTCATCTGAGCTCCTAGGTCATTTTCCCAAGTTCAGTGAATAACTCTGAATACTGATTCAAATATTAGAGCATTCCTTTTTGGTAGTTTTTGGTGAATATTACTTTCTTGTTTTGGTAATCTAATTTGATGTTAAGCATGCCTCCTTAAGCCGGGAGTCACTCAAGTCTAATCATGATGCTTCTCTGCTTAAAATCTTCAGCAGCTCTCTGCCCCTTAGAAAATGAAACCCGGACAGTTCTGTATGCCAAAAGCCCTTCAGCTTCCTGCCTTCAACCACCACCCCACGCACCTCCGCTAAACTGTAGTTTCATGTCCCTAATATGCAATAGCATTTCATGCTCCCTACCTTTGAAAATGTTCTTCACTTAGCTTAAAATGTCCTTTCATTCTCCCCCTCATGACGAATTCTTCCCACTCAATGCTCAGCTCAGATGTTACCTTCCTGGCTGGTGCTCATGAGCAGGTTAGAGTCCTTCAGTTTCTGTCACATGTTGCATGTTTGACTGTTTTAGCTCTGTCTACAGGGTTCATAGTCCTGTCTCTACATTTTTTAATTACCCCTCTCTAAACCTAATTATACCATGATCTCTTTAAAGACAGCACCTTGTTCTAATTCCTTTCCATCCCCACTTCTAACATCATAGAGTGAGAGAAGGTGTTGAAAACCTCTGTGCGCAGCATGTCTTGCAACCCTCATAGGAATCCCACTTTATAGATGAGGAAACTGGAGCTTGGAGAGGTAAAATAGCCTGTGCAGGACACAGTGCTAGAAAGGAATTTGAACCCATACTCTCAGGATCTAAAAGCTCATAAGTTCTTTCTGGCACTTCATGCTGCCAAATTAAAACCAAACCCAACATTTGGGAGTTGTATTTGCTCTAATGTTTTGTTACTGTATTATAGAATCATTGTGATAAATGAATTAATTGAGATCATCTCTTAAATTGGGTTCCTTGAGAATAAGACTGGGATTTTATGCAGAAGATTTACTTAAAAGTGCCCTTGGGAACAGAAGCAGCAGTGGGGCAGAGGGATAAGATTGATTCAGGGGGCTGGGGATGTGGCTCAAGCGGTAGCGCGCTCGCCTGGCATGCGTGCGGCCCGGGTTCGATCCTCAGCACCACATACCAACAAAGATGTTGTGTCCGCCGAAAACAAAAAATAAATAAATATTTAAAAAAAAAAAAAAGATTGATTCAGCCTTTCCTTCCTTAGGGACTTGCGGAGCTGGGATTGCCTTTCAGAGGCATGGCAAGGTGAGGTGAGGGGACAGTCCTTGGATGCTGGCTTCTTTCAGGGAGCCTGGTTACCTTAGGCAAGACAGCACCCTTCAATCCAGGGGAGGTTTGTTCCTTGGTTCTGAAGGAGGATCTACTCCTGCACGAGGGTGTATACTCCAGTGTAGTCTGATGATAATTTCAGAAACATTTTAATGAAATGTTGAAAAAGAAATTAAAAATGTACAAAGAATTCTATGCAGGTTCAGAATAGCCCAGACTATAAAACTGCAGAATATTTTTCTTCTTACTTTTTTATTTTCATGAAAATTTATTTAGTGCCAGCATTCTTAAAGTGTTAGGTTAAATTCTTCTATTCAATACCATTTGTACAAGATGTATTATAATTGGGGAAATTCCATTTCTTTTTCTGTAGTTTGATCTAGATATGGAACCTCTCCTTATGAAAAAAATGAAATGAAGAAATTACCCTTAAGTGTTTGTTTTTGTTTATGTATTCTAATGTTTTCCAATAGGCGTGTATTGCTTTTATAGTTGGAAGGAACACATGGTATGTTAAAGAAGGACATTTAGGAGAAAGACAGTAATAAAATCATTTTGAATATAATTAGAGACAGATTACAAAATTAGAAAATTGAATGTGGTTGAGAAATTCATAGTATTTCTAAAAGCAGCATTTAATATTTAATTTAAAATTATCTACTAAATAAATCTACTTGTAACTTGGAAAACAGGATAAACAAATCATTATCCAAAAGAACTGAATGACAGTTCTTTCCATTCTTTATCATTTCTTAGGGATATATAATCTTCAGAGTAACAGATACAAGAAATTGAATACTTGATGCCAGTCCAAACTTAGTTTTCCCTGGCCTCAGTCCTTTAGGGTTTATCCAGAGGCATCTACCCATTTTTGGTATCACAATTTTCTGATTTTTTATTTTGAACTAATTTCAGATGCTCAAAAAAATTGTATAAAAAAAATAGTAGAGTTTCCAAATATTCCTCACCCAGCTTTTCCTAATATTATCTTGCATGACCATAGTACAATTATTAGAATTAGGAAGTTAACATTGGCTTAATGTTATTACATAAACAATAGGTTTGTTTAGATATTTGAGTTTTAAGTTTCTTATATTATTTTCCTTTTTCTGTTTCAGGATCCTAAACAGGATCCCATATTGCATTTATTCTTCTATAGTCTCCTCCCGTCTTTTAATGATCCCTTAGTTGGCTTTTGTTTGTCCAACAAACACTTGTGAATGGATTTATCATTATTTTTTAGCATTTCCCCTGAGGTGGGTTTGTCTGATGTTTTCTCATGACTGGAATGAAGCTGTGCATTTTGTGCACAATTGCCACCAAAATGATGGTATGTCCTTCACACACCAGATGTTGATGTTTTTTAGTGGTGTACTGGTAACCATAACCACTTGGTTAACATGATATCTGCTAGGGTCCCCCTCCTTCAGTGGAATAACTGCCTTTCCCTTTGTAGTTAGTAAATGGATTAGCGGAGAGTCTTTGAGACAGTGCAAATCCTATTTCACCTCAGATTTCCCCCATTTATTTTAGCAACCATCATTTACTTTGCTTGCAGTAGTTATTAATGTAATGCTTGCCTAATGATAATTCTCCTTTTCTTTTCATACTGTCTTTGTGAATTGGAATTCATTAAAATTCTATTAGAAAAAAAACTGCCCCTTTTTCTCCCATTGTTTACTTAATTATTTATATCAGTATGGGTTTAGGAATATTAATCCTATTCTGATTAAAATTTACTACCTTTGGGGCTGGGGATGTGGCACAAGCGGTAGCGCGCTCGCCTGGCATGCGTGCGGCCCGGGTTCGTGTCTCTCTCTCTCTCTCTCTCTCTCTCTCTCTCTCTCTCTCTCTCTCCTCTCACTCTCTCTTTAAAAAAAAAAAAATTTACTACCTTTACTCTCATTGCTTCAGCTTTGGCCACATGGAGCCTTTCAAGTTGGCACTTGTGTTTTAATAGACTTATTAAAACACTTCTGAGCATTTCACTTTTTGAGCATTTCCTTAATTTTGGTGACACAAGATAGTTCAGGTTCATCTTGTATGTTCCCTGCCCCAATCCTGGAAGCAACCACTTCTCCAAGGAATTTGGCTCTTTTTATCAGAAAGTTGTGTTTAAAACAAGGGTCCCTCATTGGTCCTGAGTCAGAGCTTACTCGAAGAGTGCTGCTTCCTCCTCATCACTGCTGCCCCGGTCCTGGGCCCCTTTCCTTTGGATTTCTGGTTTAATGAACAGATACACATTTTTTCCGTCGTCTTCTTACTATTAAGAATAATCTAATCTAATCTCTCTTTTGTGCTCTTCTTTCTTAACACTATTTCCTCTATCAGTTGATAGAGTTTTCCTTCATTCTTATTTTCAGCATTCTAGTACACCACTGTGTTGATGTGTAGTGCCAGCTACTGTCCTGTGGATGAGCTAAGGTAGGTCACTTCCAGTATTTACAAACAGTGCTTCAGAGAGTAGCCGTGTTCACAGGTGTTTTCATGAACCTTGTTTATCTGTGCTTTACCATTATTAGTTAGATCTGGCTTCAAAGTGGAATACTAGAAGTGGAATTGCTGGGTAGAAAGACAAGTGCATGTGCAGCTTTGCTAGACATTGCCATATTTTTCTCCAAAAGGATGGCACACCTCTATATTCTTGTCAGCCACGTAGGAGTACACTTGCCATGGCCACAGTTACAGAATGTGTTGTCATTGAAATTTTAGCACATTAAGCAACAGGTCATTTTGAAAATTCTGGGTTTTCACTTAAATCCAGTGTTTTATTTCCCCATATTTTTTATTGGTGGATTATAGTTGTCCATAGTGATGGGATTTATTGTTACATGTTTATACATAC
The DNA here is from genome assembly GCF_964194105.1 of Spermophilus citellus. Lineage (NCBI taxonomy): Eukaryota > Metazoa > Chordata > Mammalia > Rodentia > Sciuridae > Spermophilus > Spermophilus citellus. The sequence continues at coordinate 28,846,265 of NC_138182.1, forward strand.
TTCCATATAGCAATATCACTTGGCCAATGTCACTCCCGAGCACTTCTCCCTCCCGCCCTTGGACCCTTTCCTCTGCTGACCTCCCTTTGGTTTTCATGTAATCCCCACCCCTTCCACCTTTCTTTTCCTTTGTCTCTCTAGTTTCCATATACAAGAGAAAACATGTGACCTTTTACCTTCTGAGTTTGACTTATTTTGCCTAACATGGTGGTCTCTAGTTTTATCCATTTTCTTACAAATGACATAATTTCTTTTTTTTTTAATAGCTGAATAAAACTCCCTTGTGAATATATATTACATTTTTTTGTCCATCCTCTACTGATGGACACCTAGGCTGGTTCCATAGTTTGGCTATTGTGAATTGCCCTGGGCGTGTATATATCACCATAGTATGATGACTTTAGTTCTTTAGGATAAGTACTGAGAACTGGTATTGCTGAGTCATAGGATGGTTCCATCCCTAGTCTTTTTTTTTTTTTTTAATATTTCTTTAGTTGTAGTTGGACGTAATACCTTTATTTTATTTATTTATTTTTATGTGGTGCTGAGGATCGAACCCAGGGCCTCACACATGCTAGGCGAGCGCTCTACCGCTAAGCCACAACACCTGCCCCATCCCTGGTCTTTTAAGGAGCTTCCATAGTGGTTGGACTAATTTACAATCCCACCAATAGTTTAAGTGTTCCATTTTCTCTACACCCTCTTCAGCATTTATTATTATTTGTATTCTTGCTGACCGAAATTCTGACTTCTGACTGGTGTGAGATGGAATCTCAGTGTAATTTTGATTTGCATTTCCCTAATTGTTAATGATGTTGGAACTTTTTTTATATATATTCACTGGCCATTTGTATTTCTCCTTTTGAGAAGTGTCTCTTTAATTCGTTTGCCCATTTCTTATTGGATCATTTGATTTTTTTTCGGTGTAAATTTTTTTTGAGTTCTTTATATATATTATGTATTAATTCTGTGTCAGAAGAGTAGTTAGTGAAGAATTTCTCCCATCCTGTAGGTTCTCTCTTCATATTCCAGCAATGGCTAGGCACTAAACAGGAAACTTTGCTGTGCAGAAGCTTTTAATTTGATGTCATCCCATTTATTAACTCTTGGCATTATTTCCAGAGCTCTAGGGGTCCTAATGAGAAAGTTGTGGCCTGTGCCTATATGGTGTGTGTTGACCCTACATTTTCTTTTTAGGAGTTGCATAGTTTTGATCTAATTCAAAGGTTGGTAGGTCTTTGATCCATTTTGAGTTGATTTTTTTGTGCAGGGTGAAAGAGAAGGCTCAAGTTTCATTCTTCTACCTATGGATAACCAGTTTTTCCAGTACTATTTGTTAAGATTGTCTTTTGGAGGAAACCCTTACAAATTCATTCTATGAAGTTAGTATCACTGTGAAACCAAAACTAGACGGACACTTCAAGGAAAGAAAACTTTAGACCAATATCCCTGGTGAACACAGGTGCAAAAATTGTTTATAAAAAATACCAGCAAGTAGCGTACAAAAGCATATTAAAAAGATACTGCAGCTGGGCACAGTGGTGCATGCCTGTAATCCCAGCAGCTTAAAGACCGAGGCAGAAGGATCCCAAGTTCAAAGCCAGCCTCAGCAATGGCTAGGCACTAAGCAAGTCAGTGAGACCCTGTCTCTAAATAAAATACAAAATAGGGCTGGGGATATGACTTCAGTGGTCAAGTGCCCCTGAGTTCAATCCCCAGTACCAAAAAAAATTTTTAAAAGATAGTGCACCATGATCAAGTGGGGCTCATCCCACGGATGCAAGATTGGTTCAACAAGTATAATTCACAACATCATTAAACTCAAAAGACAAGAATCACACAATTATCTCAATAGATGAAGAAAACACATTTGATGAAATACAGTGTCCACTCATATTCAAAACACTAGAAAAACTAGGGATAGTAGGAACATACATCAATATTATAAAAACTCTATATGTTAAACCCAAAGCCAACATCATTCTGAATGAAGAAAAAGTGAAAGTACTTCCTCTAAAAACTGGAACAAGACAAGGATACCCTCTTTTACCACTGCTTTTTGACACACTCCAACTCTGGCCAGAGCAGTTAGGCAAAAGAAAGAAATTAAGGGGATACCAATAGGAAAAGAAGAGCTCAACCATCCCTATTTGACAATGATATAATCCTATATTTAGAAGGCCCCAAAAACTACACCAGAAAACTTCTAGAACTCATAAACAAATTCATCGAAGTAGCAGGATATAAAGTTAACAACATAAATCAATTGTGTTCCTATACTCCAATGATGAATCAGCTGAAAAGAGAAATTAGGAGGACTACCCCCTTCACAATCACCTCAAAAAAAAAAAAAAAAAAAAAAGAAGAAGAAGAAAAACTTGGAACTTGGGAATTAATCTAAAGAAAAGAGTTACAATGAAAACTACATAACACTAAAGAAAGAAATTAAAGAAGGCCTTAGAAGATGGAAAGATTTCCCATGTTCTTGCATAGACAGAATGAATATTGTCAAAATGGCCATGCTACCAAAAGTGCTATGCAAATTTAATACAATTCCTGTTAAAATTCCAAAGACATTCTTTATAGAAATAGAAAAAGCAGTTACAAAATTCATTTGGAGAAATAAGAGGCCCTGAATAGCCAAAACAATCCTTAGAAAAGTGAAGCAGGAGGCATCACAATGCAAGACCTTAAATTACACTGCAGAGCTATAGTAACAAAAACAGCATGGTTTTGGCACAAAAACAGACATGAAGACCAGTGGACTAGAACAGAAGAGACAAAGACAAATTCACACAAATATAATCTCACACTAGACAGAAACGCCATAAACATACATTGGAGAAAAGGTAGCCTCTTCAACGAATGGTGCTGGGAAAACTGGAAATCCATATGCAGCAGGATGGAATTTAACACCTCTCTCACCCTGCATAAAACTCAACTCACAGTGGATCAAAGACATAGGCATTAACGACTGGTAGAGAACGTGCTTCACATGTGTGAGGCACTGGGTTCGATCCTTAGCACCACATAAAAATAAAGATATGTCCATCTACAACTAAAAGAATTAAAAAAAAAAAAAAACTAGTCATTAGGTCAGAAACCTACTAGAAGAAAAAACCCAACACTCCATCATGTCAGCTTAGGAACCAAATTCCTTAATAAGACTCCTAAAGCATAAGAAGTAAAATCAAGAATCAATAAATGGGATGATATCAAACTTAAAAAAAAAATTCTTCACAGCAAAGGAAACAATCAGCAGCATGAAGAGAGAGCCCACAGAATCAGAAGAAAATCATCGCCACCTATACTTAAGATAAAGCATTAACTCTAGGATATATAAAGAACTCAGAAAAACTTAACACCCAAAAAACAACCCCATCAATAAATGGGCAAAGAACTGAACAGAAGCTTCACAGAAGAAATATGAATGGGTCAATAAATATATAAAAAAATGTTCAACATCTCTAGCGATTAGAAAAATGCCAATTAGAACTACACTGAGATTTCATCTCCAGTCAAAATGGCAATTTATCAAGAACACAACAAATGTTGGTGAGGATGTGGGAGAAAAGCATAGACTCATACATTTCTGGTGGGACTGCAGATTGGTGCAACCACTCTGGAAATCAGTATGGAGATTCCTCAGAACATTAGGTATGGAACCACCATTTGACTTGGCTATACCACTCCTAGGTATATATTCAAGGCAGCTAAAATCAGCATAGTACAGTGAAGTGGCCACATCAATGTTTATAGAAGCTCGATTCGATTCATAGTAGCCAAGCAACTAAGTGCTCTTCAACAAATGAATGGATAAAGAAAATGTGGTATATATACACAGTGGAATATTACTCAGCCATAAAAAAGAATGGCTGGTAAATGGATGGACTGGAGACTAGCATGCTAAGTGAAATGAGCCAATCCCAAAAAACCAAAGGCAGAATGTTCTGTCTGATATGCAGATGCTTAACATACAATGGGAGGCAGTGAATAGAAGTTCAGTGGATTAGACAAAGGGGAATGAAGGGAAGAGAGGAAAATAGGAATAGGAAAGACAATGGAATTAAGACAATGGAATTAACTTTCCCATGTACATATATGAATACACCACAGTGAATCTCCGCACCATGTTCATCCACAGGACCGGTAAATTACTTCATGTTTGTATAAATATGTCATAATACACTGTTATATGTAACTAAAAAGAACAGATAAAAATTTTTAAAAAGCATGAAGGGCAGTGTTGGGGCAGGGGCTCTTTTCTCCAGTGTATTTTTCAGCACCTTTGTCAAGGATCGGATGACTATAGGTGTGGAGGTTTGTCTGTGTCTTCTTTTCTGTACTACTGGTTTGTGTGTGTTATGTGCCAGTACCATGCAGTTTTTGTTACTATAGCTCTGTAGTATAATTTGAAGTCAAGTGCCTCCAGCATTGCTTTTTTTTTTGGCTTAAAATTGCTTTAGCGATTTCTGGGTCTTTTATCCTTCCAAATGAATTTTAGAATTGTTTTTACTAGTTCTGTGAAGAATGTTATTTGATATTTTGGGAACCGCATTGAATCTGTATTGCTTTTGGTAATATGGCCATATTAACAATATTAAGTCTGCTTATCCATGAACATGGGAGATCTTTCCATATTCTGAGGTCTTCTCTAATTTTTTTTCTGCAGTGTTCTATGGTTTTCATCGTAGAGGACTTTCACCTCTTTGGTTAGATTTATTCTTACATATTTTAGGCTACTGTGAATGGAATTGTTTTTCTGATTTCTTTCTCAGCAGATTCACTGTTGATATATAGGAAAGCTACTGAGTTTTGTATATAGTAAATCCAGTTATTTTGTTTTTATTATTAGCATATATTAAAATAAATAGGCATATTACCAGTCCCTTACATTTTTAAATTTATCTGATGATTTTTTTTTTTTCATTCAAGGTCTTGCTCCTTTGGTCTATTTGACAGATGAATGTCATAATTTATTGGCAATAAAGTTTTGGATCAATCTTAATGAAGACATTATTAAACCTCATGTGCTAATTGCTGCAAGCAACCTGCAGTGGCGTCCAGAATCCAAGTCAGGAATTCCTACTTTATTTGCTGGAGATTTCTCCATGTTCTCTGGCAGTCCAAGAGAGGGCCACTTTCAACAGAGGTTAAACAAAATGAAAAATACTATTGAGGTAAAATTACTTTCATCTTTACCATAAATTTTGGTAATAGTCTCCTATTTTGATGGCCCAACATCAAGGAGAAATGACTTTTATGAAAATTAAGTAGTTGAGGGAGTATTTAAGATGAGGTTTCACTCCATATTAATTACCCACAAACCTGAGGAGACAAGGGACTAGGCAAATGACCAGCTACTGGGGAGAGAAGAGTGTCTTGAAGGGAATTGAGTTCAGAGATAGAGACCAGCTAGGCAGACTAGAAATTGGAATCAAGAATGAGTTCCCTGTGGTTCACAGCAGTCGGCCTTGTGATTAGTTAATAATGTGACCACAAATTTACATTTATACTCTGTATCTTGTATCTTAACAGTTTATCCCTCTTTGATTTCAATGAATCCCAAATAGACTCTAGAATTACTTTCCCTAGGTCATATATGCGTTTTATGTACTAATATTAGCTAGTGTTTATTGAGTGCTTACTCTGTGTCAGGCTTTGTTCTAAGCCTGAGTCATTTAATTCTCCCCAAAACCCTATGAAGTGGGGAAGTGTTTTTTGCATTTTATTGATGAGAAACAGAAGTTAAATGGCTTGTCCTTTATTATATGCCAAGTTGGAAGGACCATGATTCACACTTAGGCCATCTGAATGCAGAATTCAGAACTCTTAACTACTAGGCAGGTGCTGTCTCCCTGTAAAATTTTGCATTTTATAAATTGATAACTAGTGACAATTTATTTTTTAAAAGGTTAACTCTGTAGTTTAAATGTGCAAGGTGTGTTATTCAAAATTTGTGCAAATAACATTTTAAAAGCATCAGAGTAGCTAGCATGTAAAGGAATTTTGTGTTTGTATTTTGCTTTAAAAATATCAATATGCATAGTGGAGAATAATATTCTGATTTATCTAGTTTCTGAATTGTGGGTAGGAGTTGCATTCATTATTTGGTGCTCCTATGGGGTTCCTACCGCTTTTATCCCAGATTTTTAAAGCTTTAGGTTAGGTGTAAAATCGCTGGGATTTGGCCAGTTGTGGCTCCTGAAATACCAGTTCCATGTAGTTTGACCTGAATGTTATTTCAGTTGATGCTTGGGACAGTCCTGCTGTGAGTGAGGCAGTTCTTTGGTTTTACCTCCCCAACAAGGACTCAGTGGGAGTGATTCAGGTTTCCAGCTGTGAGGTAGCATATAGAATGGAAAGTGGCAGAGGCTCCACTCCAAATCCAGTGTCATGATAATCTTCCTGGTAATTGGGAAGATCTCTTTCATCTTTTTCCTTAACACACACACATTCTCCCTGTCCTTTTCCACTCTTCCTTCTGTTTCTCACTCCTCAGCCCCTTCCTTCAACAGCTAGGTGCCCCTAAATCACTGGTGTTTGTTTTGAATTTTTGTATTGGCATGTTCGACAATTGCTATCAAATTTCGGTTGTCTCGTTGTTTGTTTCTGGTCTGAATTTATTATTTTTGATCTTAAAGGAAATAACTTGCTGGAAACATTAATTCTGAGTTTATAACTCTTCCAATTTGTTTTCTCAGAATATTGACATATTTTGCAATGATGCAGAAAAGAAACTTATGCATCTACTTAATGCAAATGATCCCAAATGCTCCACCCCTAATAAAGAATACACATCAGAGCCACACACTACTCAAACAGTCCTCGGTACAGGAAATAAGCTTCTGGTAAGTTCATGTAAATTTAAGAAATATTATATATGGAGGCAATGATATATTCTGGTGCATATGTGACATGGTAAAAATGTGATTAAAGTTAATTAGAAAGTGTGGTTAATTAGTAGGCAGCTGCTATTGGTATAGGCTACTTGAAAATTGTTGAAAAAGCAATTTTATAAAATTCTTTGGGGGCAAACTACAAACAAGTACTTTAATTTTTAGCATTCTAACTACATGTTAGATTAAAAAGCCCTTTAGGGCTGTTTCTTTTTTGCTAGAAGAGCTCTTCTTTACCATTAAAGTTCTTTGTTTATTTATTTATTTATTTTCCTTTTCTTTTCAGAATCAGGCATGGAACCCAGTGGTGCTCTACCACTGAGCCACAACCCTAGTCCTTTTTATTTTTTTGAGACAGGGTCTTATTAAGTTGCAGATTAAACCTGCCATCTTCCTGCTTCAGCCTGAGTAGATAGGATTACGACATGGCTTCCTTAGAGGTGTTTCTAAGCTCAATTTAACTCATAAAATCACAGTGTGATGTAAATCAAGCTAAAGCCTTTACTATTGGTTAAATAGCTAACACATGCTAAGTGTGGCTACATTAACACATTTAATCTTTACAACAACCCTATGAGATAAAAGCTATTTTGCACATGAGAAGACTGTGGCATTGGAGAGGTTGTAGATAGACACAATACCTTTATTTTTTTGTTTTATTTTTATGTGGTGCCAGGATCAAACCCAGTGCCTCATGCATGCTAGGCAAGTGCTCCACCTAACACCAGCCTGAGAATGTAGTATTTTTAAAGAAAGGTTAATTTGATTTTGTTTTAAGTACTGTTACATAATTATGATAGGCTACTTTTTAATTTGTTTTATTAGATGTCTTCTCCTAATAGTGAGATAAATTATCAGAGTCCATTATCACTTTGTACGCCAAAAGGGAAGTCTGTGCCCATGCCTGTATCCACTCGCATGACTTCAAAGTCCTGTTCTAAAGGAGAGAAAGAGATTGACGACCCAAAAAACTGCAAAAAGAGAAGAGCCTTGGATTTCTTAAGCAGACTTCCTCTACCTCCACCTGTTAGTCCTATTTGTACATTTGTTTCTCCTGCTGCACAGAAGGCATTTCAGCCACCACGAAGTTGTGGCAGCAAATATGAAACACCTATAAAGAAAAAAGAATTGAATTCTCCTCAAATGACTCCACTTAAAAAATTCAATGAAATTTCTCTTCTGGAAAGTGATTCAATACCTGATGAAGAACTTGCACTGATAAATACCCAAGTCATTCTGTCTGGTTCAGCAAGAAAAAGTCAACTATCTGTCAGTGACTCCATGAGGACTGTCCCCTCAGGTTCAAGGGACTCTCTTAGACAGAAAAGACATATGACATCACTGGTCAGAGATCAAGAGAATTCCCAAAACAGCACAGAAGAATGTGAGACCAGTATTCAGGACACAAGTGCAATAAGTAATATGTCTAAGAGATTGCAAAGGCAACAAAAATGAAAAGACAATACATTAGTTATTGACTCGGTCTTTCCAGATTGTAAGACATGCACAGTTTCAAACTGCACATCAGTATTTGTATAAAAAGACATGAGATGGTTTTAGATTTACCTAAGTATTTGTATGTCATAGAGACATTCTTTCCTTGATTCTATTCTGGTATGCTTTTATTTCAATTGTCTACCTTAACTGTATTTAGTAACTAACCAAAAAATCTTATTTGAATCTTTGATTGGACTGAATCACTACAGTGTTATAAAAGTAAATAAACAGACTGTTTTCTTTTAGACTGTGTCATTGTATAATTAAAACAAGGTTCTTAGTACAGTTATTTTGACTTATAGTTACTTTAGAAATTTTTTCTTATTTGTTTTAAAGAGGTGACCTCCCATGAAATAGTTTTCATATGCATAATGCATGTGTTGGTTTTGCTGTAGTTCCATCCTTTTCAAGTCAGGATGAATAGATATGTAGAGTTTTCTTCTGACCAATTCTTCATCCTTAAGTCAGCATGACTACAAAAAAAAAAAAAATAGAACCCTCAAGTGTAAAGCCTTTGTATGATTCCATTGTGACCTCTGAAATTAAATTACTTCAAGAGTTAATCTTTTTTAAAACCGTCATCCAGACTGCAGTCTCAGAGATAGTCTTCCTCTCAAGTTGTACTGCTTCTACCTGCTGTGTCTTCAGCACCATCCCAGGACCTGAAATGCTCTTCCCATGAAGCCCACCAAGGCAGAGGTTGGCAAGTTGAATTAAGATGATATTCTGTTGTTACTTTCTTAGATTTAAAGAGGAAAGGGATACAGCAGTTCTAACTAAGAGTTAATAGTATGAAGAAGCTTGTAAGTCAGGTGTTTTTAACATATCCTAAATTTATATGTAATATTTGTTCAAATCTAAACACATTTCAAAACTAAGAATAAATTCTTCTAAAATCGAACTATTTCCTTCCTTAACTGTCATCCATTATTTTTCTCTCCTCCAAAAAGCATTCATATAATCGTCTGTTCTTCTATTCTTAAGTATTCTACTGGTCTTGTTAATGTGATTTAAGTTTTGTCCATAACGCAACTTGGTCTTCACATCCTGATTGTTCTCCTAATGATCCACTCTATATTGGATAAAACTAGAGTTTCATGTGAACAGGAAGGAGTTTAAAGATTCAGATTTCCTTTCTGAATCCTAGAAAACAAACATGCTATTACCTCCTCCATTCTCATTCATACTACTTGTTACTGAAATAATCTAATGTACACACTTCTTTTTTAAATTATAAATAACATCCAAGCTACATGAATAAAATATGAGGTTTGAGTATATTATCCCCCCAAAAGTGACAAATTAATGATTACAAAGTCAACAGTGTATGCTGCATGATAAGGAATAAGTGGTAAAAACAGTTTGTGTTATTCAGCAATCACTTAGTGAGAGCCTACTGTGTGAACAGAGCACTTGCCAGCCCTATAAATAATATAAACAGTAATACAAGTCGAAGTTGGGTGTTCAAAGATTATATAAATTAGAAGCCATGGGAGTTGAAAACTAGGCCACTTCCAAATGGGATAAAGTTGGTGGCATTTAATCAGTTACTTTAATGCTTCTAAACCAAGTATTTCAGGAGTCTTCTAAGAAAAGAGATTGGCCAGGAACTCTTTTAGAACCCAGTAATAACTCTGGATCTATAACCCAGAGCCACTTCTCCATGAGGGCCACTCCCTCAACCCAGGTGAACCACAAACCCTAATGAGAGAGTTAGCCAAATCAGGAACTTGAATCTGATTTCTGTTGCTCCTGTGGTATTAAAGGATGGTAATTCTAGTTTGAGTTCTCTGACACTTCTCCCTAATCTGGGTGAGTCAAGTTATCCACATTGAGCAGGTTCTACAATAACCATACCAAGACACCCAGAATGACCTAGGCCTGGAAATTAATTGACTTGTTACTATTACAGGATTGTATGCTATGTTGAAACACAGAATTTAGCAAAACTATAACAGCAGGTTAAATTTACTATTTTGTTTGTCAGTCAAGCTTGTTATTCAAAGATAACCAATCTTTAAAATGTTAAAATAAATAAATAAATAAATTCTCTCTCTCTCTCTCTCTCTCTCTCTCTCTCTCTCTCTCTCTCTCTCTCTCCCCCCCCCCCCTTTCCTCTCTCTTTAAAAAAAAAAAAAAAAAAACAAAGATTTAAAAAAAAAATGTTAATGGAGGGGCTGGAGTTGTGGCTCAGCCGTGAGTGCTGGCCTAGCATGTGTGAGGCTGGATTCAATCCTCAGCAACACATATAAATAAATAAAGTATCGTGTTCAACTGTAACTAAAACATTTTTTAAAAATATTATAGGGGCTGAGGTTGTGGCTCAGTGGCAGAGAGCTCGCCTAGCATGAGTGGGACCCGGGTTCGATCCTCAGCACCACATAAAAAAAAATAAAGGTATTGTGTTGTGTCTATCTACACCTAAAATAAATAAATAAATGTGTATTTTAAAAAAATATTACAGATGCATTACAGAGAAAAATTACAGACACATTGCTAGTAGTTGACAAGATGTTGAGTAGATTAACGGTAGTAGATAATGGGTATATTAAAGGAAAATCATCTCATGTGCACAGGTTTAGATAAGCAAGAAAATATAAGGTTGCTTTTGTCTTTACATTTATGCCTAATATTTGAGAAGATTAGTAAATAAGCATATGATATAGTTATTGTACGACTGAATTTCTTGAGATTTAGGTAAAATTTTTTATTGTTGAGCCAAAAAAACTCAATGACAAATCCATATAAACGCAATACAATATGCCATTTTAATAACCATAAAAGCACCATTATATAAGACACTTAAAATTATACTTCACAGAACACCAGGAAAAAAAAAAGCTGTTGGCCAACAATAAACAGCATACATCCTACACGATCTTGTCTGTCATGGTCTCACACCAAATTAATCTGATTCCAACCTGTTGGAATTTAATTTGGATTCACAGATAAATAACACCACGGAAAACATGAAGACGGCTCATCCTCCAGTGAGCATGGCTTTTACATATCCTTGCATGATCTATATCCTGGGCTGCTTTATTTCTTTGCACTGCTAAACATTTGGACTGCCAACTAATTACACACATCTATAAGCGTAATTTTAGAAATTAGATCTCTTAAAAATTGCTGTTTTATGAAGTCAGATTTTATTTACACTAATAGACAACAGCCAAAAGTTGTTTAATCCTGTTGAAAAAAGTAGTTAAACACAAGGTGTGACTTTAAATAACACTGATTTTCCTCAACTTGAATAGCTATTAAAGATTTGACATTTTTAACAGTGATTCATCTTTAGAATAAAGGAATATTTCCCAAAGTGATCACTTTGAAAGACAATATTTCCTTACATATATGTATGCTTTCTGTTTGTTTCAAGGGAAAATCAGTATCATTGGAGTCACACATCTCACTTTTTAAAATACATAGTTTATCAAAGTAGGAATAGCACTAAAACCTTTTCTGCCTCTCCCTTCTCCCTAACCCTTCCAACTTTCCCGGTGGAGATGAATTTCCTGAAAAAATAAATGGATTACTTCAGACAAAGTGGTACTGAAGCTTATATATAATATAAACAAACACTTTGTTTTATTTATGAACCTATGCAACTAATTGATCACGTTCTTGGGTATGTTCTTAGACTTCAGGTTCAAATTACTTGTTTCCCTTAGAGCAAGATTTTAATCAAATCTGAAAAATTCCCAGCATCAGACCATGTGTACAGGTGCACTTAACAAATGCTTGTTGAAGATAATGAATATAATGACCTCTGCTCAGGAATTTTTGGGTTCAACTATTTACACTGGAATTGGAGTTTTGGCTAAAACTAAACAAAGAATAAATACCAAAAAATTGAAGTAAAAACTTATTTAGGAAAATTTGGAATGGCTGTAAGATAGGCCTCTAATATCCATGGTGACAACCACCCCTTCTGCTAAAGGAGCTCTCATTTGTGAAGCTGCCATGAGCCCTCCGGTTTGGAAACTCTGCGTAGGAATGCCAGTATCTTGAACCATTGGAAGGCGATGCATTATTCCTGTCCTGGTTTCTGTTCATTCTGCTTGGTTTTTCTGCATGAAGTACACTGTAAAAGGTAACATCATGTTCATACCGTTCTTTCATTCGGTGTATTTTTTCTCTTGGGACTCCATGAATGTTTCTTCTACATGAAAAAAATGCAAATATGTAGTTAAGGCAGAATATCAAAATGAATTACTTGTGCTTTACAAGTCCTGCATTGCATAGATACTACACTCTCCGTCCTGGGGATATCTGTGGCAAAACATAAAATTTTGCTATTCAGTTATCTCTCAGGCTCTGCTCCTGTTTTTCTGCTGCCCTACACACCCCAAAAATATCCTAAGGCTGGCTTCATAAATGTTTTGTTTTTGGTAATCTCAAATCATGTGCTTCAAAATATGAAGAACACCATGAGATTTTTTTCAATTATATATTCGCCAGTTAATACCATTGTTTCAGGTCAACTAGTCCCCAGTACAGTTAAACAGTGCTTACTAAAACAATCTTAAAATCTAGTAGGCACGGGGCTGGAGATATAGCTGTTGGTAGAGTGCCTGCTTTGCATATACAAGGCTTTGGGTTCAATACCCAGCACCACACACACACACACACAAAAAAAAAAAAAAAAAAAAAACTAGTAGGCACAAGAATCAGTTGGGCATATAATTAGAAGTATAATTATTACCAAAGATTTCGACTACAGAATGGAGTCTATGAACTACAGTTTAACACCTCAGGCACTCCTGATGGAGGTATGATTCACAGACATGTTGGAAACACTATCAGCTTATAACCAAAATATGAACTGGCCTTAATCCTAAAAAAGTCAATTCCAATCTCACTGGTTAACTTTATTATATTGACATCAAATAATACAAAGAGTAAATATCAGAACTCATGCATTCAAAGTCAAGTTAGTACTATTTGGACATTTATTGCTGTATAAGTTAGAAGCAGCATCTAAACCATAAATGAACTACACAATGTTCAACATCTAAAGATTTTTATTAAAAAAAAAAAAAAAAGATTTTTATTTAGTCTAAATGCAGAAAACACCATCAATATGTGCAATCCCATGCAAAGGAAAGTGCTTTTAAATGTTCATTAATGAAGAAGCAATTTAGCAGAATGTTAAATAAGTCCTTTTAAAGGACCAAGTCCAAGCCGATATGTTGCATTTAGCATTATATTAGAAAACTGACCCAAAACTAACATCTTCACATATAATATTTCCAAAGTTATCAATTTCCAAGAATTACCATTTCTGGCCTGAAAACTACCAGTCCATTTCCAGCCTGAAAAGATTCTTTTGTTCGGTCTGAAATACCTGAAAATAGCAGGATACATAATGAGGAACTAGAAAAACAAAGAAGTACCTTGCTAACTCTTGAACGTTGAATTTCCAGCGAGTGTCAGGTTCTCGGAATATAACTTCATAGTTATTTTCAAGTGCCTGATTTTTCAAAAGTACATAAAACATTGAAGACATAGTATGTATGTTTGGGAATGTTTATGCTGCCATTTAACATTTACTACAAATCTTTTCTAAATTCCTTTTGTTTTACCAGTAATCCAATGCCTTAATTTATCTGAACACAATTGGTTTATTACCATACTTAGCCACTCTCAGATTATATTATGCTTCCCAGTGATAAATTTTGGTCAATTTTATCTAATATGGAGGAATTTAACACCTTTAAAAGTAGATCTGAACTAATTTAAAATGTCCCAAACACAGGTGTGAGCAATGTAGACTTATTTCCGCCAAATACCTTGTCCTTTTCCTCATGACTTGATTTAGAAAATCATTGTCACAGAAACATAGTTCATGAAATAAAAGTGATTCCCACATGTTTTACATAATTTTCCCTCCAAAAATAGCTCTACCTGCTATATAATATAGTTTGACCCCAAGCACTGTGTCCCATTCCCTTGAGTTTAGAAAACTACTACAGTTCCCATATAACTATCCAAATATTCTTTGTACACACAAATCAAATACTGCTTTATCTCAAACTGAACTTTCTGTTGTCACTTTTGTTTGCTCTGTTGTGAAATACAGAATGAACAAATCTCAGTAAAACAATTTCCTCATAAGTAGGTAGGATGAATAAGTTCTTATGTACTATTACACAGAAGGGTATTAATATGTAAAAATAGCTACAAGAGAGGATTCTTAATGTTCTCATCATGAATTACAAATATTTGAGATGATGGGTGACCTAAACATCTGGAGGTGATCATTACACATTGTATACATGTACTGAAACATCACACTACACTCCATAAATATGTCCAAATATTATTTGTAATTAATGTATAAATTTAAAGATTTCTTCTTCATTCTTTGGGCACTTCTAATTAGGGAAAGATTCAACTGTCATACCTTGAAAACAATTTCTGGGGCTAAATAGCTGCGGATGAGTGAAGTCACTCCAGGTTTTGAGTTGTGCCTGAATTCATTGGACTCCTCAACGCCCTGTTCATTTCCAGCCTTTCAATCATAAACTGAAGTAACCACCAAGTTGATGTTCATTCTTTAATACATTTATGCAAGTCTCACAGTCTGGGCCAAAGTAGAACTGATTAAAGTATCATTAGAGAAAAATCACACCTGTAGGTATGCTATTTTGCTCCAAATGTAAAAGAAGCCTAAAAATAGATTTTGGAGCCCAGTGTGGGAGACATTCATCTCAGAATTAAAAGTGGGAATTTTGTGTGACATAAGTAGAATAATACTTAGCTGTCTGCTTCCTGCCCCACCCTGTAGGTTTGTGGATCTTCTTCTATCCACTAGGAAGTGAAAAATTATTAGCATAAGAGACAATGTACGTCTGAAAAAAGATCAGAATGGAGACCTGAGTTATATGTTTATATTTGTACCCTACTACCTTCATAAGGTTATCATGTTGATGCCAAATCTGTGTTTAAACAAAACAATCCTATTGCCCTGGAACTTCAGGCAGCAACAACAGTACACAGTGCTGAAATCCCAGCTCACCAAGGGAGGACCTGTAACCCTGCTAGTGCATCATCTAGTCCTGTAAGTTTCAGTGAGTGCCCCTCTGTGTGGAAAATATCCATGACTGAAAAACTATCAATAATTCAAAGAAATGATTATTTACCAAGGACTATGTAAAAATTGTACCCTGAGATGAGAGAAACATCTCAGCAAATTTCAGCCATTGAACAGAGAAAAACTAAAACTTTACCTGCTCCCTGAAAGAACTACTGTTAGTAAATGTGATATTATGGAAGATCAGAAAAAAAGGAAAGAACAATGTTTCGACTTTCTCACAAAATGTCCACAACTGAAAATTCAGAACATTTCTTCCTACCATGACTGCATAGGGCTTCATTTCCCAGGCGTGGAGGTTGGTATTATCAATAATAATGGGGGATATGCCTCTCCTCATTGCTTTTCTTGCTGCAACACAATGTTACATAACAGTGAACAACAAGCAACAATCAGAAAAGGGTGAGCGAAATCCATATCTCGTCATTTTTTGTTATAAGACGTCCTCATTACACAATTTATTGCCACCTATTTCAGAACCCATTATCAGTAATTTTCTTATGGAATCTAAAGATGTTATTATACTCTGGCATTCTGATTGAGGGGGGGGGGAACAGCAGAACTTTTGATTAAGCTCCTTCCATAAAACATATTCATTCTAAAGCAGCTACAGTCTATGCACACAACAGGGATTCCCGGGAGTTTGGAAAGGAATTCATCACCTCTTTTCTGGTTCCATTCATGAGCTTCCTCCAGGAAGTCAGGATTGAACTCATAGGCACCATCTTCCCTGAAGAAAAAATCATCCGTGCTGAAAATCAGGGCCCTGGGAAAGTCATGTTGCAATTGTCTAGAAAGTGGAGAAATGAAAGAGGGATTTTTTTTATTATATGCATATTCATGGTAGAAATTATTTCCTTCCATCTCTAATGTTTAGCATTTTAAAATACTGAGACCACCAGGTTTTGAGTTGTTGAACTTCAATTTAAAAAAGGGAAATGCTTATCATCTCTGGAAGGCATCTCCCCTAACTGGAGTCAAGAAAGGGCTGAGAGGCATTTTGTGAGTGTTGCCAACCCTTGAAGCTAAGAGGCTGCTGGTCACCACCACTGCCTCTGAGGCAACCAGGACTGACTCGAGGTGAAACTCGAAGGCTAAGTTGAGGGTGTGTTGGCTGTCTTTCCTGTTGGACACCATCCCCCATGACCATTCCTTTCCAAGGCACCAGCATCCTCCTGAGACCTGCCCACGGGCGCCATGCCCCATATTCAGCCGTTCCCTAAACTCTTACCTGTCCCATTTCCCTGGAGTTCTGTTCTCTGTTCTCTGCTTCCTGCCCCACCCTGAGGACCCATCTGAGAAACTAGTTCTTGCTGAGATATGAGTTGTGGCTAAAGGTGATGTGTGTGCACTACCCTATTAAGTGACATATTTACATTTTAGCAATGACCTAAACCAAATGGAGAAAAGCACAAGAGAGGAAAAGAGGTGAACCCAATATTCCCCATGCCTTCCTCATCTCTACCACTCTGGGTCTAAATATGAAAGTAGCACAGACAAAAAGGGAAAGCCATAATGTAGCACCTCTTTTAATACAACAAAATAAAACAAAAAGGGGGTGATATGTTCTGCACAAACTCCAAAGAGAAGATGTTTCCATTTGAAATCTTTGGACAACTTTTTGGTGGAAGGTGGGTATTACACCAGGAAGTAACTGGGAAGCTCACTGAGCCTCCTTTCCTTGTTTGTAAAGTTGATGCTAATGAGCTAATAACAGGGGAAACACCTAGTGCAGCACCTGACACTGGCACACAAGTGTGTGTGCCCTTCCTCTGTCCCTATAGCACTTGCCAGAATGTCTCTCCATTCCAAACAGACTTAATGGCAAATAGAAAATATATAATCACAACAGCCATGCTCAGAATAAGAAGATATCTACAAGTTAGGGATGGGGGGAAGGTTGGAGAAAGACAAGAGCAGAAGATGCAAAAAGAAAGCAGAGCTATTCAGTTCTTTTTCTATTTTTTTTTAAGAAAAAAAATCTCAATCCAGAAAGAATATGGAACTGCAGGTTATTCATGGCACCTGAGTTGCTCTCCCAGAGCTAGATTCAATTCTTGACTCTTCCACTATCCAGTCATGTGGTCTCATCTTCTGAACTGTAAAACACAGATTACAATCCCTACCTACTAAATAAGCTTTTGGTAAGACAAATGGGTTGTAGTGGGAAAACATTTTTATAAAGGATAAGGCACTTTACAAATGTAAAGTACTGTTATTTTGTTAGTAATAATAACAACAAGGGTACATTTACCCAACCCAGACTGTTTACATGCTATAGTAACAAAAATACACTGGAGTACATACATGCAGTAATCTTTTGGGTATTGCAATAGATGAGAGACAAAGACAAAAATTAAGCAAATGTTTCAATATTAAAGAGTAAAATACGCTTTCCAGAAATAAAAAACATCTCTGGCAAAAATTCTTCAGAAAGTATAACAGAAGGAAGCATAGGGAGTTGAAAAGGTAATTCCAAACAAAGTATATTTTCCTTGTCAATGGGCTATGGTGATACTCAGGAAAACTCAACAGACATGATATCTTGATTTCAATAGCAATCTCACAGTTTCTCTTGACAGATACCTTTGTGGGGAAAATGTAGGCTCTAAGAGAATATATTTTAATATCCAAAGACTATTAATTAGTCAACCTGTTAGACATTTATTGAGCTCTTAACATGTGCCAAATGCTGTGTAAAGTGTTAAGGCACAGAAATAAACTTACTGCTATCAAGAATGCACAGCCTACTAGCCAAGGAGCTAAACCTCCCACAGCTAGTGTGGCACACCATGGAAAAAGCTATGCCAACCAGGCACTAGGGAGCAGGAGCAACAAGTTCTGACAAGAAGAGTCTTGCAAAGGAGGCAACATTTCACTTGGACCTTAGGAGCTGGGAAACAATTTCACATCTTGCAGAAAGGGCTGAGAGCATGGGGGGTAAGATAAGAAGGAAGCGAACGCTTCAGGGCCTGTGAGGAGTAAGGAATTATAGGAAAATGAGACTAAAAGTGGCAAATCACATCTGAACCACTGGTTTCAATTCTGAGTACCACAAATTCAAAGAGAAATTTGATAAGCTGAGCAAAGTCCAGAGAACAGTGACCAAGTAAATATAAGGTCCACTAACCATGGAAACCATGTCAGAGGAGCAAAGATTGACAAAGAATCTGGGTTATTTAAGGTGAAAACAAATGATAAACAGTGATTCCTAGTACTTATCCTCAGATGCTGGAAGTCTGTTGTGTAGAATAGGGAATGAACTTATTTTGGGATCAGCACTGGGGCCGGGCTAAACGTGGCAGTTCTGCTGGTCTTGCCTGGTCACTCATACAACTACAATGAGTCATTGCAATGCAGGGGCAGAAGGAGCTCAGAGGGGTCCAAACAGGCCTCCCACAGGCCTCTGGTGCTCTTGGCTGTTGGCTAGCTCTTGCTCCACCTGGCTTCTCATCCTCAAGGAGGCTGACCCAGGCCTCTTTACAGACAGGCCCATTGCAAGAGAGCAGGAGTGCATTTTACTAGGCTTCCACAACACTGCGTTGGTCCAAGCTAGTTACTTTGCTAGCCTGCATTAAAAGGGCAGAAAAATATTTTCCACTTCTGGAGGGAAGGGGAAGCAAAGAAAATGTGGCAACTTTTAGTTGACCACAGATGTAAAAAGTGGCAAGAGAGAAGGGAGAAGTAGAAAAAGGACTGAATTAAACAAATATTCATAGTCTCCATAATAATTGTCTATTATTGACTTTAAAGATATTCAAACCGAAAAGTCTAAATCATAAGTCCAAACCTTAACCTCCAATACCAACAAGTTTTGTTAAAGATATCTTAGAAAAAAATTAAGGGTAACAGTAGATGCATTTTCAGATATGAATATTTTTTAAGGTATGTTTATATTTGCAAACACTATAAATTTTTAAAATTATTTTCATCAATATTATTCAGTCTAAGTAATGAAAACTATGTTCAGAGGTGAAATAATAGTATATATCTCCCTTGTGTACTAAGCAACTATGGAAACTGGTTGATTTTCCTTTTTGGTCCCAGATGTAATATCCCTTCTAAGTCTGGTTTCATTTGTTTTCCTATTAAGTCTACCACCCATAGGTTTGGTTTGGTGTGTAAAACGTCTTTGGAATTTAAATTTTCCTTTCATATGTATATCCTTATCTACTCTTGTTTCCCTCTTTATAGTTCACACTGTAAACTGGAAGATAATCCTCTAACATTTCCTTTAAGGCATATAGGTGACCAATTCATGTTTTGTTTTATTTCAGTTCTTATTCCTTTCTAGAAAACGAAAATATAAAACTGTTGCCCTTTTTTATTGCAGAATTCTACCTTATAGTAAGTTAAATTGTTCAGGACCATTATGGGGAAAGATGACCTTCTCATCATTTCCTAGGTTGCATCTACAGTCCTCCAAACAGGCAGGCAAAAAATCTTGAATGTTTTTCACCATTATGGCTCATATGGGTTTTTTTTTTTTTTTTTTTTCTGTATGATGTTCCTAAATGACCATTCCTTCAAAATCTTGTTTTGTCTTTACCTAAATGTTAAATTAGCACCAGCGGCCATAGTAGCATCTTGAAAATGCAGGAAATAAAAACTTCACTAGCTAAATACAAAACTGATTAAATAGACAACCTTGAGATTCTCAAACTTAAGTGGAAGCAATAAATACCATTCCATCAGCTTCAGAAGTGATGAGGATAATGCCCCAGCGCTAGCTTTCTGGTGGTCAGGAGCCTCATGCATTAGGGAAATTGAGAGAATGAAAATAAAAGAAAAGGGAAAAAAATAGAGAGACAATTACTTCCACGTAACCTTCATCGCCCCCTTCCCCCCTCAATTCACTTAAAATCACTACTATGAGAGAAACTCAGGTACTAATCTAGATTTCATAATTTGTCATCCTTCTATAATTCCTTGCTTTACAATAGAGAACCACAGAGATATTCAGATATCTATTCAGTCACTCACTCACTCACTGAGAAAGGCCAACAGTACTATATGATATTACTATGGAAGTTTTCAAACACGTAAAGGTAGACAGGATAAGATAATCAATCCCCAAGTAGTTGTGACACAGCTTCAGCAATTACCATCATCTGGTCAATCTTATTGTCATCTATTTCATATTTAATTTCATCAAATATCCCATCAGTGCTCCTATTTCCCTGGTTGTCTCTTAACATTTTCCTAGAGTTGCTTTGTTTGAATCAGGAGGCAAAGGAGAGCCACACATTGTATCTGGTCACTGTGTCTCTTAAGTCTCATTTATTCTACTGTTTTTCTCTCCTATTTTAGTTTCCACCTGAATTATTGTTCCCCACAACTTTTTACATGGGAGATGTTGAAACCTATACAAATGAGTTAAAAAACAATACAATGAACACTGTTTAACCTTTGTCTACAATCACCAGAAATTAACACTTTGCCTTCTATTTTATGTTTCTCAAATATGTATTTTTGATGAACCATATGAAAATAAGCTGCAGATATCATGATACTTTATTCCTACATTCCTTACCAAGTATCTCCTAAAAATATTCTCTTACATAACCACAATATCATTATCACATCTAAAAACTAACTTTTAATTCACAATGTTAAATTTTAAATTTTTTAAATTTCCCTGGTGGTCCCAAAAATATTTCATAAGTTTCAAGTTTTTGGTTATTATGTCTCAGTAAGGTCTTCTAATCCAGAACTGTCCTGGAGTCCATTTATGTTTTCCTTTTTGAAGAGTCCAGATTAGTTGTCCTGAGAATGCCCCCCACATTCTGGGCTTATCTAGTTATTTCCACATGATTATTACCAGGTTATACATTTTGGGAAGGAAAGTTCAAAGGTGACTTTAATGTACTTCTGATTACACATGGAAGCTTGTCCCATCATGCTAAGTTTGAGCAGTTGGCTAAAAGGTGGTATCAGCCCAACCTCTCTATTATAGAAGTGTGTCACTTCTCTTGTCATAGTAAGTACTGTGTGGGTATGAACCTGTGAGATTATGGAACGTTCTGTTCTTCAGCCACTTTCCCTCAATGGTTTGTACATCTATTGTTCTGATGCTTGGGTGCCTGAATCAATTACTATACTGGGAATTGCAGAGTTTTTATTTTCTAATGTTACCCTTCCTTCTATTTTACTAGGTAGCATTGTCTTGTTTTAAAAAAAAAAAAAAAGCTTTCTTTCTTCTCTTTTATAATCTTTACCATCATTATTCTTTATGATGCTCAAATTATCCTAAAATTGACCAGCAGTTACCCTTCAAGCTGACTCATGTCTTTATCTATAAAGATTTAAAAATACATTAATTTTCTAATTAGCAAATAAATAACAGCAGAAAAATTTGCAACAGAAAAGTGCAAAAATAAAAAAAGGAATGTTCCTATATTCCTCCATCTAAAACTAATAATTGTTTTAACATTTTTAAAATTATTTTAGTTGTTGATGGACCTTTATTTATTTGTTTATACATAGTGCTGAGAATCAAATTCAGTGCGTCACACATGCTAGGCAAGTGCTCTACCACTGAACTATAACTCCAGCCCAACATTTTGGTCTTCTTTTAAGAATTTAGATACATATCTCAATATATCTTCATTTCAACTCATTATTTTCTACTCCATGCAACATTTTAATGATATAGCAACTTATACTTATTTATATGGATGTCCCATAATTTTCTTCAGTGCTCTGAGGTTAGGCACTGAGATGTCTTAATTAGCAATACTAATTATTTTTTTGTTATGTGTTAGTCATTTGGAAATGTGCTTTTGTGATCTACAATTTCATATCCTTTTTCTAATTGTTGATAAAACATCTTTATTGGGAGGTTTAACTTTCTTATTGAATAACAATTTCCTATTGAGTGTAGCAGTTTTTAATTTTGGTTATAATAATCTCTAACACATAGTTGATTATTTTTAAAATGTTGTCTAGTCACATATATTCATCTTTTACTTTCAAATTTTGCCTTTGATGGTAAATTTTGAACAGTCTTTCTCATCCCCATATTATGTAAAAATATATACATACTATTACATTTTCCTTGTCAAGCCATCTACAATATTATGTTGGTATGTAGCATTCATTAAGGATGTATTTTTAAAGTTTTTTTTAGTTGTAGTTGACACAATACCCTTATTTTATTTATTTATTTATTTATATGTGGTGCTGAGGATCCAACCCAGGGCTTCGCACGTGCTAGGCGAGTGCTCTACCACTAAGCCACAACCCCAGCCCCAAGGATGTATTTTTTTTCCATATGGTGACCTGGTTATCCCAAAACTATTGACTTAATAAATCCCACATTCCCCATCGTTCTGAAAAACTTTTTATTATATACTAAATTATTACGTATATTTAGGTCTATTATTGTACTTTTTCTTTCACTTGACTAAGATTAATGTGTGGAGCACCACCTTGATCATCTTCTTTTCAGTATTTTCTTTTCTCAACTATATTCAACAATTGAGAATCTTTCCTTTATAAAATTTATACTTCTAATTTACTTTTCTGTCTTATTTTGTTGAGAGCCATGCCTAAACAAAATCAAATAAAATGACATTATGATTCTTGCCTTTAATTCAACTCATGGCAGGCTTGGTTGTTCCAATAAATTTTCTTTTCAAGACTGCTAAGCACTGAACAAAGTTTGGTATATAGTATCTCTCCTCAACTTTTATAACAATTTTATGAAGTAATATATTCTCCAATTTATAGATAAATTGATTTAAGAGCTTAAATAACTTGTGTAAGTTTACATAGCTTGGATGTGTAGCTGCTGGAATTTGACTTCGGTCTACATGGAGTCAGGGCACATGGGTATTAGTTACATCCTCAGGGAGCTCTTGCAGATCTGAGAAAGTGCATGTCCTCACACATGAGCAACACGGAGCCAGAGTCTACCATCTTGTCTTAGCCAGCAGCTACGATTCTTAAAGGGTCCTCCCAGCCTTCACATACATGTTCCACATGGCAGGAAGAGGCAAGGTAGCTTTGAAAACTGTAGTCTTATAGTGGGGCACACTAAAATAGGGTTGCTAGGTAAGATAAGATAGTTAATCAACAACCTCTGCAACAGTCTTACTAGGATATTCCTTTAGATCCTGAATTTATTTTTTATCACTTCTGAGTCTTCAACTCAGAAATGTTCTATTATATCTGTAATTATGACTTTAGCTATACTTATTCTGGTTATTTATTCTTATGTTTTGTTTTCTATGTTACTGTTTGATTTTCTGCATTGATTCTGCTCATCATTATCTCTGTTGGACTTTAAAGTTCCAACATTTATTTTAGAATCTTTTTAAAAAACATATACCTCATTACGTTCTTTCTAAATATTCTGCTTCTTAGTAAACCCCCTTCATATTTCAGACTCCTTATCATTTTTATTTCATCTTTTTTAACCATAGGAATTTTTCAAGATAGACAAAAATTTTAAATTATAGAAAAGCAAAGGAAATAATAAACACCCCTACAATCACCATCTGGAGCTGATAATCATTAACATTTTTTCATTCTTTGTTGGCTTAAATTTCAACCAACTCTTCACCTTAACTTGGGCATCTTCCAATACCATTACTATGCTTCATCCCCCCTTTCCACAATACTTATCACCTCCTAACATAACATATAATTTCCTTATATTTTATATCCATTTCCCTACCTCTGGTATATAAGGTCCACATGGGCAGGATCTTTGTTTTGGTCACTGGTGATCCCAAGTACCTAGAAAACTGCCTGGAACATAGTAGACACTCAATAAATATTTATTGAATGAAAAAATTAAGGAGCATTACATATTTAAGATCTATTCATGTTGCTATACAAACTTAGTCCATTCCTTTTAACTGCTACATAGTATTGCATTATCTGAAAAATAATAAACAACATTAAGTGCTTATCAAATATGCCAAGAACTATTCTAATAGCTTTAAAATTTCTTATGTAATGCTCAAATAGAACTGGGAGGTAAGTACTGCTATTAATCCCCATGTTACAGACCAGTGAGTGGTACAGCTGGGTTTAAAACCCAGGCTTCTGGTCCCTTAGCCCTAGACTAAACCGTTATGCTCGAGTGCTATAAAAACAAACCACATTTATTTAAACCTTTCTCCAGTGACATTTGTTTGCACTTTTCCCTATCATGAGATTCAATCAATGTGCACATGTGGATCATTCCTGGGGACATATTCCTCAAGAAGAATAGCCAATGAGTCCTTTGTTTTCTGAGACAACAAAGCAGAGCAGATATTGTCTAAAATTGCCTTCTTTCCTTTAGAAAAAAAAATATCTGATAGAATATAGATTCTATGAAGGCAGAGATCTTTGCCTTTTGTCTGCTGTTCTAAGCATATAAAAGAATGGCAGGCACATAGGAGGTAATAAATATTTGGCAAATGTATGAATGGCTCTAAATATAATGCTCTCCTGCCCTACTTAGGCAAATTATTTTTACAGGGCCCTAAACTATATGAGAATTCTCATCTGTGTATAATGAGAATTTTACCAAACCTCAGATCCCCCTAATGGAGAGAGGAAGTGAAGATTCTTCTTGGATCCCAGCACTTGCTCTGGGAAGTAGCCTGAGAAGAAGAAGAGAGCCATAGCTATAGACCATGTGGAAAATTTCCCATGAGGCCTGGTATGGCCTGAACTTTGCAGTTGTGCCAACCACCACACCTGGGGCTGAGCCCTATCCTTAGAGACACCTCAGTCATTGCCAGCCCTATGAGTGTCACCAAGAGACAAAGACTGAGGGGACTGCAGTGATGAGATCCCAGTCTGTCTTACTGCTTACTCTTGCCTTTACCCCTGAAAGTTGGGCATGTTTATGAGATCCAAAACCAAACTCCCAGGTAGGCTTCACTGCCATTTGTCAATGTGGTTCCACTTCATTCTATCTAGCAGAAATCCTCTTGGTATCTTGCATGTAAACAGAACCCTTCTCTACAATCTAGCAATGGGACAAGTTTCCTCTGTTTGTGTTCTGTTGATTAATCCAGGCATGCTCAGAATTGAGGAAGGAATTAGGCACACCTACCTCAGTACTTTTTTAAAGCTGTCTTTTCCCAATCTACCATACATAGATCAGTTACACATAACAGAAAGTAGCGGTCCAGAAGTCAACTCTGGGCTCTTTTTTTTTTTTTTTTTGGTGGGGGGGGAGGGGTGGGGGGCAGCGGGGGAAGGGTACCAGAGGTTGAACTCAGGGACACTTGTCCACTGAGCCACATCCTCAGCCCTGTATTGTGTTTTATTTAGAGGCAGGGTCTCACTGAGTTACTTAGTGCCTTGCTTTTGTGGAGGCTGGCTTTGAACTTTCCATCCTCCTGCCTCAGCCTCCCAAGCCACCAGGATTACACTGCGCCCAGCTGGGCTCTCAAAACTGCTGCTTACAGGGGCAGCAGTTACATCTTTGACCTTTTTATCAGGTGAAGAAGCTGGCACATCAAACATTTTCATGTGTTTAGGAAGAGTTTTCTGTGCCCCGAAGTGAAGTTTGAGATGAATGACTTTTTAATTTTTTTAATTTTTTTTTACTCCCTTTGCTATTCTCCACATCCCATTCATCCTTTTATATTTCTCTTTATCTCACTAATCTTTTTGGTTTTGTTCTTAAGAGCCATCCTGACCAAGCCAAATTTCCACCTCTTAGGAAGCTTCTAGCATTGCCTTTTATTAGCAAATCCATTCATCAAATATATAGTGAATGCCTACTATGTGCCAGGCCTTCTTTTAGGAGTTGTTCAAAATAAAGTATCTGATCTCAAGGAACTTATATCTCCTGACACTTACAGTTTAGTAAAATAAAAATAAATAAAAGAGAGTCAAGGTACAGGACAAAGAATGTGGAAGAAGCGCTACTCTCAATGGCTGAGAAAGCCCCTTTCTGAGCCTGTCTTTTGTCATATTCTTAAAATGTGTAGAAAATACTGAAAGATCCTAGCTGTATAGTTGTAGTTAAAGGGGACTCCCAAATAACTGGAAAGTTACATCCTTGGTGAGGTCAGATCACTTCTTCAAATTATGAAACTCTCAGTTTCAGAATCAAATGTGATGCCCTGATGCTAATGTACGCATCTATAAAATAAAACAACTACTATATACCATAGGGAAATTGTGAAGATCCAGTAAACCAGTGTCTATAAAGTACCAGGCATATAGTCAGCCCAAGGTAATCTTGTGTTAGTTATTCTTTCTCCATTTCTCCCTTCCCCTTTCCCAGATTCTTACCTTGATAAAAACAGATAGCCTTCTCCCCAAGCCATATACATGATCCGATAGAGAGCCTTATGAAGGAACAATTAAAAATTAGACTAGTTTTTCCTTTATCATATTATTTCCTCAATCCCAAACAGCCTAGTACCTTTTTAGATAATTTCTTCATTAGTTCATCTAGCATCAAAATGGCCCTAGGAAGGTGCCATTATATAGAGAAAATTTCATTGAAATGCTAGGAAGGAACTAAGTTGAGTAATACATACCCTGTCATGTGAGCAGATTTAGACACTTGGGAGTTGGGAGTTGACATCTCTCCCCAACACGTCGCAGGATGAATTCAAGTACTTATTAAAAAATCTTAATCTCATCTCCTCCCAAGGCTCCAATAACATTTTAACAAAGAAAATTAACTTACAAGTAATATTTTTTTTAAATTAGAAGAAACACATTTTTGATATTGATGAACAGCAATAAAATGTACCTTCCTTACCCTGACAGTTGAAATCCAGGTTAACTTAGCACCCTTCATAGGGACTTTAAGTGCTTTTTTCATTGCCCAGATCAAAATCAACCTCATTACCTTACCAGGTCATTCCCACTAGCCTCTTCCTTGATGTCAAAGACAAAGCTCTGGATTAGAAATAAGGAGAGTTCATCCCTATGACCTTGATCAAGATGTTTGGCTTCTCAGAGCTTCATGTCTTGGGCTTCAGTTAGATGAACTCTAAGAGAGCTTCTTATACTTCTCCTGATCTTTTCCCATAAAAATATTTTTTCTCTTTCATTTCTTCATCCATGTCTACCTCCTCTCAAATCATAATCCACACCTACAGGACTATATGGTCCCAATTCAGCAGGGTCTTCTTCCATTGTCCCAACAGCTCCAGGAATGTGGTGATGGTGAATTTCCTGTGTTGGGCAACTGTTCCTGACACAGCCTTTTCAGTGATTACAAACATACTACACTGTATACTTTTTTTATATTTAGTTTTTAGATTTAGGTGGATACAATATCTTTATTTTTATGTGGTGCTGAGGATTGAACCCAGTGCCTTATGCATGCTAGGCAAGCGCTCTACCACTTGAGCCATATCCCCAGCCTAGCACTGTATATTCTTGTTCTTTGTAAAATACATATAGTATTTACAGTCCTTATTCATCCTAACCTCTAGAGAGGGGTATTGTAAGGATCTTATTAGTGGGAAGAAGAGACTTGGAACCCCTTTTAGGAAAATCATAACAAATATAAACAGCTAGTAGTCACTTTCCAAGTAGATCGCGTTACTAAAGATCTAAGATGTCACCTGATACTCTATTTTGAAATACATAGACTAGGATTAATCCAAACTTTCTACTTTTACTTTTATTAAATGGGAGCCCTTGTCTCATGCATAGAAAACACTATGGTCCAGGCCTGCTGGCTAGGAACATGGGGGAACAGAGTACGCTTTGGAGTTTTAGCTAAATTAACTAGTCCTCTATTCTCATTGCCTCTTGCATTCCACTGGGTATTTGGTTACAAAGTATATCGTTCCTTCTATCTCTGGCTTATCAAGAAACACTAAAAGGTATTTCTTTTGATGAGAAATTCTATGTTAATCCAGAGATGTGACTGAGGATAAAGGACAGCAGTCAGCAAGCATCCTTTAAGCCTAACTAAATTCATATTATGAATCATTTATGATAGTGCCAAAAGGAACTAGAACATTGCAAAGGATAGTTCCCAGACTTGACTTTAGTTTATATGTAAAGATTAAAAAATCCAGGAAACTGACATAAAAGAATGATGACTTTTAAATTTTCAAAAAAGGTTACATAAAAAAAAGGCTATCCTCTATCATAGCCATTTCAAAAGGACAATTTAGAGGTATACCCATTTAATGGAATATTTTATTCAGACATAAAATAATGAAGTTCTGACACATGCCACAACATGATGAAACATGAAAACATTAAGGTAAGTGAAATAAGCCACTCACAAAAGGACAATACTTTATGATCCACTTACATGAAGCACTTAGAAAAGGCAAATGCATAGAGACAGCTAGTAGATTAGAGGTTGCCAGGAGGGAGAGGGAATAGGGAGTGACAGTGTTTAATGGACACAGAGCTTTTGTTTGGGATGATGAAAAAAAAATCTGAAATAGGTAGCAGTGATGGCTGCACAACAACATAAATGTCATTAATACCAGTGACTTTAAAAAGATAAAAATGACCAAAATGGGGATATTTGACACCATACATACACACACACACACACACACACACACACACACACACAGTGGGAAGCACAGAGGCTTATCCACAGAAGCTTTCACTAAGGCAGAAGTAAAGGACAGGTGCAGATCCAAAGTGAGTTTGACACATAAGCTGTGGAAACATAGTTTTGGATCATCTGTTGAGAGTAAAAGGGTCTTGGGATTGGAAACCTTATTTCTTTCTATTCCTTTGTCCAGCTCTGGGCTACCTAGCCAGTATATTCCTCCCTTTAGTCAAGGCTAGGAGAATACATGAAATAGAGGAAATATGAATTTTCCAGAATCCAACAAATCCATGGATTCCATAAATGCATCTCCTGATCATGTTGCCATTCATTTCCCCACTGGACCATAGTTACCCACAGTTGGGAACTAATTATTGTTAATAATGATTTGTTATTAAATAAATAATTTAATAATAATTTGTCTTGAGTAGGTGACTTCTTTTAATCTTATTTATTATATGCCTCATAAAACAAGTGCTATAGTCTTAGTCAGTGAACTTTGTTATTATTGATTAGTGACTAATAATTAACAACAGTTGGTATTTATAAGGCACATGAATTCCACAATACTTATTCCACATAGATAATTATAAGGTTTGTGTTTACAATAGTATCTAAAATTCTCACAATAAATGTATGAATAGAATATGAATCACATTTTAATAAAAAAGAAACTGAGGTGAACAATCAAGTGCCCTGTGTCAATTCATATGTTAATAAGATTAATAAAGATAAAATATAGTGTCATTAAAAATCCAACTCCGTATGGACAAAAGAGTTTCTTAGTTTATGTCCAACTGAAAATTAACCTAGGAAAGCCTTTTTATATGGAGAATGATATATTTATTTGGTTATGTAATGAAAGCTTTGTCATACAACCCTATCTAGCCAAGTCATTAAACAAAACATTTTACATAATAGTTCCTTAATTTTCACCTTTAAAAATTTACTATGTAATATATATTTTGTAGAAAAATCAGAAACTTCATTGGAAGGTAAAGAACATAATCCCACTAACTAAAGTAAACAACGATCAGCAGATATTTTTCAATAAATATATACAGACCTTTTTCGTTGAACAGAAATGGGATATGTGTGTGTGTGTGTGTGTGTGTGTGTGTGTGTGTTTGTCTTTATAAAAGACTTTTTAACTTAAAGGAGGGAAGAATATATTTATAGGTCAAATATACATCAGTTTCCAGTAATGACTGCATGACTTATAAGCCAATTCTCTACATTTGCATATTTAAGTTGTCTCACATTGTTTCTATTGCACACACACACAAAAAATACACTCTATGATGAACATTCCTCTATCTTCACACATTTGTCCAATTTTTTTCCTTAGGATGAATTCCTGGAAGTAGAACTTAGGTCAGTGGTAAAAACCTATTTTTAAAACAATGCTTATATAAAATAGAGGCGATAAAACAGATTTTTAGGGGGCACACTAATTTTTAATACTCTGATGTATTTAAAAACTTTTAAAACATATAAACCCAACTTTAAAAAAAAACTTCAAAGAATTTAAATAGATGTTTTCCATATCCCAGCCACTTTAAATTATAAAAACATATAAGTAAAAATACAGAAATCTAACATTGATTTGGAAGACAAGACATAATCTAATTTCAAAAATATTTTTATTAGTTCTTAAATCAAATGATAAATAAAGGTTAAACAAAAAGATGAACCCACATTTATAAAAACTTATTCCCTCCAATTCTTAAAATTTTTTAATTATTTTAAGAAATACATGTTTATTATAGAAAATTTGGAAAATACATAATATAGAGAAAATGTAAATTTCCCAGAATCCAACAAATACATAAGATAATCTTACAGTTTAACTATTTTCTATACATGTGTATTTTAAAACAATTTGCCATTCTTCTCTCCCCTGCCCTCCAAAAAAGTAGGAAAGCAGCTCCTTTTGGGCCACATCTGTGGCTTCCTCATCATCTGATCCCGCTGTGGGCCTCCCTCCTTGTGGAGTGGTGGCCTATCTCCTTGCTTACTACACATATATATACATGGCCTAGCCCAAAGTGTGCCAAGGCCCTTCTGGACCTAGAAAGGCCAAGGCTCAGCACAATGGAACAGGTCAGAGTCAATGTCCAGCTGCAATCTTCACTTCAGAGCCAGGTTTCTCTCCAGTCATAGTGAAGATTTTGCTTAGCTGGTCAACAATTTGAACAGTAGCTAATATCTCTTAAAATTTATGTCACTTTAAAGTTTTAAAAGTCCTTCCACATAAATTTCATCTTCACAACAGCCTCTGAGGCAGAAAGAGCAGATATTCCCATTGAATAGGAGAGGAATCTGAGGTTCAGAGGGGCTAAGTGAACAGCACAGCTAGTGAATGGCAGCATTTGAATATGACGTCATATTGACTCTCAAGGCTAGAGGCTCTTTACCTAGCCATTATTAGCAAACCATTTTTAAGTCTGACAAGTGGAAATTAAGAGTCAGAAAGATCTTCAATAAATCCTCTAAACTAATCACCTCTTAGTAGTCACATATAAGGAACATAAGAACCAGAGAAGCTAAGTGATTGCCCAGCTAGTTAGTGACAAAATGGATCTAAAGCACACTCTTCAGATTCTCAGGCCAGTGATCACTCCAGTTGTCCCTAGAGAGATGCTTTTTAACAAGATGGTCTCTTACCTGACGTCTTTTGCTTTGTCAAACCAGGAATTAAAATTCTGATATTCAGAGCCAGAAGAGATCTTAGAGACTGCTCAGGCCAGCCCATTCACTTTACAGATGAGGAATGTGAGGTCCAAAACTCTCATGTTCAGTTCTATGCATCTTCCTCTGATTATATTACTTCCCTTCCCAATAGTTAAGAAATCTGGCCCAAAATGTTTACTTCCTTCTTTTACACTAAGTGTGTGATAGATCGCAGACCAGCAAAATGAAAGTGAAATTAAAGATTTGACACCCTGAAGATATATGGTTGGTAACAGATATACCAACCATGGCTGTATCACAAAACTACAAAGTTCTGCTGGGTTCCAAGGAGATTTCCCACTCTACTGCCATCCTCTGCCTACGCAGGAGCCACAGAGGACCTTCTGGAAAATGTCTCTGTCTTTGAAAAAGGTACCAGTGGCCCTCCACAAATCACCAATCCCTTTAATCTATGATGTAGCAATATTCTTTAACTAAAGACTTCTACTACACAAGTCAGCCAGAATCCTAATTAAAACGGACAGCACCTCACTGCAGCTGTCAGTTCCCTCAAGTCCAAAGAATTCAGACCTGCTCCTGAGATCACTACCAGAGACCATCAAAATCATGTGACTGTAGGCCACCTTGATTCTTCAATAGTTCCGAAGTCCTAAGGCTAGCTTTATCTCTCCAACGAGATGGTTGAGAGGAAGGGACTGCTTCCGTGGTTGAATACCTATTATGAGCTAGACAATGTGCATGGAGGTAGAAGATATGGCCCCCACATTCAAGAAACTTAACAGAAGGATAAACAAAACCATGTGTAAAACTAAGCACAGTCACAGAGCTGTAAACAGGATGCCAAAGAGACCAGAAGACGAGCACCTACTGATGGGTGAGACAGCTGAATTTTTAAAAGGTTAATAGAAATCAGTTGGGCAAAGGGAGGCGGAGGGCAAGCCAGGCAAGCAGGCCAGCGTCAGCCAAGGCAAGGAGAGAAATAGCTTGGTTTACGGGAGATAAACAGTTCAACGTTGCTTAAGAGCAAATGCAAGGCAGAGAGTGATGGGAGTCCAGGCTGGAGCGTAGGCCTAGCAAGGTGGCAGCAGGCGATAAGCCCGCGTAATTCTCGCTGACCTGGTACCAAGAGGGCAGCTTACGCAATTCCCAAGTAATCGAATTTGGGCGCCCAAGGTGAAGGCTCTGTCAATTACGGTCTGTGGTGGCGCCGTCAGCCCCCCCTCCCCCGTGCACCTGTGCTCCTTCACAGCTGCCAAAGCCAACACAGTCTGCCCGAATCCACCAGATTTTCAAATCGGGCCACAAGCCCCCGGCCACGGCCACTGCTGCCCCGGATCACCAGCCCCCGCAACCCTCTCGTTTATGCGCTAGGGTTAAAACGCCTGTTGACGCGCTGTGACTGCTGCCTGCGCGCTAACTGGCGGCCCGGCTGTTTTCTCTGCAGTAGCCACCGGTTTTTCCCGAAGAGTCCCTGCCGGCCTCCCCGACCCAGGGTTGAGGAGGCTGGGGCGCCGAAGGCGGCCTCGGCCGGGCTGGCACTAGGCCGGGCACGGAGGTGGGGAAGGGGCCAGTGCCATCTGGGACTGGCGCAAGGCGCAGTGCCGAAATCCGTACTCCCCGGGAAGCGCAGCGGAAAACACAAACAAGACGAGCGCCCTCCTCTCAGAGACCCGGGCGCCAGAGGCGGCGGTGGTCCCCGGGGTCGGCAGCAGCGACCCGGGCTCTGACCAGGGCCGGGGCCGCTCGTTGCTAGGGGCTCCGGGCAGGGGCGCGCCCGACCGGAGCGCTCAGTGGCCCCGGGCCCGCGCGCCAGCGCCCAGGCCGCTGTCATTACCTGGCCAGTGTGGTTTTCCCCGAGCCCGGGAGGCCTCGCAGGAGGTAGAGGTGTTTCCTAAAGCTGTGGCGGCGCGGAGGTGTCCCCCGCGGGGGCGGCGGCCGAGGCGGCTGCTGCTGCTGCTGCTGCTGGAGGCTCAGCCTCCCAAAGGATTCAAGAAAACTGTCCTCCATGGGGAGGGGGCTGTCTGTGAGGGCCCTGGGTTCCCTTTCCTGAAGTCACTGTCTTGGCCAAAGCTGTTGTTTTTGTGACTCTCCGGCCATGTGATAGATGGAGGGGCGGGCGCTCAGAGCCCAGCCCCTCCTTCCCACCCGCCCGAACTGCTCTGCGTGGGAGGGGTCGTCCCTACCTGAAAAGCTGGGTACACTGGGAGACTGACAGCCCGGAAAACATAGGTGACGCACTACCTAGCTTTGCCTCCAGCCTCCCACTGCCACTCGCTGCCCTTTGCCCTAAAGAAAGCAGGGAACCCGCCTAATGGGACACTAGGACAATTTCCTGCCTCCACCTTACAAGCCAGACCCTTCTGTCACAGCCCTCCCCCAACTCCACCTCCGACCAGCCTAGACCTTGAAAGTGAAATAATTTTTGTTGACGATTAAAGAATGTGAGTAGCACTTTGAATAGTAACAGTGAAGGCCACTGTCTCCTCAAATTTATGTACACCAACATCTGGCTGTGTCCAAAGGGCTAACACACTCTTCCAGGGCCAGTATCTTCTTTATCAGACTGCCAAAAATATTCTTAGAAAGCTTTGTTGCCCGTACATAACTTTAAATCACTTCTTCCTCTGAAAAGCACACCTTAGGAATCATATTGAGTTAGAACAAATCTACCACACAGGCACCTATCTGCTCCCACAAAAAAAAAAAAAAAAAAAAAAAGAGGTAGCCTCTCTGGGAACTGTTTTAGATCCCAGAGGAAAGTGGCAGAGTCTACTGGCATTTACAGGGAACTAAGTTCTAAGTTCCAGGAGCTGGTGAGGACCCATTAGTTGATCACCATAATGAATCTCCAATATTTCAAACTCAAAAGCGACAGGGTGCCTGTTTGTTTACTGAGAGAAAATATTCAAAATCTCCATCCTAGAAAATCAGGATATATGGTGGCCTTGGCTATAATAATTATTGTAAAATAAATTTTGTTTCTGGCACCATAAGGTATGAAAATTACAAAAAGGAATTGGGGGGGGGGAAGTGATTTCCTTCTAAACCCAAATCCAGAAATTCCAGAGTTAATTTCAGGAAGGGGCTGTCCAAATTGGGAGGGGCTCTGTTCTGGGAACTTCACCTCCCCCTTGGGATTTCCCCTCTGAGGGTGGGGGAAGGGTAAGTGAGGGAGGAGGATGAACTGTTCTCCCTTGGGGGAAAATATGCCTTCCCAGCATGGAAGAAGTATCGTGGGGTGGGGGTGCTGGAGATCAAACTCAAAGCTTGGCACATGCCAGGCAAGCATTCTACCACAAAACTAGCCCAGGACATATATTTTCTTGATTCTTCTTAGTACTGCTAAGAAACCATGGAATTGCAAAGGCTTCTCTAAATATTAGAGGGAACTACAAAGAACAGAAAATATACATGAATCATAACAATAGTGACATTTATAATCTATATATCCCTATTATATTTTTTAGAGGGGTTGCTGGGATTGAACCTAGGGTATCTTGCATACAAAGCAGGAGCTCTATAACTGAGCTGCACCCCCAGTTTTTACTTTGTACAAAAGTAATTTGCCAGAAGATGGGAGGGGAGGGGAGGGGAGGGAAGGGGGATAGTAGAGGATAGGAAAGGCAGCAGAATACAACAGACACTAGTATGGCAGTATGTAAAAACGTGGATGTGTAACCGATGTGATTCTGCAATCTGTATACGGGGTAAAAATGGGAGCTCATAACCCACTTGAATAAAATGTATGAAATATGATATGTCAAGAGCTTTGTAATGTTTTGAACAACTAATAAAAAATAATAGACTTCAAAAAAACAAATAAATACCAAAAAAAAAAAAAAAAAGTGTTTTGCCCAGCCTTAATACCACCTTTTTCATCTAGATCTTCTCTGTCCAATACAGGAGCTCCAAGTCTTGTCAACTGGGCATTTAAAATGTAGCTAGTGCAAATTAAGATTAAAATAGGCAATGAATTCCTAAGGTTCCAAATGAAAAAAAAAAATCTCATTAATAATTTTATTTATTTATTTTTGGTACCAGGGATTGAACTCAGGGGCACTCAACCACTGAACCACATCCCCAGCCCTATTTTGTATTTTATTCAGAGACAGAGTCACACTGAGTTGCTTAGCACCTTGATTTTGCTGAAGCCAGCTTTAAACTTGTATTCTTCCTGCCTCAGCCTCCCAATCTCAGCTGGGATTACAGGCATGGGCCACTTCGCCCAACTCATTGATTTTTATATTGATTATACACTGAACTGATAATACACTGGATATAATGGATTAACATTAAAACTTTATCTGTTTTTTTCACTGTTTTATTGTGGTTACTATAAAGTATAAGTTATATATGTGTTTGGCATTATATTTCTTTTAGACAGTGCTACATGAGACTTCTTATCTACTGTATTACTATTCTCCTCTGCGGGGGAGGGGGGGTCTCAGGCTGTGTCATGGCAGCAGGAAGACATGCAGCTTTGGAAGCAAGAGGTTCTGATACACTGATCGCACGTGCAATGCCTCTGACAGGTGGAGTTACCTGATAGATGGTGAGAAATATGAGGTATTGCTCAAAAGAGAAAGCTGAGCTGAAAACAGAGCTTTGAAAATTCTGGCCCCTATGAACAGAAACAGATAGCTGAGGGTACCAGCATTTAAGGACTGTGCCCTTGAAGCAGATCCAGAGAAGGTGAGATGAGGGAATGATCAGCAGTGTAGACTGAACACTAATATAGGTGTTTGGAAGCTCAGAGGGAGAGAGTTTCAAGGAGAAGAAAACGGTCAGCAGTACCTGGAAGTGATCCCAGACACTTTCTTTTGGGCTTAATTCCCACATTTAACTAGTCAACAAGCTCTATTTTCCCAGATTTATTCCTCAAAACCACATTGTTTAAAGTTAACTGTGTATCTGTTTCCTCCCACTAGACTATAATTTCAACAACAGGGAAAGTGTTTTACTTATTCTTGTCATCCAGGAGCTACACAATGCCTGATATTCAGAAGGTGCTCAATAATTATATGAAAACCTGAACTATTTTTTTAGTTGATAAGCCTGAGGCTAGCTCTTACTAAAGATTGACTGATTCAGTTCCAGAGACTGAGGCCACAAATTCTAGCCCAGGCAATTTAGTGAGACCCTGTTTCAAAATATTATATAAAAGGAGGTCTGGGGTATAGCTCAATGGTAAAACACTTGCCTAGTATACATGACGCTGTAGATTCAACCTGGAGCACCACAAAAAAAACACTGAACCAGATAGTATATAGTGTCAGGTGAGGAATAAACAGAGTAAGTAATCGTAATCTTACAGATCTGAGAACAGCCTTGCTGTTAGCTGTTTTCAGATCATCTGATGGACAACTCCACAGTCCAACTATGTGACAGTCTCCAGATAGGTGGATACCTTTTAGAGAATACCTATAATAAAACACTCATTAGTACACTCTGTTTACATAACCAGCTTTTCAGCTCTAGGGTCCATTTTTCTATCATGTGACAACTGCTACAATCTCACCTTTGTATACTAGAAACCATTACTATTATGGACATAAAGAAAATAAACTTGAAGTCAGGTGCAGTGGTGTACACCTGTAGTCCCAGTTATTTGAGAGTATAACGAGACCCTATCTCAAAAAAAAAAAAAAAAAAAAAAAAAAAAAGAAGGAAGAGAAGGAGAAGGGGAGGTAAGAAAAACTAGTAGATAAATATGCCAGTACAGAAATCTCCTTTGGCTAAGTCTGGTTTTGATAACATACCCACACCCCCAAGACACACACACACACACACACACACACACACACACACTTCTGAATTCCATATTTCACTCTTATAACAGAGACTTCCCCTATGGGAAGGACCATTACCTTCCAATTCCACAGCATCTAATATTGCCACTATGCACAGGGTCTAAGCTTCATGGAGGGAGCCTGGAAGGAGGAAGAATAGCCCAAACCCATTTCTCTAAAGCTCCATTCCAGAAATTAGGGAAAGGCAATAAAAGCAGGAGATAGTTGTAGAAAGCTGGGGCATGCTATACCCAAGTATAAGCCTGGAGATAGATAGATGTGTATATATATATATATATACACACATACATACATACACATCAGCACAGCATAAAGGTGCTTCATAACTGGTCACTGCCCACAACATACCCATCATTAAATATTTCTAATACTATCCTTAGGTATAGTTATGATATTGCAGATTCTAATATATTAACCAGAAAGCCTCAGATGCTTTCC
The DNA here is from genome assembly GCF_964194105.1 of Spermophilus citellus. NCBI lineage: Eukaryota > Metazoa > Chordata > Mammalia > Rodentia > Sciuridae > Spermophilus > Spermophilus citellus. The sequence continues at coordinate 28,884,200 of NC_138182.1, forward strand.
TGTTGAAAGTACATAAGAAAGCAATAATTTGTCAAATGCCAAAGTCCCACTCACTCCTGATTTGCTGTCCTTCCCCTTCCCCTGATTCTGCTTCCCTCCTGGCTCTTTCCTCATCCTTCCTCTAGAAGCCTGAGGAAGACATTAGGGGAAGACAAACAAGAAAGAAAAGTAATGCAGAATATGTCACAACACTAATGCCAGTCAGATCTGTGCTAAAACAATCACATTCTGGGCCAAAGGCAAGTATACTTTCACAATAGCTCTAGGAGCCTGAAGAGGACCACCAAACACTGAAGACTAGGGTCTCTGTCAAGAAAAGATGAACATACAGAAAGTATACAAAATAAACATACAGAAAATATTGAGCTACTTTAAACAAAGCAAATAAATAAATATTTAATAAAGATGGCAGATTGAACATAAGCATTTAACTTTCACCCCCTCCTTAAAACCTCCCATACTAAAATGTAAAGAAGGTTAGTTTGGGAGGTTTGGGGAGGCAGTGGTTAAATCCCAGGAATTGGAAGATCTAGAGATGGCGGTAGGGCTCTAAACCAAAAAGGAGTTCAAAATCTGTTTAAGAAACAGACATCAGGACTGGGACATGTGAGTGGTAGTGCACACACAAGGCCTAGGCCTAGATTTGATCCCAGCATACTCCCCCCAGCAAACAAACACCCCCCTCCCCCACACCTACAGGGGTATCATTTGGAGAAGGTAAAAACAAAGGATCCTCTAAGAGGGGCTTAAGACAGGTTGAACATGCTTCCTGAAAATGGGGGATTTAAGCAAATGTCTACTGTTGAGAGCCACAGCCGAAGGGGCCCCAGCAAACTTCCAGCTGTCAGCAAACTTCCAGCTGCCAGCTGATGATTGGCTCACAGCGGCGCCAGCAACTTCTAGCTGCCAACTGATTGGCTCCTCTGCGGTGATGCTCATTGGGCTGTTTCCCCCGCCCTTTCAGACCATGGAGCTGCTCATTGGGGGACTTTTTTGGCTCCACCCACGTGACCCAGCCAATGGGCCTCAAGAGCAGGAGGAGTGGGGGAGGTGGAGAGGCTTGTGGGAAGCTAGTGGTGGCATTTAGGCTCTGAAGGTTTTTCCTGAGGAGCTATTTTGTTTGGCCTGTGTGGTCCTAAAAATAAAGTTCGTTTCTTTTGACAAGTGGCTCCTGAATTGTGCCCAGCCAGACTGCGGCAGGCTACAATGTTGAATGAGTAGAAAATTGCCCCTTAGTTTATATTTTTCAAAAATGAATTTTCAGATCTTAAGGTCAGCTAAACTAAAACAGAATTTTAAATAATAAAACAATACTAGTAACCTTAGTATATTATAGGTCCTACAATCCCTAACCAAATCCCAGAGGTCTGATATGTTTCAGAACTCAGAAAGTGTTTGCTTGTTGAAGTAATACATATAAGAACACGTATTACTTTATATTTCCAGTGGGATCTGGGGAAGTCCCTAATAATTAAATATATTAATATTTCTGAAGCAAAATATATGAATATACTCAAATACATACCACATGGGGATAAATCAGGAGTAAAATTAATCAATTTGAGTCAGGCTTAGCTGTCAACTTAGTTTTAATTCTAAACTTATTTTTAAAACAAAGCAGTGTTTGCCAGGGGCTAAGGGTACAGAGACTGGGGCAATGTTTAATGGATGGGTACAGAGTTGCAGTTTTATAAAATGTAGAGTTCTAGAGATGGATGATGGTGATGGTGGGATATTATACCTTCAGAATGGTTAAGAGGATAAATTTTATTGTGTATTTTACCACAATAAAAAATTGGAAAAACAAAACAGAAACGATTCTGGTTTTTAGAGCTTTTTGGATTTCAGAATTCTAGAAATGAAATCTCAGGCCAATAGTCTGATATAAGACCTACACTTCTGATCCTGATGCAATTTTTAAAAAACAGTTCCTCAAATTTTCTGTACCTTATTCTTCTGTAACATAAAAGTATGTCAAACATCTTCAAAATTAATAATAAAATACTTAAATGGTTACCTCTTCTGTTGAGTTTTTTATTATTATTCAGATAACTTATCAAGAATAGTTGGACAGATTATCCAAACCACTTTTGGTATCCAATGGGTCCAACCCTGAAAAGAGTTCTTCAGGTCAGTGCTGAGCAGGTGATCAGGGTCTTCAGAATCACTGTGAAAACGGGAGGACTCAGCTATAAACAAACACAAACCCAGAAAAATGATGAGAGGAACAGAGTTTGTTTCCCGATTCCCAGTGTTTGCTGCCCTAGTTATAGCACTCAGCTGGCATTTAGCACTGTATACCATCCCCTCAGTCCACACTTCATCTGGTCCTACCCACATATATGAGCCCATCCCACAGACATTTCCCAACCACCTGTTCCTAAATTGAAACTTGTTCTTTATAGTATTCCCTGAAGTCTAGTTATTTAATTAACAAAAAGTTAATATCACTAATTCAAGCACATGCATTAACAAGTTTACTGGGTCAGAAGTTCCTCTCCCAGATAACACAATTTCTACTGTGCTAGGGAACATTTAGCAATGCTTTCACTCAAGGAGGTATTTAGCAGAAGGAACCATGCAAAATAATTTGTATAAGTTATTGCATTTATTCCTCATTTAATATCTCTATGACAGGTTGGTATTATAAACCTATTTTTATACGTAAAGAAATTGAGGCTCTGAGAAGGTAATTTGTTGGGCAGCAGAATAGAATAGACAATACGATTGATGTATGTACATTCCATGTATGTATTATATGTCAAAATACATTCTGCTGTCATGTATGACTAAAAAAAATAAAAATAAATCGTATGGTACAAAAAAAAAGAATAATAGAAAATCTGAAAAAAAAGAAGGTGATTTGTTTAAGATAACACAGTGTTATAATTTAGATATGAGGTATCCCCCAAAAGTTCACATGTGAGATGATGTTCAGAGGTGGAATGACTGGGTTATAAGAGCCTTAACTTAATTGGTAGATGAATCTGGGCAGTAATTACAGGCAGATAGGGTGTGGCTAGAAGAAGCTGGGGGTGCGCCTTTGGGGTTTATATTTTGTCCCTGGTGAGCAGAACTCTCTCCCTCTGCTTCCTGGTTGTCATATCCTGAGCACCTTCCTTCTGCCATGCCCTTCCACCACAATGCTCTGTTTCATCTTGGGCCAGTGCTATGAACTGAACTTCTGAAACCCTAAGTCAAAATAAGCTTTTCCTCCTCTAAGTTGTTCTCTTCAGGTCTTTTGGTTAGTGTCACAAAACTAACTAAAACACACAGCCAGGCAGCAGTAGTTTGAAAATGGAAATCCATTCTCTCCAACACCCCTCCAACACAAAGGAGTGCCACAATATCAATATTTTACAACCATCAAGGAGTGCATTTTGAAATAGGCAAGACCTTGGGGGCTCCCAGAGCCAAACGGGACTTTCCTCCTACTTAGTTCCCTCTTTCTAAATTTCTATTTACCCTTTAAGACCCACGTTATGCCAAACACAAAATAGGGAGACCCTTTCTCAATTATAAAAAAAATGCACATAGTTACAACACTCACAAAATGTCCTGACAAAGTAAAAGAAAATTAAGAATTTAATGTGAGTGAGGTCCAGTCCGTAGAGGGCACTTTGGAATGCATGAAAAAGATTAACATCAAAATCAAAATTATGGTGTAAAAAGTGCCCTTGACACAAAATATTCATATTTAGCAGACAGAAGACTCTTGAGTTAACCATAGCCAAACACAGCCATGGTTACTCATGCTGCTTTTACTAATATCTTGTAATATTGGGGCCATCTCAGGCTAGGGAAGGAAAATAGTCCTTTCCTAACTTCCATCCCTATAACATAAATTTCAGGAGAGCAGGAATGTTTTCACTGCCATATCCTCAGAATATAAAACGATATCTGGCTTGAGGCAACTCAATAAATATCTGTTGGATAAATGAATGAATGTCTTCCCCTCCTTTCTTGAGAATTCCTCACCTCTTATCTCATCCATATGTGGCCCTTCCAAATCTCTAAACTCTTACCCTAAATCTTTAGTTCTTTTCCCTCTTTTTTCAGCAGAAGCAGGTTTAAAGGAAACAAAAATATTTTTATTGGGTATATGAGAAATGAAAATATAGAATACTCTTAGAAGTAAGAGTTATAATTAAGAAAGAAAACATATGGTAAATCACAATGCATTCAATTCTTATCAAATTGACACATATACACTGAAATTGTAGCAGCTGTGTTTATTTCATAATTTAGGCATTTGGGGGGGAAAAGTGCAATGTGTTTATTTTAATGTCAACTTGATATCAAGTTTAAAATATAACATGAATATGTCTATACATTTTCTCCTTTCTGAATCTGAAGTATTTAATTTCTGACGTATTTAAATATAACCTACAATCCTTAATTCCTAGGCCTGCTCACATACCAACCCCGGGGGAGATTTCTCATAAATTTTGTGTTTTGAGAATGCTCTAAAATATGTTCTAACCAATAAAGTGGGAAAATAAATTTGGGAGCAACAATCTAAGCTTTGTTGTATTTCACAAAAATATCTACATTTAAAGGAAATAAAAGCATCATGCGCAATAGCACACAGGGTTGCTATGGTAACAAACTGCATTTTTTAGATCTTACTCTTCTACTGTGGTACATATGAGCTATTACAACCAAATAACGTCAATATTCACTCTGATCATACATAGGTCTCTGGAATAAGTAATACTTACAATTCAAGAATTCTTTCTAACCAATCTTCTTCTGTCTTTTCTAGAAATTATCAAATACATAAAATAATGATTAACATTTGGCAAAAAAAAACATTTGGCATTGTGTTTAAATTTACACTGTCATTTTACTCTACACAGAGACATTCCTAAAATGATAAAACAGCAACACAATCACAAATATCAATACAAATATTTAAAGTATTGTTTTGTGTGTGTGTGTGTAAGTAGTAATAAGATCTCTATGGAGAATAAAGAGAAATAAGAAGCATAAAAATATATATTTGATTTTACTGTATGGAAACACAAAACAAATGTAGCTTACTGCAGCAGTACTTATATGAACAAGTAAAAAATACCTATGCTTCTAAATTATTAGTTATATAATGTTTCACTAAACTTCCACTTTACTATTTATTTCAAAATGTATCCCTAGCAATGCCTCTGGGCTCATTCAAATCACTATTAATTAACATAAACAGAACCCCCCTCACCCCCATCATGTTAGAGTCTGGCTTTTCCAGTTTCCATCATCATCTTTCTAATTGTCTACGCCAGTCCTCCTCCAGCCTCCTGGAAAATGAACAGCCCTCAAAAATAGGCATGTCTTCCACTATGGACCAACAAATCAATCCAATAATGAGATACTTCCAAGTCAAGTAAATATAAATCTAATTTGTAGCTGTTATTCTATAACAGGATAATATTAAGGACTGGATAGGAGAAAAAATATAATGAAGAAGAAAGGGCTCTCCCAAAATGGATACCTTAATCATACACAGTGTTGATGTGCACACACTTCAACAAAGGGAATTTAATACGACTTTCTCTTGGGAAAAGTTAAAAGAAAACTTGCATATATTATCTACTCATCCCCACATTCTTTTTTTTTAAGAGAGAGAGAGAGAGAGAGAATTTTTTTAAAGAGAGAGAGAGAGAATTTTTTTTAAAAAGAGAGAGAGAGAGAGAATTTTTGATATTTATTTTTTAGTTTTTCGGCGGACACAACATCTTTGTTTGTATGTGGTGCTGAGGATCAAACCCGGGCCGCACGCATGCCAGGCAACCGCGCTACCACTTGAGCCACATCCCCAGCCCCACACATTCTTTTTCTCGTTTTAAAAATAATTCCTTCTCACTACACCCCATCATCTTCTAATTTAATATAATGGATGTAGCACTTCTCTGTTACGTGTAATGAACAGATTTTCTCCAATTTTAATTTTTATTTTGTACTGAAAATTGAACCCAGGGGTTCTTAACCACTGAGCCATATCCCCAAGGCTTTTTATTTTTTGAGACAGGGTCTTGCTAAGTTGCTTTAGGCCCTTGCTAGGTTCTGATTTCAAGTTTTAAAAAACCAGGTAAGAGAAGATCTTCTGTGAAAGCTATAAAAATATACCTCTATTGACATCTTCCATTGCAAATAGATCATCTTCAGTGTTTTCCAGTCAAGGGGAATAATATAGTCATCAGGTAATAAGGATTCTGTGAAAAAAAAAAAGGAGAAACAAATTTCATCTCAAATGTCACACAGATTTTTCACCCTAAATGTGAAGATATGCAATGTAGGCTGCTATAACATTAACACTCTGATTTTGAAGATGGCTAAATCAAGAGTCTGTCTCAGACTTCTATTAGTAAACAGTATCCAGACTAAAATAAAATCCTTATTAAGTACATATATAAAATGATATGTATCATAGTCCATACTCTCATTAAGTAAAAATATATATACATAAAGACATACACATATATAATAGCTTTAAGTGGTACTGTCTCAAGGCATAAAATTTAAATAGTCATCCTTTTCTGTGACACGTATTAAGCATTTCAGCTATAGCAAATTTAGTCTTCCTGAAAATTGTTTCTTCCATATGAGTGTCTGGGGGAAATTTTCCTCAAAATGAAGAAGCTCATAAACAAGTCCAAACATTAACACACAACCATAACATACAACATCAGCCATGCCAAACCACAAAAATTATTTTTCTTTTACTAGGATTCATTTGAGTTCCCTGACTTATTTACAAGGCCACTGATCATACATCATGGCTTGGCTTTCCAATTTAGCCAAGCAAATCAGTTTATAGCCTCCACTTAAGAGTTTCTTTCTCTCCCTTTTTGTAAGCACATGCCATTTTCAAATGTGAAATTCTTTCTCTTTGCTTGTTTTTCAAGCCATATTCTTTTTCTTTTGTATAAAGACTGTTTATAATTCACTTTCATATTGAAAGGATCCCAAACAAAACCACAATCCCATCTTCTCTTCAACAATCCCTTTAACACTGCTAATCTCGCTCATAAAATATGCATAAGCTTGTCATGTATATTTTCTATGTGCAGTAATTTTATTTTGTTATTTTTGTTTCCCCAGTTAGAAAGTAAACTATTTGATGAATAAGGTCTATTTCCTTTAAGAAGTTTTTGAAGTCTAATTAATGGATGCTTGATCACTGTAGATTCAAGAGAGGAAGAGGTTTAGAATCTTTACACCTGGGACTTCTTGCTTTTTCTTACTGATCTAAGGCAGTAAGGGTTAATCTTTCTGAGTCATGGACCTCTAGGAGAAGCTAATAAAATCTATGGACTTCTACCAAGAAAGGGGCACAAAATAATACCAAAAAAATTTGCATGTAATTTCAAAATATAAACCGTGAACTAAGATCCCCGGCCTAAAATGTCTTAAAATTCTTCAAAACAAACATATTTCATTCATTTATTCATTATATTTATTTTTTAGCAGTGAAGGTTTATTCTTGGCTAAGAATTAAAAAGCAAGGAGAAAGCCTCAAAAATTAGCTTCTCATGCATTTTATTTTATTTTTTTTTATTGGATGTTCACAACATTACAAAGCTCATGACAAATCATATTTCATAGATTAGAATCAATTGGGTTATGAACTCCCATTTTTACCCCAAATACAGATTGCAGAATCACATCGGTTACACATCACATTTTTACATAATGCCCTATTAGTGACTGTTGTATTCTGCTACCTTTCCTATCCTCTAATATCCCCCCTCCCCTTCCCTCCCATCTTCTCTCTCTACCCCATCTATTGAAATTCATTTCCCTCCATGTTTGTTATCCCATTCCCCTCGTAAACTCTTATATATAATTTTGTATAACAATGAGGGTCTCCCTCCATTTCCATGTGATTTCCCTTTTTTTTCTCCCTTTCCCTCCCGCCTCATGTCTCTGTTTAATGTTAATCTTTTCTTCCTGCTCAGCCTCCCTGTTCTGCTCTTAGTTGCTCTCATTATATCAAAGAAGACATTTGGTATTTGTTTTTTAGGGATTGGCTAGCTTCACTAAGCATAATCTGCTCTAGTGCCATCCATTTCCCTGCAAATTCCGTGATTTTGTCATTTTTTAGTGCTGCGTAATACTCCATGGTATATAAATGCCACATTTTTTTTATCCATTCATCTATTGAAGGGCATCTGGGTTGATTCCACAGTCTAGCAATTGTGAATTGTGCTGCTATGAACATCGATGTGGCAGTATCCCTGTAGTGTGCTCTTTTAAGGTCTTCAGGAAATAGTCCGAGTAGGGCAATAGCTGGGTCAAATGGTGGTTCCATTCCCAGCTTTCCCAGGAATCTCCATACTGCTTTCCAAATTGGCCGCACCCGTTTGCAGTCCCACCAGCAGTGTACAAGAGTACCCTTTTCCCCACATCCTCGCCAGCACTTGTTGTTGTTTGACTTCATCATCTCATGCATTTTAAATTTTAAAAATCGAGGGGTTTTTTTGGTTTGCTTGTTGGCACATTTATTAGGATAGAAAAATTGCAGTTTTTCATAAAGGTAACAAGTATGTTCAATGTGATATCAGAATATCAAAACTAGATTGATAATTATGACCCCTGAACTGAGACTTAGGCAATTTTTGGTCTGAGTTCCTGGGACCAAGTTTATCTGGAATATCATAAGTTTAGGGGCAAAGTGAAAAACCAGGGAGGACATGTTTTGAGAGACAGCATGGTGTGGGAACCCAAGTAGGTAAAGGAGAACAGGAAGATCCAAAAGAACTGGAGAACAAAGTTCCAGGGATTGGAACTTTGGCTTCTTGGCTCTTAACCTATTCCTAAGGAAGAGTACTAGGAAAGCATCAGGTATTGAGTAATAGAGAAGGAAAAGTTGGGATTTGTGTTCCATTTCCTCTATAGGACAGTTAGCATCTTAAATATGATCATTATTAAATATAAATTTACTTAGAATATTGATAATCATATATTCCCTTGTTTTATTCACAGGTGGATTTTTCATTTCCAAAAAATATTTTCTTTTTAAAAAAATATATATTTTTAGTTGTAGATGGACACAATACCTTTATCACTTTTATTTATTTTTATGTGGTGCTGAGGATCAGCACCAGTGCCTCATATATGTGAGGCAAGTGCTTCACCACTGAGCTACAAATCTCAGCCCCCAAAAATAACATTCTTAAGAGATTAGGAGAGAGTTCAACTAGTCAACTTGAAAACATTTCTAACTACTTGAACTCTCTCCTCATCTTGTTAGAACCCTTCTCAATCTTTAAAAAATACATTCAACTATTTCCAACGTCTTTGTCATTTAATCTTTGCTATCTCTACTTTACTAATCTCATATCTGGGAGCCAAAATTGTGCATGAGAAAAGGGCCATGTGCCAAACAAGGGAAAGGTAAAAAGTAGAAAGTTTGAAAAAAGTAATAATAAAGCAGCCCATCTCTGTTACATGGTCATGTATGTCTGCCTCATCCTTCATTCTTCTCAGTGTCTACTTAAATGGAGAGTCCAAATATTCTAGGCACTCAATGACATTTATGAAGACTATTTTGGTGGCAAGGGATGGGAACTGTAAAAGGCAAAGTTCCCTAACTAAGGGTCCTCATTTTGGGGGTTGAAAGTTATCACACAACCAATAAATTACATGAAATCACTAACACCAGGTAGAAACAACTTAAGAATTTACTTGCTTTCTTATTGACTTATGAGAGCACTTTCTATTAAGAATATTACTGCAGAAAACACAGTCTGCATGATTTCAAATTTTAAAAAAGTAATGGAAATGAGTTTAATATTGATTGTATAGGTTACATACATGTCAAAACTGATCAAATTGCATACTTCAAATATGTATATTTTATTGACTTCTGTTTTACCCCAATAAATCTATGGAAAAAATTAAAAAAAATAATTGTATACATAAACTTGTTTTAAATAAGGGTACAAATTCAATTGAGTGGAGAAAGGAAAGTCTTCTCACTAAATGGTCCTAAAACTAAATATCCATACTTTAGAAAAAGAAAAACTTCAATCGATTCCTTATATCATGTTCACAATCTAAAAATGGATCATAAATATAAATGTGAAATACAAAACTGAAACACTTTCAGGAGAAGATAGGAAAAATACTTTTTAAGCCAGGGGTACCCCAAGATTTCTTGGTTAAAACTCAAACCACAATTTATAAAAGACAGCAATGATAAATTTGACTTCATCATTATTAAAAACTTCTACTCTTTAGAAGACACTTAATGAATAGGACAAGAAGATACCATAGACAGATGGAAATAGTTTTAAAGTATATATCTGTTTCCAGAATATATAAGAACTCTCCAAATTCAATAAGATAGCAAATAATTTTTTAAAGAGAATATTAGTGCTTTATTTTGTGCTATAAATGGTTCTTTTTGCTTTTCTTTTTAGTTTCCATTTGCCCTTTAAATTTACTCTTGGTTGTTTTTGGAATAGGCACTTAAAATTTTCATGTGTAAAATTTATATATAAATATATATGACAGGGGTTAGGGATATAGCTCAGTTGGTAGAGTGCTTGCCTCACATGTACAAGGCCCTAGTTTCAATCCCCAGCACCACAAAAAAATAAATAAAAAATAAAATAAAAATATATATACACACACTCACACATACACATATATATACACACGCATATATGACAAATAAAATATCTATCTATCCATTTATATATATATATATATATATATATATATATATATATATATATATGATATATAAAAAAATAAGAATTTACTGCACATGGACCTTTTATTGTTGGTAAATGAAAGCAATTTACCCATTGGAACTCCAGGAGATCCAAAAAGCGTTACTAGTTGAAAGGCAAATCCTTTTGATAATGGAAGCTCAAAGGTATTAAAATCAGTGCTTGTTAAATCTTGGAGGTCCTCAGTTGGTAAACACTGTAATGGCTTAGATTCTTCCCATCTCTTCAGCTTTTCACCAAATCTTTCAGAGGTACCCCTCAAAGAGCACAAAGTATCAGGTTGCCTAATTAAAATTTCTGAAGAAATAAACCCTACCTCTTTTAGCTTATTGCCTATTGTTTGTGATTTGAAAGTCAAAAACGTTTTTTTGTTGGTAAAAGATACCATCCAAAAGCTAGATATATAATGCAACACAAGAGAAGGAATAGGGCTTCTGTAAAAATACAGAGCATACCCTAGTCTACTAAATGACAAGTAGTGAGAATAAAAATTTCCACCAATATTTAGAAATGAATCTTTGATAATATCAGGGTAAAACCACAATGAATGATGATCAAAGATCATAACTTTTTGCTCATTCTCTTCTTGGTTATTGATTTCTGAAATTCTATCTTTTATTTCTCCCCAAATAATGTTCAATCCAAAGTTTTTAGGTAACAGGCCACATTTCTCCCCTTCTTTTGCATTGAAATGACTCTGTCCCAGTAAGTTTGGTACCAAATTTAAAATCCTATTCTCTCTCCTTTTCTTATTAGTTGTTGATTGTAAGGCACTTTGGGTGATGTCCAGTTGAGATAAGTAGCTGCTGAGGATACTTGTGTCTGTTTTCATGAATGAATCTATAGTTTCAGTTGGATGTGACAAATCTTCATTTTCTATCAGTAGTTTCTCCTCTGTCAATGTTTCTGGACCACTTCCTGGTCCTGATACTCCTTCAGAAGTGGAGATTAATTTAATCAACTGTTCTCCACTGTCAGGATGGGTCAGTTTACGTGATCTATCTTTCTTTGGTCTCTGTTCACATACAAACTTATGCGGTCCCTCAGGCCAGCTACCAAAATAGGATTGTCTTTCACAGCCTCGTTGTAATTCTTCAGATGAATTGGTTGTGAAAAAAGCCCAATAATTGTTTTTAGTTGTATGCACTCCTTGTTCCTCTCTTAAAACATTATCTGAAGTTTGGGATCCACGTTGATGGCACAGAATTGGTTCATTTGAGAGACTTTTATTTGCCATCTCTCTTTTCTGCATAAATGAACATGGGGTTTTATCAGCAAATAGTTCCTGGGTGTCTAATGATAAGTTTTGCCTATTTCCAACATGCTTTTCTATCTTCATACCCAAGGATTCATCCCTTGTTAAATAGGAAAGATTTTGAGCCCCTGTTGGACGAGTTACAGAGCCTTCATTTGGGATTGATGACAAAGTTAGAAACAAGTCATCATTTTCCTTAGGGAAGTAATTATCTGGTGTCTTGTCCAACTCAACTATAGATATAACATTTGGAAAACTGTCTTCAGGATCTGTGCTTTTCTGACTTTTTTCTTTATAGCCATTCACAAAATTTCCTACTACATTTTGTAGGCCACCAGTGAAGGGACACACTGATTCTCTTTCATTCTCTTCAAAATCTTCCTCTTCATTTGGGACCTGATCTCCTATTTTAAGATAATTTAAGGTTTCAAATGAGTTTTCATCCATAATTTCAGTAATACTATTATGCTTTTTGTTTCTTTTTCTTTTTCTCTTCTGTTTGATTTTGCTCAGACTGTGTCCAGTTTTCTTCAAAATGTTTTCTCTGAAATGTAAAAGGAAGAAGAAAAGTTATAATAATTATTTATATAACATTAACAAACTATAACATCAAACTCTTAAAGTACAGTTTTTTATTTTATTTATCTATTTTTATGTGGTGCTGAGGATCAAACCCAGTGCCTCGCACATGCTAAGCAAACACTCTACCACTGAGCCACAACTCCAGTCCCTTTAAAGTACAGTTTGAAAAATCATTAGTACAAGGGGCTGGAGTTGTAGCTCAGTGGTTGAGCATTTTTGTGGCATGTGTGAGGCACTGAGTTTGATCCTCAGCACCACATTAAAAAAAAAATAAAGATATTGTGTCAATCTACAACTAAAAAAAATTTTTTAAAATCATTAGTACAAGAGATTCTGAAGTATACATGTGCTTTGTATTATATTTTTAAATCACTTTAAAAAAGAGTTACTTTAATCCTATAAATTAAAATCGAATATACTTTGAGAAAGTTAAAGCTCACATGTACATATTCATTTCATAAACCAATAACTTTATGAAAACCTAATATATTCCTTTAAGAAAATATTTCGTGTGTATGTAAAACCTACCAATAGAGATCTTAGATTTTCTAACATTTTAGATTTTGAAAAAGTGGTTAGAAGGGTCTCATAATGGTATCACTTTAGTGGCCATAATAGCTACATTTTTCCTACACACAAATACTTAGGCAATTAAGTTGCTCCATCAAATTATACACAATGGTTAATAATGAGCAGCTGGGTCCAATATTTGGGTGATATGCTTCTAATTGCCTCTCTAGCAGTTTGTGCTATATCACTACTTTGTAGGTTGTTTGGAAATATATGAAGTCATTTTTGGTGGTCACAATGATTGGCAATATGTTAATGGCACTTGACACTGAAGCCAGGAATGCCAACCATCCTGCAACACCCAGTGAAAAATCATCATACCCAAAAGAGCAGTAGTGCTCTCATAGTGAGCATTCATGGCTCTCCATAATTGAAGATTTTGAAAAAGCGGCTAGAAGGTTCTCATAATGGTACTACTTTCGTGGCCATAGAGGAGATACTACCAAAGATAATATTCTTTACTTGATATCTTCTTAAACCCTACCTCTGGCCTCTGGCCTGCCTTATCCCCACCCATGCTGCTAGGTAATTTTTTTTTCTTTTTTTTATTGGTTGTTCAAAACATTACATAGTTCTTGATATATCATATTTCACACTTTGATTCAAGTGGGTTATGAACTCCCATTTTTACCCCGTATACAGATTGCAGAATCACATCAGTTACACTTCCACTGATTTACATATTGACATACTCATGTCTGTTGTATTCTGCTGCCTTTCCTATCCTCTACTATCCCCCTCCCCTCCCCTCCCCTCCCCTCTTCTCTCTCTACCCCCTCTACTGTAATTCATTTCTCCCCCTTGTATTATTTTTCCCTTTCCCCTCACTTCCTCTTATATGTAATTTTGTATAACCCTGAGGGTCTCCTTCCATTTCCATGCAATTTCCCTTCTCTCTCCCTTTCCCTCCCACCTCTCATCCCTGTTTAATGTTAGTCTTCTTCTCATGCTCTTCTTCCCTACTCTGTTCTTAGTTACTCTCCTTATATCAAAGAAGACATTTGGTATTTGTTTTTTAGGGATTGGCTAGCTTCACTTAGCATAATCTGCTCTAATGCCATCCATTTCCCTCCAAATTCTATGATTTTGTCATTTTTTAATGCAGAGTAATACTCCATTGTGTATAGATGCCACATTATTTTTATCCATTCATCTATTGAAGGGCATCTAGGTTGGTTCCACAGTCTTACTATTGTGAATTGTGCTGCTATGAACATCGATGTAGCAGTGTCCCTGTAGCATGCTAGGTAATTTTTAATAGACAGGACATATGAACATCTTGTTCTTTGTCACTTAATTAGATTAGCAGTAGTGAGCATTCATGGCTCTCCATAATTGAAGATAATAATTGATGCTAACAGAAAAAGGAGGATTTAAGAATTTTCTGATTTTGAATGTGAAGGTCTAGTCAGCCTCTCTTCCACTCCAGATAATGATTGTCAGGGATATGGTACCAAGAAAAAATGTAATGGAAGAAGGACATTAGAAATAGGTGAGGGGAAAATATCAAGAATGAATGGAGTTATAGAAAAATAAACAGAGCAGCAAACAAACAAATATAGAAGCATAGAAATAGTGAGAAAAAGGGAATAGTCAGTCAATTGTTCTCAGGCTGGGCACCAAACAAATGAGCTTCTTAAACCTAACTCTGGCCTCTGGCCTGCCTTATTCCCACCCATGCTGCTAGTTAATTTTTAATAGACAGGACATATGAACACCTTGTTCTTTGTCACTTAATTGCTGCTGCACTTGTTCACACATTCCTGAGTGTTTGTTTAGAAAGAATATTAAGAAGGACTGGGGATATAGCTCAGCTGGTAGAGTGCATGCCTTGCATGTACAAGGCCTTGGATTCTAATCCCCAGCACCACCAAAAAAAAAAAAAAAAAAAGAATATTAAGAAACATTCATATACCTAGAAGTAATTGTTAATAGGCCTCTCTAAAAAGATATCAAGTAAATAATATTATCTTTGGTAGTATCTCCTCTCTGGTCAGTTCTATGTCTAATGAAAGCTCTAGGTGAAAACCAATGTGCAACATCCGTTATGAAATTCATACTGAAGACTAGTATGTTGTTCTGAAAATAAACTCCCATCTTTCTCTAAATGTGGATGAATCATCCTGTTGCAGTGCAGGAGTAAAAGAATGGATAGAATGGCAATACATCGAGACCTTAAGACTACTCCAGCTCTAGTTCTGGTTCACTGATTCACTAATTCTGTGGAGCTGAATGCACTTAATGTGTAGCTGTGCTTTCTTAACAGTTCTCAATTGGTCAAGGAAAGAGAACCCTAAGACAGAGAAACAGACATGGTTCACCGCTAAAATGTTTGTAACTCCCTGTGCTATCAGAAAGACTAAGATCCACAATCCTACTTTGAAAAATGGCCTTAAAAATAAATGGCTGGGGGCTGTAGCTCAGTGGTAGAGTGCCTGCCTTGCCATGTGAGGCACTGGGTTCAATCCTCAGCATCACATAAAAATAAATAAATAAGGATATTGTGTCCATCTATAACTAAAAAATAATTAATTAATTAATTAATTAACTAACTAAAAAAATAAATGGCTGGGTTCTGGAAATGAGGCTCAGGGTTAGAGCACTTGTTTAGCATGTGGGAGGCACTGGGTTCCATTCCCAGCACTAAAAAAAAAGAAAAAAGAAAAAACACAGTTGGGGATGTAGCTCAGTGGTAAAGTGCTTGCCTAAGCATGCACAAGGCCCTGGGTTCAACCCTCAGCACTGGGAGAAAAAAAATTGCACACTTAACTATGTATTAGGACTGTTTAATTGCTTTACATGTACCAAATAACCTAATCTTTACAACTATATAAAAGAAGGATAAGTGCTAATTTTATCCCTATTTCACAAAAGCAAAACCGAGAAGTTAATTAATGAATCTGCCCAGAACCACATGGCCAGAGGTAGGATTCAGACCTAGGTCAACTGGCTCTACTGAATTCAGACTTTTGCCAGGTACAGTGGCCACACCTATAATACCAGCAATTTAGAAGGCTGAAGCAGGAGGATCACAAGTTCAAAGCCAGCCTCAGCAACTTAATAAGGCCCTAAGCAACTAAGTAAGACCCCGTTTCAAAATAAAAAAGGACTGGGGAAGTGGCTCAGTGGTAGAGGTTCAATCCCTGGTACCAATTAAAAAAAAAACTTCCAAGGAGAATTTTCATACTCTTTAACCATTATATGAAAGAGCTTCTCAATTTAAAAAGTCTTTAAAAAACACAATCTCTTTTTTTTCCCCTCCTCTCATCTTCAAAATGTTATGTTGGGCTGGGGTTGTGGCTCAGTAGTAGAGTGCTTGCCTCATATGTGTGAGGCACTGGGCTCAATTCTCAGCATCATATATAAATAAAGGAATAAAAAATAAAGGTCCATCAACACTAAAAAATATTTTTTTTAAATGTTATGTTAGAGCTACTCAGTGGCAAGGGTTGAGGCCTTTCTATTTGTGTGCTCTCTCTCTCTCTCTCTCTCTCTCTCTCTCTCTTTCTCTCTCGACTTGCTGAGCAGGAATCCCTTTCCCTAATCTGCCTTCATATCAAGGTTCCATCTGAGCACTGGGAAGGTCAAAATAGATGGCCCAAAACTTTTACAGGCAGAGGACACTGGTGGCTCCCCTTGGAAGTTAATTCATTTATCATGCATGGAGGAAGTAAGAAGTGATCACTTCTAGATACTTTTTTGAAGGAAAAAACAAGTATGATTGTAAAATAATTTGGATATGGTATATGAGGGGGTAAAAGATAAGAATCAAGTATGCGTGCAAGGATTTCATTCCGAATAATTGGAGGGATGAAGTGGTCATGTACTAAGTCACAGAAGTCTGTGAGATATGAGTTTGGAGAGAGGGTTGGTAAAATAGTTACCAAAAAGTCTAGACCAATAAGCTAATCTGTCTTTATAGCAGAGGTAAGAAAGTGTAAAAGATAAAGATTTCATTAATATTCTTCAAGAGTTCCTTTGTTTTCTAACTGTATTACAATATGATAGCTATTTGGAGAAAGGATAATAGGGACCCAGTATGCCCAAAGTGAAGTGAACACATTAGATCACAAAAGAATGAGGTAGCTCAAAATAAATAAATAAACTCTGAATCTGGAAGATTAGTCAACATATTAAGGCATTGTGCTAAGAGTTATCAAAGGAGTCTGTAAGGATTGGAATTCCAAGGAAAATACAACACAGTGCCAAGAGATATGAAAATCCGATGTCTGAATATACAAAGAAGTGGGCCAGAGACATGTATCAGTTCTGTACACTGAAACTCTATAAATCCAATGTTTATTTTGGAAACAGTGGACCTGGCCTTCTAGAAAGGAAACATAAATCAACAGCAGTGACTAGTGAAGCTCCTAGGAGATAAGAGATATGATGGTAGTGGTAATAACTTCTGTTGAAATGTTGTATGCCTCTGATGTGGCTAATCAGTAGGTACATTTTCTTTAGGAACATCTATCTACAATGTGTGAGAGGCTCATCAAAGCTACCTCAAGACTTGTTAAGCCTGATCTCACTGGTGCTGATTCACATAGGGATGAATGGCACCATTAGAAAAAAAGAAGCATCACTAAATAAAAGTTAGTCACGGAGAGGAAATCAGAGGAGCTAGAGACACAGGCTGTCTTTTGAAAAGAAAGGAGGAAACAGGAAATGAACAATGGTAACACATCTATGATGAATAAGACTTTGCTTTCTAGATGATGGCTTAGAATCTAAGCAGAGTAGGGACAACACATACCTCTCAAGAATTAGAAAGAGATGGTTTGCTCAGAAACAAGCTAACCTGACCAAAGAAGGATGTCCTAAAAGCAAAGGTAAGATAGTATCCAGATAAAGCCAAAACTGTATGGAGAAGGATAAAAAGAAAAACATGAGTAAGTGTTTCATAAAAAAATAACTAAGGAGGTCTAAACAATGTGTCACATTACAGAATCTTATATACTAAGTCATAATGATGGGCAATACATGAAGTAAATCTGAGATTAAAACACATGAAGATTATAAAAGAGAAGTCATACAGCTTTATGGAATGACTGTAGTTGGAATAATATACTGGAATAATTCCAGGAACAAGCTAGCAGGGAGGAATCTCAGGCAAATTAGATCTCCTTTCTAAAAATGGCGATAATAATAAAAAATAAATAAAATAAATAAATAAAAATAAAAATGGCGATAATATTCACTCCTTGCAGAAATCTAGTAAGAATTATTAATATACATGTTTATAAATGACTTCTACTTAACTAATATGACAGATAACTTATTCTCTCCATTGCCTCTGTACAATAATGACTGACATCAACGGCACACTGAATCCTCTCAGCTAGATGACTGCTCTCTTATTATAATTGTACCCTTTGCTTTTAATGATTAGAAGTGTATGTTTACTAAGTAAGAATCAGATGAGTTTATCCTCAAACCTATACTAATAATAATTGTTACTAAAATTATATAGTTTGTCTCAGTAAAGATGAGAAGCTAAACAGTTGTTATTAAAATAGGTGTGGACAGGATAACTATAAAATTTTGTTAAAAAGTCATAAAAACCTGCAATTATGTGATCATATTGCTTTGAAAATTTCTTTGGGTTCTCCTTCCAATTTTCATCAATAGAAACTAGGAATTCTTGACGATTTGATGAATTATTGACAGCATTGTGATGTTGCTTATGCATGAAAAGAGAAAGCAACATTGAACAGAATTATACATAAAGATTGGTGAATGAATATACATGTACACATTTTAAGTTCTGATAAAATGTTTAAAGTAGGTATCATTTCATAATGATTCTATTATTATTATTATTATTATTATTATTATTATTATTATTTGTAGTGCTGAGACCAACTCTGATTCCTTACTTCAATCAATTCGGTAAGTGAACTAACCAGCTGCTTGCCCCAATCATGTTAGATAAAAGGATTTTTATTGTATGTAGTATTATGATGTGTGTGTGTGTGTGTATGTGTGTGTATACACCCACACATCTACCTAGCACAATGCACAGCACCTGTGGGGTATTTCATATTTAGCAGCTCTTATTTTTGTTACAGATTAACAATTATACAAATAATCTTAGAAATTTCATCGAAACTATCAAGATACAATTTAAAAATTAAGATATGACAATGAGATAGTTATGATTTGTTTTTAAAAAGCACTTGAGTTAGAAGAGCTAGAAAATTATCTGAAAATGTTATTTATTTAATATTATTTCACATTAGAAAAATATTTTCTTAAAAACCACAACTGTATAGAGACAAACTGACAAATAATCATAATCAGAGATTAGAACACTGTTCTTAGTAACTGATAGAACAGAGACAAAAAGTAAACATAGAAGTCATAAAGAACATAATGATTATTAATATAATGAACAAATATAGAATGATCAGAAAAAATATTCAAGTCCACATATAATATTTATAGAAATTAACTAGACCATCAAGTTAGCCTTCACAAATTTCAAAGAATTACTAATGTACAGACCACATTTTTAAAAAATATTTTTTTAAGTGTAGATGGACACAATATCTTTATTTCATTTATTTTTATGTGGTGCTGAGGATTAAACCCAGTGCCTCATGCATGTGAGGCAAGTGCTTCACCACTGAGCTACAGCCTCAGCTCCCAGACCACATTTTTTTTTACCATAATGTAAACTTCAAAATTATTAACAAAAATGTTTTTGAAAAAGTCATAGATAGAAAAATCATAGTTTTTAAAAAAGGAAGGCATGAAATTAATGAGTTACCCATACAACTAAAGAAAATGAAAAAAGAGGAGAAGAAAAAGCACAGAAGGAAGGGAATAATAAAAAATTAAAAATAAAATAAAGAAATAGAAAATAAACATAACATAGTTAGCATCAAAAAATTCAGAAGTTGGTTGTTTGAAGAGATTAATGAAAAAACACAAACTGCTAGCGAGATTAATCAAGGAAAAAATAAATTAGTATTGGAAATGAAAAAGGAGGCACAACTGCAGATTCAGAGAAAACTTAAAAAATAAAAGGATAATTCTATGAACAACTTTATAACAATAAATCTGGAAATTTAAGTGTTATAGCTAGAACACATATATTATTAAAACCAACTTTTAAAAAAAAGCCTGAGTAGTCCTTTATCAGTAAAATAATAAGTTATTTTTTATACCCAGAAAGCCAGATCTAGATCTAGATGACTTTTCAGAAAAGTTCTAGCAAATAGTGAAAGAACTGTTCATTGCAATCTTATGCAAAATTATTTAGAGAAAAGAAAAAGAATACCTTCAACTCTTTTCATGGCGCTACCATGACTTGAGAGAGTCAGAAAGTATACATTCTTGCTTATTTCATTCTAAATTCAAACATCCTAAGCACATATTAGCAAACCATCTCCGGTAATATAAAAGATAGATAATATTATTATGTAGTTGGATTTAACTCAGGACTGAAAGATAGATTTATGCTAGAATATTGATGTAATTCACCACATGAATTAACATGATGAAGAAGAAAACATAATAGTTACAGAAATCATTTTTATCCATTTTCCAGCCATAACTTTAAAAAATGAAAAATCCAATCACTATTTAAAAATAATACATGTAAATTTTAGGGAAACAAGAAACAGATGAAAACTTCCTCAAATGAATCTAGTGTTTACAGCAACCAGGCAAGTGCTCAGTTAAGAAAAATATAGCCTCCATAGGAGTTTTATAGTGTTTTAACTTACTCTGGCCCTAGATTGGTCCTAAAGGCAACGTAATGCATGCCAGTACAAGTTTCTTGTGCCAGAAAAGCAGACAAGACCTTGTGGTTGCGCTGATCTCTCTCATGGCTCCCCTGGCTGAAAAGGTTGGCTTCTATTTTGACTAACTTGAAACTCTATCTTAGACTAAGACAGCTACCTGGAAGCTAGGGGAGGAGGCATTTGTTGAATACATTTAAAAGCAAATTCAGTGACCACAGCCACCAGGGGTGAGGCATAACAGTTGGGATAAACAATACACAAAAAGGTTTGAAGAAAGGATTGAGAAGTGAGACACTTTAGGGAACTTTTAGACACTTTTAGGGAAGGAGGGTTTTGAAAAGCACCCAGTTCTCTGAGAAGATTACTGAGAATCTAGAAGCCATGAACGTTTGCGGTCCCGGTGTACACTTGGAAATAACCTGAAAAGGCCCTAAGCTCTCACTTGTAGCTGACACTCAGACTCTGCATGCAGAAAGACTAGGGCAGAGTTATAAACAGTGTCCTGTAGAAGGTATGCAAAACACACAACACAGGGCCTACAACAAAGATGGAGTATTTGGTTGTTGTTGCTGTTTCTTCTTTAGTTAGTTGGATGGATTTTGTTGTTGTTGTTCTAGACACTTAAGGACCATTGAATCACTGGTTGATTACTGAGCTAAAGGAACAAAGACTTCAATTGGCACACAAAACAAAAAATATAGACTAAACACAATTAGTACAAAATGTCTAAATTTCAACAAAAAAAAATGAGACATGCACAGAAACAAACAAAAAAAAAAATGATGTCCTATACACAGGGGAAAAAGAAATTAATAGGAACTATCCTTAAAGCCCAGACAGTGGATTTACTAGACAAAGACTTTTTATCAACTATTAAATCATGCTAAAAGAAGTGAAAGAAACAATGAAAAAAGAACTAAAGAAAATCACAACAACAATGTCTCACAAATAATGAATGTCAGAAATGGTAAAAGGGAA